>NC_140026.1:24824149-25174149 GCF_964263955.1 Coregonus lavaretus
GGATTTATTTGGTGCCTGCGGCAGCGGGGAGTGGGGGAGAGGGGGGAGAGGCAATACACCTACACATTACACATAAACTAGTAAACACACACACACTCACTCAACGTACTATAAAACCCTACTATTACACCCCCGCACTCAAACATACAAACATTTGCTATCAAACCGTCATATAAAAGTATACACTACACTCTAACTTATTCAACAGCAATCTTCACATACGGAACAGAGCAGCGGAGTGTGTGCATGTGTGTGTGTGTGGATTTGTGTGCGCGTGCTTGCCTGTGTGCATGTGTGTGTGGCAGATGGGGGCTGAGGTTTATAAGGAAAAGGGGGGAATGGTTTTACAGGCCTGTAACACACCAGATGGAATGTCCTCTTTCCATGGGCCACTGGAATGGGAAAACACACACTGACACACACACACTGACACACACACGCTCTCTCTGTCTTTTCATATTAATTTCACAGAGGGCCAGGGTGTTACATTCCATGACTGGATGGATACAGTTTGGATCATCTAGCGTCAGCATGTATTTACAATAGTGTTTGTACTCCCATGTATGACAGAGGCCTTAGACTTCAAATGAACAATGAAAGAGTAACAAAAGTTCCACCATATTCCCAGATCATGCAAATGAAATGGACATCATTCAAAAGCAGCTTTTGCTTCCTTGACTGAAACCACCATTGAAAGTCTTTGTCGGTTATGTGTGTCGGCTTGGCGACGTCGTGCGGAAAGAGAAATGATCATGAAAAAAGGGGAGTAAACAAAGGAGAACCAGTTGGGCTGTTTGAATACAGACAAAAATGAAAAACAAACAAACACTCCTCAAGGCCTGTCCCTCTCCTGCCACTCCTAGAGCGTGGTTTACCTCAGTCCCTGTCACGACTTCCTCCGAGGCTGCCTCCCCTCCTTGTTCGGGCAGGCTTCGGCGTTCGTCGTCACCGGCCTTCTAGCCACTGCCGCTCCATATCTCATCATTCCATTTGTCTTGTCTTGTCAATTACACACACATGGTTCATATTCCCCTCATTAGTACATGTATAAGTGTTCCCTCTGCCCCCTTGTCCTTGTGGGTGATTGTTTCATGTGGGATGAGTGTAGCTCGGTGGAGCTACCTGTACGTTGTATTGCCAGGGTATATTTTCCCTGTGTGCCTGTATTTGTTCCAGTGCGCCTGTTTTGCGCACTGGACTGTTGACGCTATCCAGCGTAACTGTGTACTACGGAATAAACTCTGTATTCTGTGATTTACCCTCCTGCGCCTGACTCCTTCAAATCACACTCTCACAGTCCCAGCACGCTGTGACAATCAATTGGGTTTTCCCATCTCAGCCAATGCACGCCGGACAACGCATTTGCATACAAACAGCCTGTCCAAATACACACAGGGGAAGGCAGGGAGAGATGGACAGGAAGAGGTGTGTGTGTGTGTGTATGTGTGTGCGCGTGTGTGCGCATGCATGCTAGCCTAGCTAGTACATTCCTGCGAGTGTGTATTCCTGTGTGTGTTTTTGCTTGTCTCTCCCCTGATGCTGACAGCTTTGGATTGAGCGTGGAGAATCTCATTAACTGAGTGATGCACTGCTTCTCTGTTTACCCCTGCATTATTCCAAGGAGACACCACTCCTCTCTCTCACCTCCTTCTCTCCCGTCCCGCGCTCCCTTGGAAAAACAAAGTTTCAATTGCAATAGCAAACAGTCCAGAAGAGGTTCTGGGACCAAATCACTCTCTACTCATCCCTGGGCTATCGCGGACGGGACACTTTGATGGAATTGCATTGCTAAAGTTGCCCAACGGCAACACCTGAGAAATGGACGGACCATAAGATCATAAACAACCTTGACAGGATGGAGGGGGAGTTCAGAGATAGAGAGAGTTTGTTTATAACCAGCTGCTGACTCTCATGTAGTTATATTGGAGAGTCTAAAAGAGGTACTAAAGGTAGAAATTGGCTATTTCGACCTTGTGACTGCTAAGCTAGATAGGGCAATGCAAATAGAGCTAATTGGAAATCATAAATTATGCATATTGGAATCTATAGGTGCTGATGATGTAATACAGGTAATGACATTATTTTATATTTCAATGTATGAACTGGAAAACCCTATAATGGTAACCTATCATGGTACACCCTCTGGTAGGCTGTATAATATTTCACAGTGAGAGTCTGGTCATAATTATAAGCATGGCATGGATTTCCTTGGATGCTGTGCAGAATATCTGGATTTAGCTACAGCCGATGGTTTGACAAGCCAGCGCTCAAAACAATAATTACATTTGTCGCCGCTCTCCACTTTTCTCGTTTCCCATGTCTTCTTCTTCATGTAATAACTAATACTATGGAAGCCCACCAAAGAATGTGGTGGCATTGTCACCATTGTGACCAAGTGTTGGCGCTAAACGGTGTGTTATTGTTATTGGATGCTAGTCTGCTAGTTGGCTATGGAGTCATAGTTGGCTAGCTGAACAAAGTGGGTTGAGTCTACTCCTTTAAACATTGAACCGCTGTGGTTCACAACAATTCTGATTTCCAAAGGCGGAAGTTGGGAGAGTTTTTGTTCGGGTGGTTCAGTGAAACAATTTTAGTTTCCGAGCTAGAAGATTTGGTGAGGGAGGCCCTGCTCTCTCCACTCCCAGATGCTTAGCCCATTTCATTCCGATCTCCTCTGCATTTTTGTAGCCATTTGCTACAGCCTGTCAACTATGCCTCTGCCTATCCCTGTTCTCTCCTCTCTGCACAGGCTACACAAACGCACCACACCGCGTGGCTGCTGCCTCTCCAATTTGGTGGTCCCTGCACGCACCACCCACGTGGAGTTCCAGGTCGCAGGCAGCCTCTGGAACTGCCGTTCTGCTGCCAACAAAGCTGACTTCATCCCAGCCTATGCCAACCTCCAGTCCCTCGACTTCCTGGCGCTGACGGAAACATGGATCACCACTGAAAACACCGCTACTCCTACTGCTCTCTCCTCGTCTGACCATGTGTTCTCGCATACCCCGAGAGCATCTGGTCAGAGGGGTGGTGGTACAGGAATCCTCATCTCTCCCAAGTGGACATTCTCAATTTTTCCCCTAACCCATCTGTCTATCTCCTCATTTGAATTCCATGCTGTCACAGTCACTAGCCCATTTAAGCTTAATATCCTTGTCATCTATCGCCCTCCAGGTTCCCTTGGAGAGTTCATCAATGAGCTTGACGCCTTGATAAGTTCCTTCCCTGAGGATGGCTCACCCCTCACAGTTTTGGGGGATTTCAACCTCCCTATGTCCACATTTGACTCATTTCTCTCTGCCTCCTTCTTTCCACTCCTCTCCTCTTTTGACCTCACCCTCTCACCGTCCCCCCCTACTCACAAGGCAGGCAATACGCTTGACCTCATCTTCACTAGATGCTGCTCCTCTACTAATCTCACTGCAACTCCCCTCCAAGTCTCCGACCACTACTTTGTTTCCTTTTCTCTCTCACTCTCCTCCCACACTACTCACTCTGCCCCTACACAGATGGTAATGCGCCGCCGCAACCTTCGCTCTCTCTCTCCCACTACTCTCTCCTCTTCCATCCTATCATCTCTTCCCTCTGCTCAATCCTTCTCCCTCCAATCTCCTGATTCTGCCTCCTCAACCCTCCTCTCCTCCCTTTCTGCATCCTTTGACTCTCTGTGTCCCCTATCCTCACGGCCGGCTCGGTCCTCCCCTCCAGCTCCGTGGCTTGATGACTCATTGCGAGCTCACAGAACAGAGCTCCGGGCAGCGGAGCGGAAATGGAAGAAAACTAAATTCCCTGCCGACCTGGCATCTTTTCACTCCCTCCTCTCTACATTTTCTTCATCTGTTTCTGCTGCTAAGGCCACCTTCTACCACTCTAAATTCCAAGCATCTGCCTCTAACCCTAGGAAGCTCTTTGCCACATTTTCCTCCCTCCTGAATCCTCCCCCCCCCCTCCCCCCCTCCTCTCTCTCTGTGGATGACTTCGTCAACCACTTTGAAAAGAAGGTTGACGACATCCGATCCTTGTTTGTTAAGCCTAATGACACTGCTGGTCCTGCTCACACTGCCCTACCCTATGCTTTGACTTCTTTCTCCCCTCTCTCTCCAGATAAGATCCTGCGACTTGTGACTGCAGGCCGCCCAACAACCTGCCCGCTTGACCCCATCCCCTCCTCCCTTCTCCAGACCATCTCCGGTGACCTTCTCCCCTACCTCACCTCGCTGATCAACTCATCCTTGACCGCTGGCCATGTCCCTTCCGTCTTCAAGAGAGCGAGAGTTACTCCCCTTCTCAAAAAACCAACACTCGACCCCACTGATGTCAACAACTACAGACCAGTATCCCTTCTTTCTTTTCTTTCCAAAACTATTGAGCGTGCCGTCTTTAGCCAACTCTCTTGCTATCTCTCTCAGAATGACCTTCTTGATCCAAACCAATCAGGTTTCAGGACTGGTCATTCAACTGAGACTGCTCTTCTCTGTGTCACAGAGACTCTCCGCACTGCTAAAGCTAACTCTCTCTCCTCTGCTCTTGTCCTTCTAGATCTGTCTGCTGCCTTTGATACTGTGAACCATCAGATCCTCCTCTCCACCCTCTCCGAAATGGGCATCTCCGGCGCGGCTCACTCCTGGATTGCGTCCTACCTGACCGGTCGCTCCTACCAAGTGGCGTGGCGGGAAGCTGTCTCCGCACCACGTGCTCTCACCACTGGTGTCCCCCAGGGATCGGTTTTGGGCCCTCTCCTTTTCTCCCTATACACCAAGTCACTTGGCTCTGTCATATCCTCACATGGCCTTTCCTATCATTGCTACGCTGACGATACACAACTAATCTTCTCCTTTCCCCCTTCTGATCACCAGGTGGCGAATCGCATCTCTGCATGTCTGGCAGACATATCAGTATGGATGACGGATCACCACCTCAAGCTGAACCCTGGCAAGACGGAGCTGCTCTTCCTCCCCGGGAAGGACTGCCCGTTCCATGATCTCGCCATCACGGTAGACAACTCCGCTGTGTCCTCCTCCCAGAGTGCGAAGAGCCTAGGCGTGACCCTGGACAACACCCTGTCGTTCTCCGCCAACATCAAGGCGGTGACCCGCTCCTGCAGGTTCATGCTCTACAACATTCGGAGAGTGCGACCCTGCCTTACACAGGAAGCGGCGCAGGTCCTGGTCCAGGCACTTGTCATCTCCCGTCTGGACTACTGCAACTCGCTGTTGGCTGGGCTCCCTGCCTGTGCCATTAAACCCCTACAACTCATCCAGAATGCCGCAGCCCGTCTGGTGTTCAACCTTCCCAAGTTCTCTCACGTCACCCCCCTCCTCCGCACACTCCACTGGCTTCCAATTGAAGCTCGCATCCGCTACAAGACCATGGTGCTTGCCTTTGGAGCAGTGAGGGGAACGGCACCCCTGTACCTTCAGGCTCTGATCAGTCCCTACACCCAAACGAGGACATTGCGTTCATCCACCTCTGGCCTGCTGGCTCCCCTTCCTCTGCGGAAGCACAGCTCCCCCTCAGCCCAGTCAAAACTGTTCGCTGCTCTGGCACCCCAATGGTGGAACAAGCTCCCTCACGACGCCAGGACAGCGGAGTCACTCACCACCTTCCGGAGACATTTGAAACCCCACCTCTTTAAGGAATACCTGGGATAGGCTAAATTATTCCTTCTAACCCCCCCCCCCCCCCCCCCCCAAATTGTAAAGTGGTTATCCCACTGGCTATAGGGTGAACGCACCAATTTGTGAGTCGCTCTGGCTAAGAGCGTCTGCTAAATGACGTTAATGTGCCCTTGAGCAAGGCACTTAACCCTAATTGCTCCTGTAAGTCGCTCTGGTTAAGAGCGTCTGCTAAATGACTAAAATGTAAAAAATGTAATTGTCGTGTTATGAGATCATAGCATCGGCCGTGTCTTTTTCATGTAAAACAGGGATGTATTTTTGACAAGCGCGTTTGTCACACCGCACAAGTAACATGAAGTTGAGATAAAAAGAGCCCACTGCGTCTCTCTCTCTCTCTCTCTCTCTCTCTCTCTCTCTCTCTCTCTCTCTCTCTCTCTCTCTCTCTCTCTCTCTCTCTCTCTCTCTCTCTCTCTCTCTCTCGCTCTCTCGTTTTTTCATTATTCTCTCTCCAGCCTACCCCTCCTCCGGTACATGGGTGCGCTAATTGCTATCAACGTGAGTCACAAGTGGTTCACCTTTTCCCGGGGAAAATTATTGCTGGCAAACGGCCGTCGGTCAACTCATGCATATTTCCATCTGGGTGTGTGAGTGCTGGTTTGGCAAGACAGCTGGGCACGTATGTCACCGCAGGAGATCTTGGGTGGCTGAACCGCGTTTTAACCACTTTTTTGGTGTTGAGTTAGGGTCTGGGCTCCTGGTCCTAGTTCGACAGCTGCCAACAGAACCCATTTAGGCCCAAGGGCATGGCACAGAATATTTGGATAACTCAGACTGTTCCACCAATTGAGACTGACAAGTCCAATGAAAAAAGAAGGAGACAATATGCCTAACAGTAAAAAAACGAATCTGTATAATATCGAAACAAACCAATAACAGACAAGAAGATAGGCCTATATCAAATGGAGATTTCAATACTGACAAAGGATCTGGTCAAGTGCAGGAGTGAGAAATAGTGTGAAAAACTATGCAGTAACACCTGGTGAAACAGACAGGTAGAGTATAGAGTGCCTGACCAGAATCCTATCTCCAATCTGTGGTGTTAGTGAGGAGCAGGTGAGATGGAAGGATCCCTGCTGAGCCACTAAGGGATCTATCTCACTACATTTACCTTCCCTCATATTAGATTTCTCACTACTGTACTAAAGCAGCAGAAGGGCATCCACACACATGCACACACACGCGGGCAGACAAATACACACGCACGTCGCACGCACACACACACACTCCAAATCCAAAGGCCTTTCTATGGGTGAAAGAGTGTAGTTCTTGTGGCTGTATTATTAGCCGGTGTCAGTATGAAATATGCAGGTCTAGAAAGCGGCAAGAGGCACGATCTCACTCTGAATGCTGCTCATGAACATCTCACATCCACTGGAAGATAGTTACAGAATTCCAGCCCTGTTGCCAAGGCAACCCCAGGAACTTTCACTTTCCAGTTTCCAAGAGAGACAACACAAACAACAACTTGATAAGTAGGAAGAAAAAAAAGTCCACAAATCCAGGAAGAAACGAACTACATCTAAGACGCACGCACTCACTGTAAAGAACGTCAATCAAAGAAGACAGGAAGTATGGAGGAGGAGGTGGAGGTAAAAATAGCAGAAGGAAAGCGTAGGTGTCCATTGTGCCAAGGCCTGCCAAGTGGTTGTTTTTCCCGTTGCCGGGACACACACACATCCCTAGAATCAGTTATTTAAGTCTGAATAGTTTTCAGCTCCCCAAGATGGGAATGTGTTAATTTGACTGTCAAATAAGACTGTCAAATAAAGAGAGAGAAAAAGGAAAGAAAAAGGGAGAGAGCAAGAGAGCGAGCGAGAGAGAGAGAGAGAGTGAGGTACTGCCTCGAGCCAGAACGATAGGGCAGAGCCCAGGATGGAAGGGAACAACAGAAGGAAGGAGTCAGAGAGAGCAAGAGAAAGAAAGAAATCACGAAAGAAGGGAATTTATCCACCTCATCAGTAGCAACAGAACCTGGATGACAACCACAACACCCCAGGACTCTCCCTTATCTCATCAGTCTGCTGCTGCTGCCAGCCCGATCAGGACGATTTGTAAGGAAAACACTTCTAAAACACAACCTGGGTAAATCCAGGGCAGACATCACTTACTGTACTCCCTAATTAGCTCTCATCTCTAATGCTAGCGCAGCATCCTGCCTAGCCTAGCCTGCCTGGGTGGTTTACCATGGGGTTGACAGGGAAGCCTCACCCTGCTAAAGTACAGTAGCCTTGGGTGTTATGTATAGATGGTCTGTGCCAAATAGTGTACCAAGTCAAATAGTGTACGATGCAAAATAGTGTACCAAGCCAAATTGTGTACCAACCGACAGTAATGAAGATAGATGAGACAATAACTTTGCATCAGACTCTTTCTAAGGTGTATCATTCAGATCGAGCAATAGGTGATAGCATCAATTTCACAGTAGGTAGTTACTGGTTAATACATGCATTAAGTCTAAATCTATGTTATAATTCTAAAACATTGCAGTCATTGCCTTATGCTGCCCTGTCATTGTTATTGTGAGACAATCAGTGACAGAAACATTGGGGAGAGATCTCAGATGGTCTGAAGAGACACAAGCGCTAATGACCTAATCGAGGGGAAAACACAGAGGGAGGGAACGAGGGAGCGAGGGAGCGAGGGAGCACTCTAAGCCACGCACCAGCAGGCATCTTTGGTGGCAGAACCAGTCATTCTGAACTCCCTGGCAAAGACCTTGTCTCCATGGGGGACCCATGATTCATGTCTACTGTACACACACACACACACACACACACAGATAGACACACACACACACACACACACACACACACACACACACACACACACACACACACACTAGATCAGCCCTAACCTTCCAGCCCTAGCATTGACTTGCAGTCTGGTTTGAGAAAATTGCCTCTTAGCACTACGCAGAGGATGGATCGAGAGAGATGAGATAAACGATTTGGAGGACTCACTTCACATGTACAAACAATTTCCAACCGAAGACTAGTGGAACCAAATTAACTGTCTGTTTAGTATGCGAAGCGTGAACAAATGTATTTTGCATTAAAGTCAGCGCCTCAGCTTACAACCAGATCCAGGAAGTGGTGGTAGGAGGGATAAAAAATATGTTATGTATGCAAATAGCAATCAAGCACCTTATCATAAAACATTATGTTTTTCCGACGTGTCCCTTTAAATTCTCGATCTAAATGCGCCAAATATCATGTTTATATTACATGTTTGCTGCAGGGGATAATCCCCTGACGTGATTGGCTGAATTGATCACTGCAATCTTCCGCCTGCATCTGGCAGCTCGGCGGAATGCATCGGCATGGTAACAAGGGGGGTTAGGGGTGAGGACAGGGGTGAAGGGGTAAGGAGGTGATGTCATCTTATGTCTCCTTAATGTTCTTTAGTGGGACTCAGGGTCATAAACACAGACACCGGGGTAAACAACACTAGTAAAAACCCGTCCCTATAGGCCTTCCAACAGAAACAATGATAAGAGGAAGATGAAGATGATGTTTGATGGTGACGATGATGATGATGGTGATGATGGTGATGAAAAGTATCAAGATGATGAAGATGACCACAAGGAGGCACAACAGAGGAGGCTGATGGGAGGAGCAATAGGAGGATGGGCTCATTGGAATGGGTGGAATGGAATAAATGGAACAGAGTCAAACATGTGGTATCCATATGTTTGGTGTTTGATAGTGTTCCATTAATTCCATTGCGCTATTACAATAAGCCGTCCACCTATAGCTCCGCCCACCAGCTTCCACACACACACACACACACAATAGTGCAAGTGTGTGCAGCCATCAGAAAACACACGAAGCACACAGGGATGTGTGTGTGTTTACATGGATCAAAAACACACTCTTCAGCGAGGACCAAAATATTGAAGTGTGTGTGTGCTGTTACAGTAAATCTCTCTCTCTCTCTCTCTCTCTCTCTCTCTCTCTCTCTCTCTCTCTCTCTCTCTCCCTTTCTAAAACTCTCCCTTTGCAATCATCCATCATCCGCTCTCTCTCTAACTCTCTCTCGCTCTCCCTCTGTCTCTCTCTATCCTCTATACTACAGAACACTTGCTAAATGCTGAGCTGAATGCCATCGAAGGATGAGTACAGAAATAGAGAGAACCCGACTTCTCAGAGCCCTGGAGCTAGTCAACAAAGCCCAGAAGAAAAGAGAGAGAGAGAGAGAGAGAGAGAGAGAGAGAGAGAGAGAGAGAGAGAGAGAGAGAGAGAGAGAGAGAGAGAGAGAGAGAGAGAGAGAGAGAGAGAGAGAGAGAGAGAGAGAGAGAGAGAGAGAGCGCGCATAGGGAAGCACAAAGAAGGCTCTTTCAACAGTGGAAGCAAACTCTCTGTTCGGAATGCTGGTATCAAGTTATGGGGCTTGGTGCCCGACTGTTCCCGGAATGTCTTCCAGAACTGACAACAGGGGGTTCTGGAATTAATTACCGATCTTGGGGACATGTAAGGGAATGTTCCTCTGGCCTCGGTCGGACCGTGTGCGGTCCAAACACGACCACACCCTCATTACACCACGAGTCTCGTCGGTTCAACCGAGCGTCTGAACCCTGTCTTGTTAACTTAATGACGAGGAAAATTGTGTGTGTGTGTGTGTGCGCGCGCGTGTGTGTGGGTGCGTCTGTCTGTCTGTCTTAAAATGTTTTGACTTGAGCATCATTATGAAGAAAAGTTCATGTCTACATTGCCATAATGACAATGTGCATGACCCTTCAGTACACTGGCAATGTTTGTCTGGATGTGTAATAAATATGTAATAGTAGGGGGTAAAGGGCAATGTGACTTTGTGTACACACAATTAAAAGGTCAAATTCAAATTGTGCAGTCCCATAGAGTCTGACCTCCACCAGACATGATGCATCTTGGGATACATTTATTGACAATGACAATCTTCTGTATCCTTTGTCTGGCCATAGCCACCTCTGAAGGCCTTGTAGACTGTATCAAACCAGACTGGCTGGCTGGGCTATGCATTATGTACATAGCTAATGCCACTTATCCTGAAAGAGACTGATACTCACCACTCAGAGTGGTGTTAGTTAGAGAACACATTCTGAAATTGCATTTTTGTCCCCCCCAGTTTTATCATTGGAATGTCATACAAAACGAGGCAACGGTGTGCTTTACGACCATGCGGACGCCTCCGAGTGGTCGGGTAGGCTGTTGGGAGTGTTTATCCCGACTGGATAAAAAAAAAAAAAAAAAAAGAATGATAATAATATGTCCCCCCCTTCTAAAACCAAAGTTGCGCCCCTGCCGACTGCTATGGGTGTGTGTGTGTGCTGGGATGGGCAAAAATTACAAAATACAATGACAAAATACAGATACAAAATACCATAACGATCAATGTAGCAAAATAAGCAACAAAATACTTATATTTTGTAATGTATTTAATTAAAATACATGTATTTTGTATTTTAAAATACAAAAATTAATTTGTAACCGGCCCGAACAGCAACAACATTCTCAGTAACGGTTAAAAAAAAAACGTTTTACTTGCTATGACTGTGATATGTTGTTGTTTAACTACCTTAGTGGAGCAAGTCACTCTGGATGAGCATATCTGCTAAATGACCTAAATGTAAATGTGTATGTAAAAATGAACATACCAAAATGAACTGCAAAGCACACTGTGTATTGTTTTGGGGCAGAGCTCATTAGAATAATACTCAGCACGCTTTGCAGTTGCTCATTTTTACATACACTGTACATTTATATTTAGTTCATTTAGCCGACACTTTATCACACCATAGTGATATTAGACTTATAATACCAATGCAGGGTGAAAGGGGGGACACAAAATGTGAACCGCGTTTTTTTTAAATAGAAAAGTATTTTGTATTTGGAAAATACAAATTACATTATTTTGAAAATACAAAAAACATTGGAGTGTAGTTCAGCCCAGTGTAATTCAAATGACAAAATATTCAGAAGTAATTAAATTACGAATTTCAAATACAAAAATACTTCCAATCTGTGTGTGTGTGTGTGTGTGTGTGTGGATTTTCCTCTAAACATGAGTTTCAGTTTTGCTAAATAGAGAGTGGCTTAAACTATGACTGAATAAAATGCACATGACATGTGCCAGCAGCATCTCTAGCAACCAATTCAAAGAAGACAGCTGTTACAGGAGGGGGTAGCAGTTCCGGAGCGACCCACTAGGTGTCATCCTCCGTCAACCGTAGGCACCTCCTCACTCACAGTCTGGACTAATCATCATCCTATTGGTGTCACCTGTGTCTACCTGTTCACCTGTGTATTTATGACCTCACTTCCCTGCGTTTCCTTGCTGAGTTTTCTCTGCTAGTTTCTCTATGCTCAGCAGTACTAATCAGTGTCTGATCGGAGATGTATGTACAGGTACTCGAGAAGTGTTCTCCCTGTTTCTTTATTATTTCAGTCATAGTTACTATTTCATATTTTGGCTATCAGCCTGTTTTTGGAGACTTATTTGCTCCACCTTTCTTTTATCGTGTTAAGTCCATTGTTTTGCATCCTGGCTTTGGGACCACCATCTCTGCCTACTGCACCGCACCTGGGTCACACCTCACACCAACCCTTACAGACAGCGCTCTCTCAACCTCCCCTCTAACCCTCCCCTCTCTCTTTCTTCCCTGCCTCACTCTGTCTCGCTCTACATTTCCCTCTCGTTCAACCACCCGAATCTGCCCTTTTCCATTTCTCTCTGTTTCACTGATGTTCCACCATCAGTGAAAGCTGGCCACCACTCTCTTTCTCTCTAAACAGGACATCCTCCTCCCACCACCTCCCTGTCAAACACAGGCATCACCGATCTCCAACAGTGACCATGTATGCACAGAGAGAGAGAGAGTGATTTTCCCCTCTGAGTGGCACTTGATCAATCAAGGCTTCTCAGAGAAATAATAGCCCTCTTCTTGTCAGTGAGTGAGCTTGGCACAGCACATGTGATTGTAATAACAACACAGAGAAGACATAAAGCAGAGGGCATAAGTGCTTCCATCAAGCCATATAATATTCACTTTAAAGACATAGAGACAGAGGCAGAGTGGGCTTTTCAATGGGATACTACACTAACAAAGAACACCCACCTTGGACTCTGCTATCTTATCTTGGCTCAGAGCAAATAACACAACATATTCTGCCCATGATTGCTCCATCATGTCCCCCTTAAGAAAGCATAGATTCAGACGCGGCTGAATTCTTCAGGGATTCCAAATCATGATGCCTTTATAGCCCTTTATACACACAAATTCTGGTCTAGAATCCCAGGTTTCCTCAAATCCATCCTTCCAAATTTCTCAAATAGGGGGGGTTGAAATTCAATTTTCATACCTATCAATCAATGCTGAGGTCATTAATGTCAGACCTAGTGAAATGAAATGGCAGCATTTCTCTTCTTTTATTAGCCTGCGTTATATAAGGGGAGACCTCCTTACAGTCAACCTTTCAAAGTAGGGCAATGCCAAGTTAATTTAGGATAATCTCTTCCCAGGCTGTCTGTGTAGTTTGACTGACTGACAGATTCACACTTGGCTCAGTATTGAATCAGTACATATTGAAGTAGAGAAGTTCTTCAGGAATAGAAAATGGCCCTTTTTAAGACTAAATTGTGTGTTCTAGCCAACACACTCAGTCTTTCTTTCGATTTCAATCAAATTCTATGCCAAGTTCAAATGTGATTTCAATGTTATAGGCCTAGCATGTTGCTGTTTGTGGCTTTAAAATAACTGCTACAGAACCTAGTAGATGTATATTTCAAGGCATGTTAGAGAGCAGTCTTGATTGTGTTTGCAGGCAGGCCAGCAGCAGTGGGCAATTTCTGTCTTGACAATAGCATCGTATTGAAGTGATGTCTCTGGTAGACACTGCGAGGTCCCGGACAGCTGACAATAGGCTACCCAGTCACAAAGCCCCCTCTCATGTTGTTTACATTGGCCTGCTCTGCTCTGACTTGACCTCGGCCTTGGGAAGCACAAAATATACAGTTACAGATGTAAATTAATTACATGTCAATTAAACTAGGTTATAACCCTCTAATTATGCAGCATTCATTTTGTTGGAACAAATACCGTTCATTCAAGGTTGATACTAATACATATTATTTACACACTTTCGTATCATATGACAATGTCAGGCAACAACACTAACCAGTGTGCGCGCCGTTCAAACAGGCTGCCAAGATCATGTGCAGCTAAACAAAAGACAGGCGCATTTCTCCGCACCTAATCATGCCCTCTCTTTCTCTCACCAGTCTGGGCATGACACACAAAAGGAAAAGTAGCTGTTGTAAACACAGACCACTGGCCTATCCTTTTAGATGCGCACTCTAATATTTTTTTTCTACATAGGGATTCAATACAATGAGCAATACTATGAAGGAAAATAATTAACGCATGTATAGCTACTGCATTGACAATAACTTGTGTCAATTGGCATGGGCTGTCTTGGTGACTGGTGGGTTGTGTAGGCTACAAGCAGGGAACCCGATACATCGCGACTGAATGGAACCGGGACGGGACGGGTACTTACGCTGCTGTTCTCCCCCGTCCAGTGCACCATCGCCTGGTTGTGAGTGGCATCCCCTTTGAGCACGAACGAGCTGCTGAGCAGGGACACTTTCCCTTGGGATAGTGCTCTCCTGAAGCGCGGGGATTCCACGTCGCCCGCGTTCCCATCATTATCACCCAAGCCCGGTCCGAACACTTCTTCTCCCCCGTCTATGCCTACAACGCCGCCGCTGTCAAGCATACGATCCCCGTCGCTCCGGTGTAAAACGCCGCTGTCACATCGCACGGGTCTCATCAATGACATCCAAGCTGATGCGATAACCACGGCCAAGCACAGGTGCGCTGAAACGATTCCTTTCGGACGCAGAGATACCATGCTTCGTGCCATTAGGCCTATAGCGCTCATATCGCGGATACTGACAGAGAGACTGCGATGCGAGTGGAAGATAGATGGCTATACTGTCAGCGGAGAAAGAGGGAGGGAGGGAGGCTGGGAGAGAGGGAGCGGAACTGGAGCGAGGGCAGACACTCGAAACAACGTGGTCGTGTCTGTGTGCCAACTAGAGGACGCGCGCGGTGCACATAGCATGGGCGCCATCTGTTGACGCAAGCTCGTATTGTAAAACATTGCTGTTTCTTCGAGACTAAATTATTTGACTTGACCCCTTCCCACAAGATGACATAGGCCTACTATCCTCAAACATGGTGGATAAATGAAGATAGTTCACTCGGGCCGTTTACCATTGAAAACATATTTAAGTTCCGGTCTGCTTAATGGGTGGCTATCCAATTGGTGTGATAGCAGTTGGGTCTGGGCCTCTTTCCCAGCTGAGATGTAAGTTAAGCATTACGATGACCATACCAGATGCATCGTTATTTACGAGCCAACATTTTAAGTGTTTCCCAAGCAAACGCGTAGAGTGAAACTGTAAGTGCCACAGCCAAGAGCGTCGTTTGGGCGGTGTTCGGTTTTTCACATGATCCTGTTAGGGTAGCTGTCCAATTCCCAGGTGCTGAAATCGACGTAAGCTAGACCTATACATTTCGCGGAATATTTTTTATGAATTAAAATAAATAACACCATGATCTACAACCTAACCATTTTTGTCATGTAATGTTAATTGATTGCAAGATTTGAACCCCGGGCGTCTTCTTACCTCCACTGTGCTTTAACACACAGCACCACAATATATCGGTCTCAGTTTCCTTTTATACAGTAACTGACCCTCGACTGCACACATTTTGTTTTTTCAGTCCGAGTATCTCATCTCGGGGAAGCCTGTACTTTTGAAGGATAGCCCCATCATTGCGAGTCTGCAACGGGCTCAGTGAGAATATGCACATTATATAGCCTACACCAACCGACTGAGCGGCCGGCGCCGGTTATGTTGGAGAGCAACAATCCACTGAATAGCAGCCTTGCTGTATTATTGATGTTGTGATGACCTCTGACAATGGCTTGGCGTTTATAGTGTTCCAGGGGTTTCTAACTTGTCAGCCTGGTCTCATAGACTAGATGTAACATAGTAAACATAAATCCAGCACACTCAAATTAGTATGATAGGCCTATGTTATGTTTTGTATGGTTACTTAAGGCACAAACTAAAGTAGGGTGGTTGGTTGGTTGGTTGGTTGGTTGGTTGGGTGGGCGTATAACATAAACGTCTAGCATCCCAAAGATTGCTAGTTTGAATCTCATCAAGGAAAACTTTTGCATTTTAGCTAATTATCAACTTTTCAACTACTTACTACTTTTTAGCTACTTTGCAACTACTTAGCATGTTAGCTAACCCTTCCCCTAACCCTAACCCTAACCTTAACCCTTTTAGCTAACTCTTCCCCTAACCCTAACCATAACCCCTTTAGCTAACCCTTCCCCTAACTTTAACCCTTTAACCTAACTCCTAAACGTAATCCTAACCTTAAACCTAATCCCTAACCCTAACCCCTAGCCTAGCTAACGTTAGCCAGCTTGCTACCACTAGCCACCTAGCCACCTAGCTAAAATCCGTAACATATCATACATTTAGAAAATTCGTACCACATAGTACGTTTTGCAAATTCGTAACATATTGTACGTTTAGCAAATTCGTAACATATAATACGAATTGTAATTCGTAAAATATAATATGAAATGGGTGATGGACATCCACAAATGAATACATACCATACGAAACGTAACATACCATACTAACCGGAGTGTCTCAGATTTACATACAGAAAAATACAAAATGCTCTGAGACCAAATGAATTTGTAGCCTACTGGATAAGATCAGCTATGTATAAAATTAAGCTTGACAAAATGTTACAAATGCATATTTAACATTTACATAAGAACAAAAAAGGACAGCACTCTGGTGAATACATTTAAATGAACATATTTTTATTGCCTCAGGAATGTTTCAGGTATGAGCCCTTCTTCAGCATGCATAGGAGGCAATAGAGTACCACAGTATGAGTATTAATACCCATAAAACCTAGCGGTCAAACAAGGAAATGGTTCCAATCGTTTTTCCACCATTCATTTTTCTCATAGGGGATTTTACAAACACTTAAAATAAGGGCTATGTTTCGTGTAGGCTTAACCTGGCGTGACGTTTTGATAACCGTGTATCTTTAGGACAAGGTGACTTTTAACAATTTATTTGCCTGTATTTGTTTGACCGCAAGGTTTTATGGGTATTATGATACCTTCACGGCTCTATGGCAATCAATGTCATGACAACAATACAGGCTACACACAGGTGGGCATAATTATAGATTCTCAAAGTCAGTATTGGCCCAATCAAGAGATCGCAGTAGAGGGAGCTGTGGGGGAAACATGAAAATAAAAGACAAATAAATATATATATAAACAAACACACAATAAAGATACATTATGATATCATAGCCTAAATGTTAGGAGGGTATTTACAGCCTACATATTAGCCTTCTACAGAATAACACAAAAGGAACATTCTTCTCTCCTCGCAAGTGTGCTCAAGCGGTCTATCCAATATGTCTCTCTTTGGAGAACTCTCTTATCCATCCCCATTCGGATGAGAGGTTAAAAAAGGTTTGAGGTAGCGTAATATTTTGTATATGTGCTTAAGTATTCCTGTAACTTGTATTACGTGGATAAGACCAAACGTAAACTTAAGACAAGGATTTGTGAGCATGTGAGAGCTCCATTCGCACCCACGTTGAAATATCACCTGTTGCCAGGCATTTCAATAGCCATAATCATGAACTAAGTGCCTTACGTTATACGGGCATTGAATCGGTAAATGTGCCATGTAGGGGAGGAGTTAGGGATAAATTAGCCTGCTTCTCCAAAGAGAGACACATTGGATAATTCGAAATATGTATTTAGTAACATTTTGACTATTTTTGTTCTTTGGATTACATATAATTCCGCACCGGATCTAAGTTTATATCAGGTGGAGTCGAGCACGTTGTTAATCTTTTCATGAAACATTACATATCCTATAGCCTACATTACCCAAATGGAACATTACATATCCTATAGCCTACATTACCCAAATGAAACATTAGATATCCTATAGCCTACATTACCCAAATGAAACATTACATATCCTATAGCCTACATTACCCAAATGAAACATTACATATCCTATAGCCTACATTACCCAAATGAAACATTTATCATCCTATGATCATGCCCCTTCACACAAAACATTTAGGCCTATAAATTGTTTTAGGTAAGGCAGAGAATAAGCCTAATAATACACTTTGGCTGCTCTACAAGTGGACTGGATCACTAACAGCCTAGATGTGCGAAGGTTTTTAAGAGTCACGTTACTAATGAAGGCTCTGGGAAGCACATCGGCTACTAAGGATACATAGTAAGATGGTTCTAACAATGATCTTAATGCTTCGAAGGCTCTGGGAAACGAGGCCCTGGTCTTTTTTAATTGAACCAGAAAAAATTAGGGACTGGGATGTCTCACTTGCTTCCTCTTCCGTCTCTGCTATCCTGTCGGATATGTTGTCAGCGGCTTTCCGTTGCTGAGAGTCCATTTGACCCTAGGCGTGTACTATTATGTAGTCTAACATGCTGACTAGACCGCTCGCGTGCGTACCATCTCACGCATGTTGATTTTGTCCACCCACACCAGACACGATCAGGATACGCAGGTTGAAATATCAAAAAGAACTCTGAACCAACTATATGAATTTGAGGACAAGTCGAAAAGCATTAAACATTTATGGAAATTTAGCTAGCTAGCTTACTGTTGCTAGCTAATTTGTCCTGGTATATAAACATTGGGTTGTTATTTTACCTGAAATGCACAAGGTCCTCTACTCCGACAATTAATCCACAGATAAAAGGGTAAACCGAGTTTGTTTCTAGTAATCTCTCCTCCTTCAAGCTTCTTCTTCTTTGGACTTTATATGGCGGTTGGCAACCAACTTTAAGGTGCATTACCACCACCAACTGGACTGGTGTGTGGACCTCAGTTCATCTTTCAATCACCCACGTGGGTATATGCTCCTAAAAACCAATGAGGAGATGGGAGAGGCGGGACTTGCAGCGCGTTAAGCATCACAAATATAACTGCGTGAGCAGTGTGGGTGCAATGATTGAATAACATATATGTTATTCATATGTGTAGAGGGTAGTGCGTACGGCCCAGTACATCACTGGGGCAAAGCTTCCTGCCATCCAGGACCTCTATACCAGGCGGTGTCAGAGGAAGGCCCTCAAAATTGTCAAAGACTCCAGCCACCCTAGTCATAGACTGTTCTCTCTGCTACCGCACGGCAAGCGGTACCGGAGTGCCAAGTCTAGGTCCAAAAGACTTCTCAACAGCTTCTACCCCCAAGCCATAAGACTCCTGAACAGCTAATCATGGCTACCCGGACTATTTGCACTGCCCCCCCACCCCATCCTTTTTACGCTGCTGCTACTCTGTTAAGTATTTATGCAAAGTCACTTTAACTCTACCCACATGTACACATTACCTCAACTACCTCAACTAGCCGGTGCCCCCGCACATTGACTCTGCAACGGTACCCCCCTGTATATATAGCCTCCCTACTGTCACTTTATTTTACTTCTGCTCTTTTTTTTCTCAACACTTTTTTTGTTGTTGTTGTTTTATTTTTACTTTTTTGTTTAAAATAAATGCACTGTTGGTTAAGGGCTGTAAGTAAGCATTTCATTGTAATGTCTGCACCTGTTGTATTCGGCGCATGTGACCAATAAAATTTGATTTGATTTGATTTGTACATTACATCTGGGCTAGCATGGGCAGCAAATAAATGGCTATTTCCATTTTAAAATAGTCAATTTTCTTCTTCTTCAATGGCTAATTGCTCCCAACCCATAGGAATCCCCACCCAGTTGACTACCGTAAAATGGTGAAAGCCCTCAATGGCAATGTCCATGCAAAAAAATGGTTACATCCATGATGAGTCCTCTATCTATCTCTATGGCAACAGGTATAAAGTAGTTTTTTTCAAAGTTGCCAAAATGACACATGCGTCCACTTATATTAGTGCATTTGTAACAACATAACCAGTACGAAACTTCTATTAGATAAAAAAAAACTCACATAGCAAATTAGCAATTACATTTTTTGTTGACCAAATTTGACACTCTCTCATTGCCCTCCATATAAAAAACACCATTACCACGAGTCCATCCTCCCCAATTAAGGTGCCACCAGCCTTCTGTGTTCCACATAGATCCAGTTATAAAGAGCTGTACTTAACCCTTGGTTAAAATGCTGTAAACCCACACCTAACAACACTGTAGAGTCCCTGTACATGTAGATATGGAAAACAAACTGTCTCAGCCTAGGTTAACTATCTGTGTTGAAAAGGTCATCTCTGTAAAATATTGATGACTGCCAAGCAGCCATTATCCTCCAATTTGTCTGTGGGCTAGTTTATTTTTGTTGGTTTAGAATAAATGGTGAACCACAGGCTATTTACTGTTCATGAAACAGCCGTTTCAGGTGTCCAGGGAGGACCAGGAGGAGCTGGAGGAGTTTGAATATTTGATGGCGTAGGACCTACTGGAGGGGGAGGGAAGGAGGAGAGGAGAGGAAGAGAGGACAGGAGGAGGGGTGTGAGAGGAGTCCTTGCTCCCTGAAGACCTCGTATCCATTTACTGTGTTATCAATGGGTCTTTCTCCATTTCCCTATTCTTGTCATGCATTCTCTCTTTAGTGTTCTTTTAGTATATTCTTACCTACATTTGTCCCTGCCTAGCCCTTTACCTCCCCATCTACCCCTTCTCTTTCCCTCTCCCCATCTCTGTTTGTTTTGCTCATACAAGAGCATACAACAAACACACACACACACACACAACACACACACACAACACACACGGCATTGGCAGCACAGTGGGAGATTACAGATGATGATGACCAACTGGGTACAGACATCAATTCAACATCTATTCCACGTTGGTTCAATGTAATTACATTGAAATGACGTGGAAACAATGTTGATTCAACCAGTGTGTGCCCAGTGGGGAGTGTGTGTGTACATCTCTGTTGACCTCTGTTGTCAGCATTCTTGCCTCTAATTGCTGCTCCTAAGCTGGGGCTAAAATGTAAATATTTGATGCTGCTGTAATTCGCTGCAACAAGAGCAGCAGGGGGAGGGAAATACCAACTGGGCTGGTATGAATACAAATTCTGGGATTCATGCAGTTGGTCTTACAATAGGGATGTCGTTATTGTTCTAATAGGGAAAATGAAAAATAGTATAGTGCTGCAAGCCTGGTGAAGATTTTAATGCTGAAATATGTGTTGTTGTTTTTATTCATAAGCACTTCATTGAACTCCCAGAGTGCCTGAATAGGCCTACCCACCTCTTTCACATTAATCAAAATAACATCCAGCTTACCAAACCAGTCCATGGAGCAAACGCTCCCATTTAACACAGCATAAAGGGGCACGTTAACTTGGTGCTTTTCTCAGTGGCGAGATGGACCAGGGCCTGTATTCATAAAGCGCCTCAGAGTAGGAGTGCTGATTTAGAATCAGTTTTACCTTTCAGATCGTAATGAATAAGATTACATGGACAGATGGGACCTGATCCTAGATCAGCACTCCTACTCCGAGATGCTTGTTGAACACAGGACCAGGGTTTATTGTTCGCAGGAGTGTGTGTTAATGTGATACAAGACCTCAGTATTCACCCATAACTCTCATCACTGACTATAGACTCACACACTACACCGTCACAGTCAACCATCAATGGCCTGCTTAAATATTTACAGAGTTTACTTCACCAAAAGGTTATGCTATTGAACTTGGATTGGGAGAACATATTACAGTGACACTGACTATCCCCATTGGTGTCTGAATGTCAATTATTTTTTATTTTGTGAGCGTGACACAATTACCCAACTGAATACAGCGGAAATACTGTAGATTCGAATGCTAATCTGGGTTTCTAGTCTGTTTGTGATTTTGCAAACTCCCTTTTCATTGACGTGCCAAACAGTTTGTATACAAGCTTTCTGAGTGTTAGGCAATGCAGGTAATTTAAAACTTGTACTGTATTTGAGGTTTAAAAAGGCTTCTGAAGTTTGTAATTTCCACCTGGAAATTTCAGACTTGATTTTCCCTTACGAAAAATGGACAAACCTATTCATTCAAGGGTTTTTCTTTTTTAAAACTATTTTCTACATTGTAGAATAATAGTGAAGACATCTATCACGTTTCAAGAGAAGACCCAGATGCAGAGAGTGTCGAAGTAACAAAAGTGTATTACAAAAACAGGGGCAGGCAAATGACAGGTCAAGGGCAGGCAGAGGTCAGTAATCCAGATCAGAGTCGTTAAGGTACAGAACGGCAGGCAGTCTCAGGGTCAGGGCAGGCAGAGGTCAATAATCCAGGGTGGTGTGACAAGGTACAGAACGGCAGGCAGACTCAGGGTCAGGGCAGGCAGAATGGTAAAAACCGGGAAAACTAGAAAACAGGAACTTGAAAAAGACAGAAGCAAGGGGAAAAACGCTGGTAGGCTTGACAAAACAAAACGAACTGGCAACAGACAAACAAAGAACACAGGTATAAATAAACTGGTGATAATGGGGAAGATGGGCGACACCTGGAGGGGGGTGGAGACAATCACAAAGACAGGTGAAACAGATCAGGGTGTGACAACATCAAAACTATGAAATAACACATATGGAATCATTTAGTAACCAAAAAAGTGTTAAACATATCAAAATATATGTTATATTTTAGATTCTTCAAAGTAGCCACCCTTTGCCTTGATGACAGCTTTGCATTCTCTCAAGCAGCTTCATGAGGTAGTCACCTGGAATGCTTTTCCAACATTCTTGAAGGAGTTCCCACATATGCTGAGCATTTGTTGACTGCTTTTCCTTCACTCTGCAGTCCAACTCATCGAAAACCATCTCAATTGGGTTGAGGTCGGGTGATTGAGGAGGCCAGGTCATCTGATGCAGCACTCCACCACTCTCCTTGGTCAAATAGCCCTTACACAGCCTGGAGGTGTGTTTTGGGTCATTGTCCTGTTGAAAAACAAATTATAGTCCCACTAAGCGCAAACCAGATGGGATGGCATACCGCTGCAGAATGCTGTGGTAGCCATGCTGGTTAAGTGTGCCTTGAATTCTAAATAAATCAGTGCCAATGTCACGGGCAAAGCACCCCCACACAATAACACCTCCTCCTCCATGCTTCACTGTGGAACCACACATGCAGAGATCATGCATTCACCTACTCTGCGTCTCACAGTGGTTGGAACCGAAAATCTCAAAACTCTCCACCATGGCCAAGACCAAAGAGCTCTCCAAGGATGTCAGGGACAAGATTGTAGACCTACACAAGGCTGGAATGGGCTACAAGACCATCGCCAAGCAGCTTGGTGAGAAGGTTCCAACAGTTGGTGAGATTAGAATGATCATGAGAACGGTGAGGAATCAGCCCAGAACTACACGGGAGGATCTTGTCAATGATCTCAAGGCAGCTGGGACCATAGTCACCAAGAAAACAATTGGTAACACACTACGCCGTGAAGGACTGAAATCCTGCAGCGCCCGCAAGGTCCCCCTGCTCAAGAAAGCACATATACAGGCCCATCTGAAGTTTGCCAATGAACATCTGAATGATTCAGAGGAGAACTGGGTGAAAGTGTTGTGGTCAGATGAGACCAAAATCGAGCTCTTTGGCATCAACTCAACTCGCCGTGTTTGGAGGAGGAGGAATGCTGCCTATGACCCCAAGAACACCATCCCCACCGTCAAACATGGAGGTGGAAACATTATGCTTTGGGGATGTTTTTCTGCTAAGGGGACAAGACAACTTCACCGCATCAAAGGGACGATGGACGGGGCCTTGTACAGTTCAAATCTTGGGTGAGAACCTCCTTCCCTCAGCCAGGGCATTGAAAATGGGTCGTGGATGGGTATTCCAGCATGACAATGACCCAAAACACACGGCCAAGGCAACAAAGGAGTGGCTCAAGAAGATGCACATTAAGGTCCTGGAATGGCCTCGCCAGTCTCCAGGCCTTAATCCCATAGAAAATCCCCCCCAAAATAAATAAAATAAAATAAAAAAACATATGTGGAGGGAGCTGAAGGTTCGAGTTGCCAAACGTCAGCCTCGAAACCTTAATGACTTGGAGAAGATCTGCAAAGAGGAGTGGGACAAAATCCCTCCTGAGATGTGTGCAAACCTGGTGGCCAACTACTAGAAACGTTTGACCTCTGTGATTGCCAACAAGGGTTTTGGCACCAAGTACTAAGTTATGTTTTGCAGAGGGGTCAAATACTTATTTCCCTCATTAAAATGCAAATCAATTTATAACATTTTTGACATGCGTTTTTCTGGATATTTTTGTTGTTATTCTGTCTCTCACTGTTAAAATAAACCTTTCCATTAAAATGATAGACTGATAATTTCTTTGTCAGTGGGCAAACGTACAAAATCAGCAGGGGATCAAATACTTTTTTCCCTCACTGTACACATACATATCCTTTAAAAATATATATATATTCCCCTTTATTACTCTCCAACCCCGCCACCCTTTCCCCACTTGGAGTAAACTAATGAACAACAACGCCTAGGCCTCTACTTCCAGCCCATACCCACTATCTATATTTTATGGACACAGTCAATTTTACAATAATTACATTTTGTTTGTTCTTTCTCCTGAACTTCTTCTAGTCTCAATCTCTCCGATCATTTTCATGATGTCCATCCGGTTTGCTTCTATATGCCATATATTTCTAACTGTGCTCCTTCACAAAAGCTCCCAACCTACAACCCAATATTATTAGTTATCTTGTTATTGTTTGTTGTTAGTTGTTATTAGTCCCATCCTTCAATTCCATTCAACACCTCCCATTTATCTTTTAACAACATCCATATAGGATTTCTATTTGCCATATATATTTCAACTGTACTGTGATGTCTTACAAAAGTTCTGAACCTTTGTATTCTCATTGTTTCTACAGATTGTGAATTGAAAATAAACATTTTCGCTAATAGTATTATTATGTTATTGATCGATTGACTATGACTTTTCAGATCACCCAGTAGTGATATCTGCAGGATTAGCTCCAGGTAAATATTGCAATCCTTTAGCCATTCCTGGACCTGTGTCCAGTAGTAGTAGTGGTTTCTTTGCAGCAATTCGACCATGAAGGCCTGATTCAGGCAGTCTCCTCTGAACAGTTGATGTTGAGATATGTCTCTTATTTGAACTCTGTGAGGTGCAATCTGAGGTGCAGTTAAATGCCTATTTCTGAGGCTGATAATTCTAATGAATTTATCCTCTGCAGCAGAGGTAACTCTGGGTCTTCCTTTCCTGTGGCGGTCCTCATGAGAGCCAGTTTCATCACAGCGCTTGATGGTTTTTGCGACAGCACTTGAAGAAACTTTCAAAGTTCTTGAAATTTACCGGATTGACTGACCTTCATGTCTTAAAGTAATGATGGACTGTCGTTTCTCTTTGCTTATTTGAGCTATTCTTGCCATAATATGGACTTGGTCTTTTACCAAATAGGGCTATCTTCTGTATACCAACCCTACCTTGTCACAACACAACTGATTGGCTCAAACGCATTAAGAAGGAAAGAAATTCCATAAATTAACTTTTAAGAAGGCACACCTGTTAATTGAAATGCATTCCAGGTGACTACCTCATGAAGCTGGTTGAGAGAATGCCAAGAGTGTGCAAAGCTGTCATCAAGCCAACAAGTGCTTGTCACGACTTCCGCCGAGGCTGCCTCCCCTCCTTGTTCGGGCAGGCTTCGGCGTCCATCGTCTCCTGCTTACTAGCCACTGCCGCTCCATATATCATCATTCCATTTGTCTTGTCTTCTCAATTACACACACCTGGTTCATATCCCCTCATTAGTCTGTGTATAAGTGTTCCCTCTGCCCCATTGTCCTTGTGGGTGATTGTTTTATGTGAGTTGAGTGTAGCTCGGTGGAGCTACTCGTACCTTGTATTGCCGGGGTAGATTATTCCCCTGTGCCTGTATTTTGTTGTCGCTATCCAGCGCAACTGTGTACGACAGAATAAACTCTGTATTTGGTGATTTACCCTCCTGCGCCTGACTCCTTCTAATCACACTCATCACAGAATCACCCACCCGCTATGGAGTCAGCGGGAGAGGAGCGCATGCCTGGAGTCATGGCACGGGTCCAGGAGCATTCCACGATGCTGGCCAGCTTAGGGGAAGCGATGGATCGGGTTCTTCAGGTCGTCCAACGGCTGGAGAGGAGAGGACCCGATCTGTCGAGACCAGCTGGCCAACCGGATCCAGCCAGCCACACCCCAGCACCCAGAGGGATCCAGATATCCCGACCACGGGAGTTCGACGGGACGGTGGCGCTCAGCCAAGGATTCCTCCTCCAATTGGAGCTCTACTTCTCCAGCATCAGGCCGGCCCCATCGGAGCGGGAGAAGGTGTCCACCCTCGTTTCCTGCCTCTCGGGGAAAGCCCTGGAGTGGGCCAACGCGGTTTGGAACGGAGGAGGAGCCGTGTTGGAGAACTATGGGGAGTTCGCTCGCCTCTTCCGGAACTATGGGGAGTTCGCTTTGGAGTTTCGGACTCTTGCAGCGGGGTCCGGGTGGAACGAGTGGGCCCTGATCGACCATTTCCGGTGCCATCTGCGGGAGGACGTCCGACGGGAGCTAGCCTGCCGGGACACCATGGTGTCTTTCACGCAACTGGTGGACATGGCCATCCGTTTGGACAACCTGCTGGCAGCCAGAGGACATCCTGGAAGGGGTCTGCCCGTTCCCACCCCGACCGACTCTGATCCCGAGCTGATGGAGCTGGGTGGAGCCGCCGTCCGAGAGAGCGGAGGACGACAGCGACATTGTCACTCGGGTGGCACGAAGGGACTGTACACCACACGTGGTCGTCAACGCTCTTTTGGGTCTGGTGTCGGCAGGCAGGGCACTCTCGCATAACCTCAGGTATCGAACACTCACACTCGTTCAGAGCCCTCTGCTGCGCACTGTACCCTACTCATCTACTTTCCCGATCACATGGTAGTTCCCCAGTGTAAGGCGCTAGTCGATTCAGGCACAGCTGAGAACTTTATGGACAGGGCATTCTCATGCCGTGTAGGCATTTCATTAGTTCCCCTATCCATTAGAGCACTTGATAGTCGACCATTAGGGTCCGGGTTTGTTCAGGAAGTTACTGCACCAGGAGACTCATTGTGAGCAGATCACTTTTTTTATTATTGAGTCCCCTGCTTTCCCTGTGGTATTAGGGATCCCTTGGCTAGCACTCCACAACCCCACCTCATGGCCGCAGAGGGTTCTCACGGGGTGGTCGCGAGAGTGTCAGGGTAGGTGTCTAGGTGTTTCCGTTGGTGCAACCACGGTGGATAGTCGACCATTAGGGTCCGGGTTTGTTCAGGAAGTTACTGCACCAGGAGACTCATTGTGAGCAGATCACTTTTTTTATTATTGAGTCCCCTGCTTTCCCTGTGGTATTAGGGATCCCTTGGCTAGCACTCCACAACCCCACCTCATGGCCGCAGAGGGTTCTCACGGGGTGGTCGCGAGAGTGTCAGGGTAGGTGTCTAGGTGTTTCCGTTGGTGCAACCACGGTGGATAGTCGACCATTAGGGTCCGGGTTTGTTCAGGAAGTTACTGCACCAGGAGACTCATTGTGAGCAGATCACTTTTTTTATTATTGAGTCCCCTGCTTTCCCTGTGGTATTAGGGATCCCTTGGCTAGCACTCCACAACCCCACCTCATGGCTGCAGAGGGTTCTCACGGGGTGGTTGCAAGAGTGTCAGGGTAGGTGTCTAAGTGTTTCCATTGGTGCAACCACAGTGGAAAGTTCAGACAGTACCTCCACCGTGCGCATTCCCCCCCGAATACCTCGATTTGGCACACACGTTCTCAAAACCACAGGCTACCAAGTTACCACCTCATCGGGCGGGGGATGGTGCGATAAACCTCTGGGTAGACGCTGTACCTCCCAGGAGTCATGTGTACCCCCTGTCGCAGGCTGAAACGGAGGCTATGGAAACATACGTCACCGAGTCCCTGCGCCAGGGGTATATACATCCCTCCTCTTCACCCACCTCCTCAAGTTTCTTCTTTGTGAAGAAGAAAGACGGCGGTCTGCGCCCTTGCATTGATTATCAACCACTGAACAAGGAGACGATAAGATTTAGTTATCCTCTCCCCTCATTCCTTCAGTGATTGAGTCAATGCATGGGGCGCGCGTCTTCACCAAATTAGATCTCAGGAGTGCGTACAACCTGGTGCGTATCCGAGAGGGGGATGAGTGGAAGACAGCATTCAGCACAACCACGGGGCATTATGAATACCTGGTGATGCCCTACGGTTTGATGAATGCTCCATCCGTCTTCCAGTCCTTTGTGAAAGAGGTGTTTCGGGACATGCTTGGTCGTGGTGTAGTGGTCTACATCGATGACATCCTGGTGTATTCCGCTACGCGCGCCGAGCATGTGTCCTTGGTTCGCAAAGTGCTGGCCCGACTGTTGGAAAATGACCTTTATGCCGAGGCAGAGAAGTGTATGTTTTTCCAGCAGTCCGTCTCCTTCCTCGGATAACGCATTACCACCTCAAGTGTGGAGATGGAGGGAGATCGCATTTCAGCCGTGCGTAATTGGGCGACTCCAACCCTGGTTAAGGAGGTGCAGCGCTTCCTTGGCTTCGCCAACTACTATCGGAGGTTTATCTGGGGATTTCTCAAGGTTGCAGCTCCCATTACATCCCTGTTGAAGGGTGGGCGTCCCGGCTCCACTGGTCTGCTGAGGCTTACCTGGCCTTCAGCAAACTGCAGGGTCTGTTCACCTCAGCCCCGGTACTGGCCCACCCCGATCCATCACTACTGTTCGTGGTGGAGGTGGATGCGTCCGAGGTAGGGATAGGCACTGTCCTGTCTCAACACTCGGATACGCCACCCAAGCTCCGCCCCTGTGCCTTCTTCTCTAAGAAGCTCAGCCCGGCGGAGCAGAATTACGACGTTGGTGATCGGGAGCTGTTGGCTGTTGTCCGAGCCTTGACCGTTTGGAGGCATTGGCTCGAAGGGGCGAAACACCCTTTCCTCGTCTGGACGGACCACCGGAACCTGGAGTACATCCGGGTAGCGAGGAGGCTGAATCCTCGCCAGGCCAGGTGGGCCCTATTCTTCACCCGGTTCGATTTTACACTGTCATACATCTCGGGTATGAAGAATGTGAAGGCAGACACATTGTCACGGCTGTATGACACAGAAGAGAGGCCCAGAGACAACACCTCCATACTCCCGGCCTCATGCATTGTGGCGCCGGTAGTATGGGCGATGGACGCGGATATAGAGCAGGCATTACGCACAGATCTGCGGTACGTGCCTGCTCTTATCCGTGATCGTATGATCTGCTGGGCACACTCGTCACCCTCCTCTGGTCACCCAGGTATCGGTCGTACAGTGCGCTGCCTGACCGGAAAGTACTGGTGGCCTACCTTGGCTAAGGACGTGAGGGTGTATGTCTCCTCCTGCTCGGTGTGCACCCAGAGTAAGGCACCTAGGTACCTCCCAGCGGGTAAGTTACAACCTTTACCAGGTCCACAAAGTCCATTGTCTCACCTAAGTGTTGATTTCCTGACTGATCTTCCCCTCTCTCAAGGTAACACCACCATCCTGGTCGTTGTGGACCGCTTTTCCAAGGCCTGCCGCCTCCTTCCTCTGCCCGGTCTCCCCATGGCTCTGCAAACTGCGGAGGCCCTGTTTACAAATGTCTTCCAGCACTAAAGGGTACCAGAGGGTATAGTGTCTGACCGAGGTCCCCAGTTCACATCCAAGGTCTGGAAGGCGTTCGTGGAACGTCTGGGGGTCTCGGTCAGCCTGACCTCTGGGTTCCACCCTGAGTCTAATGGGCAGGTGGAACGGGTAAATCAGGATGTGGGTAGGTTCCTGCGGTCCTACTGCCAGGACCGGCCGGGGGAGTGGTCGGTGTTCTTGCCATGGGCAGAACATGCCCAGAACTCTCTCCGCCACTCCTCTATTAACCTAATGCCATTCCAATGTGTTTTAGGTTACCAACCGGTTCTGGCACCGTGGCATCAGAGCCAGACCGAGGCTCCTGCGGTGGATGACTGGTTTCGGCGTCATCAGAAGGCCAACACTGACCGCCACCGCATTGAGGCCCCGGTCTTCATACTGGGGGATCGGGTCTGGCAATTGACCCGGAATCTGCCCCTCCGCCTGCCCTGCCGGAAGCTGAGCCCGCGGTTTGTGGGGCCGTTCAAAGTCTTGAGGAGAATCAACGAGGTCACCTATAGGTTATTACTTTCCCCTGATTACCGTATTAACCCCTCGTTTCATGTGTCTCTCCTCAGGCCGGTGGTGGCTGGTCCGCTCCAGGAGTCTGAGGTGCGGGAGGTCCCTCCACCTCCTCTGGACATCGAGGGGGCCCCGGCGTACTCCGTCCATTCCATCCTGGATTCGAGGCGTCAGGTGGGGGGCCTTCAGTACCTTGTGGAGTGGGAGGGGTACGGTCCGGAGGAACGGTGCTGGGTCCCGGTGAGGGATATCCTCGATCCCTTCCTGTTGCGGGATTTCCACCGTAGCCATCCGGCTCACCATGCTCCGCGTCCTCCTGGCCGGGGTCGACGCACTGCTGGAGCTGTGACTACCTCATGAAGCTGGTTGAGAGAATGCCAAGAGTGTGCAAAGCTGTCATCAAGCCAACAAGTGCTTGTCACTACTTCCGCCGAGGCTGCCTCCCCTCCTTGTTCGGGCAGGCTTCAGCGTTCGTCATCACCGGCTTACTAGCCACTGCTGCTCCATATATCATCATTCCATTTGTCTTGTCTTGTCAATTACACACACCTAGTTCATATCCCTCATTAGTCTGTTTATAAGTGTTCCCTCTGCCCCCTTGTCCTTGTGGGTGATAGTTTTATGTGAGTTGAGTGTAGCTCGGTGGAGCTACTCGTACCTTGTATTGCCGGGGTAGATTATTCCCCTGTGCCTGTATTTTGTTGGAGCTACCCATACCTTGTATTGCCCAGGTAGATTGTTCCCCTGTGCCTGTATTTTGTTGTCGCTATCCAGCGCAACTGTGTACGACGGAATAAACTCTGTATTCTGTGATTTACTCTCCTGCGCCTGACTACTTCTAATCACATTCATCACAGTGCTCAGCATATGTGGGAACTCCTTCAAGACTGTTGGAAAAGCATTCCACATGACTACCTCATGAAGCTGGGTTGAGAGAATGCAAAGCTGTCATCAAGGAAAAGGGTGGCTACTTTGAAGAATCTAAAATATAATGTATATTTTGATTTGTTTAACACCTTTTTGGTTACTACATGATTTCATATGTGTTATTTCATAGTTTTGATGTCTTCACTATTATTCTACAATGTAGAAAATTGTAAAAATAAAGAAAAACCCTGGAATGAGTAGGTGTGTCCAAACTTTTGACTGGTCCTGTATGTGTGTATGATACTTAACTGTATAATGTATGTATTTCATTGATGGCCTATTCAAGACTTAAACCAAGAAACCACATTTACATTGATGGTGAAGTCAGCACATACATGGCCAAAGTCACGTCATCTTAAATTAAAATATCATAATTATAATAATATAATGCCATTTAGCAGACCCTTTAATCCAAAGCGACTTACAGTCATGCGTGCATACATTTTACGTATGGATGGTCCTGGGAATTGAATCCACTATCCTGACTTTGCAAGCGCCATGCTTTACCAACTGACCTACAGAGGACAAGATCTTCAACCCTGGAATGCCACCACGTAATACTTCAGTCATAACATGGTCATACATTCCCATTCCCTAGCATGACCCAGACACCTTGATCGGGTACTAATAGTATTTCAAACAAATTTTAATGGGTGGTTCCAGTGAAGTAATGAGGCAGCCAGCGATTGACCCCGTGTAACCCCAGGAGTAATTACCTCAGTAGGCTAGTCTAAAACCAATCACTCCCTCACCCCCCCTTCCCAACGTTCACTGGATCTCATCTACGCCGTGCGACGGGTGTCTCCGCAAGGGCCTCAATCTTCCATTAAGCAACACACACTCGGTCTGTGTGGAGGGTAGTCAGTGTGTGTGTGTGTGTGTGTTTGTGTTTGTGTTTGTGTTTGTGTGTGTGTGTGTGTGTGTGTGTGTGTGTGTGTGTGTGTGTGTGTGTGTGTGTGTGTGTGTGTGTATCCCTGTGAGGACCGTAACCGTCCATTAAGCGACACACACAGGGGTCGTTCTCTTCCGGCCTCCCTCATCGGGGCTCCGCGCCGCCACTGTCACGCTCTGTCGTCTGAGATTAAACACCCCCCCCCCCCCCCCCACACAACCACCCATAGTCCCAGTCATAGGAATTAATATGTCTGCTTAGTGTCCTGTGTGGATATAGATGTGCTGGATGTGGATATAAAGTACTTGGGCATGCGAACAGTCACACACACATACACACTCTTTCTCACATACTTCAAATTCTCGCCTACTTCACACACACACACACACACACACACACACACACACACAAACACACTCTTTCTCACATACTTCAAACTCTCGCCTACTTCACACACACACACACACACACACACACACACACACACACAAACACACTCTTTCTCACATACTTCAAACTCTCGCCTACTTCACACACACACACACACACACACACACACACACACACACACCATAATGGGTGCAAATGAGTGAAGGACCTTGGTAAGTGCTATGCTCACCCTGGGCATACAAAAGACCTGAGAGAGATGGCAGCATACAGTGAATAAAGAAAAAGTGCACCTAAAGTCCTTGAGCTACTTTTGACATGTTTTCTGTAGCTGTACAGGCACAGACTGGAATGCATTGGTAGCCTCTGCTTCAGACAAAGCAACCATTTAACTGTAACTAAGAATGTGAATATTGTCAACAATAGCTTGTCAATTAACCTTCTCGGGAGCTAAGAAAACCCACACGACACAATATGATGGATACTTCTCATAACAATGATTGAAAAGGATCTTCCACACCATTCAGTACATGGATCATTTGCAATGTCTCATCACTGTATGGGCATCATCTAGAGCAATGGAATGCAAACACTGTATGTATAGTAATAACGCAATGGAAATGTATAGAGTTAGAGCTGGAGTAGGGTGGGCCAACTCCAATGCATCTATTCTCAAGGGGGATATTTTCCACACCTTCCCATCCAGAACACCCACTCAATTCAGCTCTTCCCTAAGGATACTGGTGTTCCGTGCCGTTGGTCCACGCCAAGGGGAAGTAGGAACACCATGCTTCCCTAACACCACTAATTGTGACAGATCTGTTTACATCCAGCTAGGCAAACAACATCTTAATCATAATCAAGGGGTAGGGAGGGGGGATAGGAGAGAGGGAGGGTGTGGGGATTTCATGCTTTTCTCTGGGTCTAGGGAGACTGGAGGAAATGATGCGATCACACTGACACATTTACCAGTGAATTAAGCTGCAAAGTTATTCCACGCACAAGGTTAGATGGAGGTCGCCTGATAAGAGCCAAAACTCCTGTGAGGAAAAAATGCTAAGAGAAGTTTTCTTACCAAAGAGTTCAAGTGGCTCAGAGACTACACTATTTGGATGATGGGCTGGTGGTTGAGGTTGAGGTTGAGGGAGATAGGAGGGAAATGTGGTACTTTGAGAATGTCTAAAACTGATTAATGCTCTTTGCAGTAAACACAATGCACAAGGTGAACATGTTCTGTGTCTATGGGAGCCCGAGAGGCCCAAAATGGGAATGAAAGCCAAATAATATAACATTTATGAAGGATTTAATGAGAGGGAGTCCATCTTTATCCACACCACCCGGGAGTTTCAGAGACGGATTAACATTTAATGGTGCCGCCGCTCGGAATGTAAAACAAAACTCTTATGGTCCCAAATGGAGATGGAAAAGGCCTCTTTTCCCTTACAAATATACACTGCAGTGGGACAAAATGCCCAGCTCACACGCACATGCACGTGTACACACACAGGCACACACACATTGATGAGCTCTGAAGATAGCAGTGATGACAGATGCCTCTCTCAAAGCAACAGCTCTCTTTCTCTCTTCTCTTTGTGTGGCAGGGAATTCAGTCAACAAAAGTAGAGATGGATGAATTTCTTTCTGTCTGTCATGAACATTCATCCAGACTTGACAGAAAGATGCTCTGTCTTCCTAATGTATGAAATATATTCTCTCCTTCTGGGCCCTTGACAAGAGGTTTGGGGTGTTTCAATGCTGGACTAGAACAAAAGCCTACACATTTTATCGTTCTCTGGGACCAGGCCAGGCAGGTAGACTATGCTTCAGTGCCCTCTACTGACCATTCATGATAGAGCATGTGGAGTTGTCTGTCAATCACAACAGAAATGTATTTTTGGTATCAAACAGAGGACTCACACCAAGCAACAGTAGTGATTTGATATGTATAAAGACAAGTGACAGCTCCTCTGTAGTGTGGTGACAGTCTTGTCAGTCTCAATGCATGAGAACAAGGGGTTATAACAGATCCCTGTTAATTACTAATAAACAATTAGGCCAATATGACATTTGTCTTGTATGTTTCTGTTTGCATGAGAATTCATTAAGATCTTGATGAAGAGTTAACTTAACAAACCCGCTCTCTCTTTCCCTCCCTTTCAGGCTGCTCTATACCTCTCTCCTCTCTCTACCTATCTCTTTCACATCTCTCCTCCTCCTCTCTCACTCTCCCCCTCCCCCTCTCTCTGCATGACATCAGTCTGCTATTTCGGTGCATCTCTTCTGTCATCATCACTAACAGTATAGGAGCAGCAGTAGAGAGCGTCCCCAGGCCAACGGGGTGGTACAGTCACAATGACTATTCATAAGGACTAGGCCCTTAACCTAGAAAAGCACCACAGTGGAGAAAAACAAACACTTGTCTGTCTACCCACTTGAACTTCGGAGAGTTGTCTGGAAATAGAGTAAGGTAATGAATACAGGGAGGTATCAGAGGTCGGAAAACACAGACAGATGAGCAGGGATGAGGTCACTGATAGTGGGATAGTGGGTTCAATTCCCGGGACCACCCATACGTAAAAAATGAATGCACGCAAGTTGCTTTGGATAAAAGCGCCTGCTAAATGGCATACATTACATTAGGTCTTCCAAACAGCATGGTCACAAAATGGTTGCCCTCAGAAATAGACTTTAAAAAACTGCACAAACTACACATGATCTTGAAGGACAAAAGCTCTCATCTGAGCAGGCGTTTAATGGGTGCTTTTATACATTTGACATTTTCCCCACTAGTTAGGGTCCCCTATGAAAATATGGACCAAAACTAGGGTTCCTACCCTGTTACCCTGTTACACAATGTGATATATTGCATCAGTTAAAATGATCTGTGCTGTTCTAAAACAGTCTTTGATCCTGCATTAATGTTTCAATAAGCCCCCATTTATTTCAGGATCTATTTTCGGCTAGCGGCGTTAGTGTCATACGCACATTAGTTTGCATTTTCGGCATGTAAAAACCGTCGCACTAGCATTTTCCAGCCCTAACGCCAGGTTCGACAATTTACTTGTGTAAAACCCAAGCCCTCCGTAGGCTACCCTTACCCTAGGTCTACTATAACGAAGGCTGGTTCAACAGCAATCCATCGTGTGTTTTTTTATGCTGCCGATTTTATGATATCATTACATTTTACATATATTTATTGTTGTTGAAAAAAAAGAACAGACTGCTTGTTTTTTGTTTAATTTTATTAAAACCAAACTTATTAGAATGATTTACTGTCCAGGTTTTATGGTGAGAATGTCTGTGGCGCGCATGCAATGCAACTTCTGGAGAAGTGTGAATGCGATTTGTAAAATGGATGTGCGTAAAACCCTCCATAGTCTGCGTTGTTTTAATATTATATGCCCAGGGGAAGCAATTATGGTGCCTCTAAGTGTATTTAGACATAGCCTATTTAAAACAAGTTGTTGTTTCGTTTTGTTTAGAATTTGATTAGAATTATTCACTCTCTTTTTAGGCCTTATCAATAATGAATTTTATCTTCCTTATTGACAATGTTTGGCATGTCCATGCTCAGCCATAATGCACTTTACAGTAGGCCTAGCCCCTATATCAGTGCAAATGCTATGTACTGTATATCCACATTGAAGCCATTCAATTACTTAGAACAATGTGGACTGCAAACAGGTTCAAGTGAACATATTTAGCAAAGATGGGACAGGTCTACATTTTGTTATTTTGTTTCTGTAAGCTGTTTAGCAAAATTGGAATTGGAGTTGATACCAAGGCAATACATAAAATACAGTAAATACACAACTTGAAGCCACCACATATTTAGCCATGTAGCACTTTCTGATTGGACAGTGAGGGTGCAAGCCTCAACACACCCACAACTTGTTTATTCATCAAAACCCATCCCTTTCGCACCAATGCAAGTAACTGCGCCAAGCAGGGACGGCCTGTTCAATAGGGCGATATGGGCGACGCACTGCCAAACGGGAAAAGGAAGGGATTTTTTTTCTAATCAATTATATCACGGCAACAGTAGTTATCAGTGTTGTAATCTGATCTGACTGCCACTAAATGTCAAATCAGGCTAAAGTCGTGCTTCAAATGGCCCCGCCCGTTTTTGGGCGATTTCAGTCAGGTTGAAAATCGCCCAGAAGTCTCTCATAGCCTGTCATGTAAAATCTATTTTTTTCAAATTTCAAAGCTTTCAATACATTCTCTATGGGTGTCTGTGGGCTTGCACTTACGCGCTTTCGTCATACGTGACGTAACCATGAACGTAACTAAGCAAATAGCGGCTAGCAGCGTCTCTTTGCGACCTGCAGTGTGGCGTTATTTTATGTTTTTAATTTGTACACTTAGTGGCGTTATTTTATGTTTTTAATTTGTACACTTAGTTTACAAACATTCTGCCAACCATGGATTTCGAGTGGTGGGTTTTGGACTGATCTTGTTGATCGTGTACATACCCGCTACGAACGGACTAAATAATGAAAACGTTGCTGGCAGCGGAATCCAATACAGCTGGGAGACTTGGCTGGATGACAGAGTCCCGGACAGAGAAGTGGAGCCGGCCGGCTTCACCCTGGTCGGAGCGGACCTCGATCTGACAGTCACAGGGAAAATCGATCCTGGTAAGAGAGCGACTCTGTACCCCCGAGCCCCGACATTGAACTGCTTTCTGTGTCACTGTGACCTTACTATCTGCCCCGTGAGTTCCCCCAATTGTTTGTTACCGTTGTGTACTGTTGATAATCACAAGTTTACTGGAGAACTGAGACCAAGTAGAGACTTTGGACAGGGTGGATATGCACAAGATTTTAGTCAGACCAAGCTATAACATTATATATTTACTACGACAGTACATTCAACCAAAAGCTAATATAACAAAGGCATCAGAGATTATTTATAATCTGTCACAGAAACTGGAATCCATCTCCCCAGATCAGTCAATAAATGCTTCTGGTATTGACTTATATGCTGCCCCTGTCTTCATGTTGTTGCTGGACATATCTTTTTTAAAATGTGTGTAGGTCACCTAAATCATCAGAAAAATTGCCCCTCCTGAGAATTTTTTCAGGAGCCGCCACTGGCGCCAAGTAATTGTGGTTGTGAAAATAGCAAACATATTTCTGACACACCCCCAAACCTACAGCGCTACCGCCAGCGCTCAGATATACCATTGCGTTTGGCTTGTTAAAATAGAGCCTGTAGAATGACATTATTAATACAGACATGAAAAGATAAGACAGGATGATCATTTTGTCTTCCTCTTTTATCTTTGTGATGAGGATGTGGGTGGGTGTCCCCACTGCTAAACTCTCCTGCTCAGATCATGTTGGTGTTCAAAGAGTACACAGACACAAAAGTAGTACATTGGTGAAGACATTTGAATGAGAAGAACCTAAATCTATCTTTTAAGGTGTCTTTCTCTTTCTATTTGGCCCCAGTACAAAGAAGGAGCAGAAATTGATCCTGGATTATATGTTCCACTAAAGTTTGCACTCTCTGGTTAGTGATGTTTCATACAGTATAACCTTCTCAGGCAATGGAAAAATAATCCAGTGACTATCTTTGTCAATACATTTGTAATTCTCCTTTAACTCATTGCTAATATATAGTTATGCAAAATACCAGATCACTGTATGTCAGTTTGCATCTTTCTCCTCCAATTCTAATTAATTGATGGTGAAAATACATGCTGCTCTGAAGCCATGGACTGATATAGAAACCCAACAGCTCTACACAAACCCTTACCCAGCAAACATGACCCCATTGTCCCCATGTGGGTATTAGGTGGCAAGGTGGGCAAGGTATTGTCACGTTCGTTTAAGGACGGACCAGACCAAGGCGCAGCGTGAAATGCGTACATGTTTATATAAATGATAAACACACGACAAAACAACAAACCAACGAAACGTGAAGTCCTAAGGCTACACACAAAACAAGCCTACTCACGGAACAAGATCCCACAACCCATAATTGCCAATAGGCTGCCTAAGTATGCTCCCCAATCAGAGACAACGAGCGACAGTCAGGGCGTGACAGTACCCTGATGTCTGGGTCTGGACTGGAGCCGCTGACCGGAGCTGGCCTAAGGCACCGGTGGAGCGGACTACTCTGGCTCCGGACTGGAGCCGCTGACCGGAGCTGGACTCGGCATCGGTGGAGCGGACTGCTCTGGCTCCGGAGTAGAGCTGCTGACCGGAGCTGGACTGGGCACCGGTGGAGCGGACTGCTCTGGCTCCGGAGTGGAGCCGCTGACCGGAGCTGGTCTGGGCACCCGTGGAACGGACTGCTCTAGCTCCGGAATGGAGCAGCTGACCGGAGCTGGACTGGACCCCGGTGGAGCGGACTGCTCTGGCTACGGGCCGTGCCGGACTGGACACACGCACCACTGGTCTGGTGCGAGGAGCAGGCACGGGCCGGACCGGACTAGGAACACGCACCACTGGCTTGGTGCGAGGAGCAGGAACGGGCCGGGCCGGACTGGCGACACGCACCACTGGCTTGGTGCGAGGAGCAGGAACAGGCCGGGCCGGACTGGCGACACGCACCACTGGCTTGGTGCGAGGAGCAGGAACAGGCCGGGCCGGACTGGGAACACGCACCATTGGCTTGGTGCGAGGAGCAGGAACGGGCCGTACCGGGCTGACGACACGCACCACTGGCTTGGTGCGGGGAGCAGGAACGGGGCGTACCGGGCTGGCGACACGCACCACTGGCTTGGTGCGGGGACAGGCACAGGCCGTACCGGACTGTGGAGGCGGACTGGAGGTCTGGAACGGAGAGCTGGCACAACCCGTCCTGGCTGGATGCCTACTTCCGCACAGTACGTGTGAGGCATTAGCACAGGACGCACTGGGCTATGCACGCGCACTGGCGATACAGTACGTAGAGCCGGCGCAGGATATGCGGGACCGAGGAGGCGTACTGGAGACCAGGAGCGTTGAGCCGGCACCTCCCGTCCTGGCTGGATGCCCATTTTCGCACGGCACGTGCGTGGTGCTAGCACAGGACGTACAGGACTGTGCTGGCGCACTGGCGACACAGTACGTAGCTCCGCATAACACGGAGCCTGCCCAGTCACACGCTTCCTGTGAGTACGGGGAGTTGGCTCTGCTCTGAAACTAGGCTCCGCCAACCACCCTGTGTGCCCCCCCAAAAAATTATTGGGGCTGCTTCTCGGGATTCCTCCTCAACCGGCGTCCTCTGTGTTGCCGTTGCTCCTCTCCTGCCTGGGCATCTACCTTCGCCCATGGTCCTTTCCCCGCAAAGATCTCCTCCCAAGACCACATCTTCCCCACCTGTGTCCAGGGTGTTTGCCCCTCCTGGGCACGCTGCTTGGTCCGTGTTTGGTGGGATCTTCAGTCACGTTCGTTTAAGGACGGGTCAGACCAAGGCGCAGCGTGAAATGCGTACATGTTTATATAAATTATAAAAACATGACAAAACAACAAACCAATGAACCGTGAAGTCCTAAGGCTACACACAAAACAAGCCTACTCACGGAACAAGATCCCACAACCCATAATTGCCAATAGGCTGCCTAAGTATGCTCCCCAATCAGAGACAACGAGCGACAGCTGCCTCTGATTGGGAAACACACCCAGCCAAACATAGAACTACAAAATCTAGAACTTACACATAGATATACACAACATAGAAAACCACACCCTGACTCAACATATAAGAGTCCCCTGAGTCAGGGCGTGATAGGCATGATATGTTACAAATTCCAAATTGTATTATATGTTACGAATTTGCAAAATGTTCAATATGTAACGAATTTGCAAAACGTATGCTATGTTACGAATTCTAGCTAGGTGGCTAACGTTAGCTAGTTTGCTAACGTTAGCTAGACTAGGGGTTAGGTTTAGGGTTAAGATTAAGGTTAAATTTAGTTAAAGGGTTATGGTTAGGATTAGGGTTAGCTAAAAGGGTTAAGGTTAGGGCAGGTGAAGGGTTAGATAACATGCTAAGTAGTTGCAAAGTAGCTAAAAAGTAGTAAGTAGTTGAAAAGTTGCTAATTAGCTAAAGTTGTCTTTAATGAGATTCGAACTTACAACCTTTGGGTTGCTAGACGTTCGCGTTATACAGCCACCCATCCACCCCGACCAACCACACTGCTTTTGTTTTTGTTTTAAAGCTGCAATATGTAACTTTTTGGGCGACCCGACCAAATTCACATAGAAATTTGAGTTATAGATCTGTCATTCTCATTGAAGTCAAGTCTAAGAAGCAGTAGATCTGTTCTATGTGCACTATTTATATGCTTCTCATGCTCGTTTTTGCTTCTTTTACATTAGGTTTTGTACACCAGCTGAAAATACAATATTTTTGGTTATGGAAAAGATATTCCACCACAGTTTAGATGGTACAATGATTCTCTACACTATACTTGCTTGTTTTGTCACATAAACTGAAATTAGGCGAACTATTAGAATTTTAGCAACCAGGAAATGGAGGCGTGATTTCTGCATAATGCATCTTTAAGTAACCATCTGTCTCATGTAACCATACCAAACATAACATATCATACTAAATGGAGTGTCACGGATTTACATACAGAATAATACTACATGCTATGAGACCAGGTTGCAATCCCACATCAGCCCAACACAGGCTAGCCCACACCAATCCCACATCAGCCCAACAAAGGCTAGTCTACACCAGCCGAACAGCTGTTTATTCACCCGCACTAGCCGCAATTGCTAATAACCCATCTGCAACTGCCTGACTATGTGATAAAGTGAAAATCTGAGGCCCACACCCCACCCGCAGATATAGAAAATGCGCTACAGTCAAAGAGGCTAAATTATTTTTTGACAGGGGGGTGCAGGATTTTTTTTGCCTGATTTAGATATGTTTCTGCTTATAATTTCTGGCATTTTGGTAGGCTATTTGTTAGTCAACTTGTCTATAATTAGATACATGCAGCTTCTCTTGTGTCATTATACACTGAGTGTACAAAACATTAGGAACACCTTCCTAATATTGAGTTGCAACCCCTTTTGCCCTCACAACAGCCTCAATTCATCGGGGCATGGACTCTACAAGGTGTCGAAAGTGTTCAACAGGGATGCTGGTCCATTTTGACTCCAATGCTTCCCACAGTTGTGCCAAGTTGGCTGGATGTCCTTTGGGTGGTGGACCATTCTTGATACACACGGGAAACTGTTGAGCGTGAAAAACCAAGCAGCGTTGCAGTTCTTGACACATTAAAACCAGTGCGCCTGGCACATACTACCATATCCAGTTCAAAGGCACTTAAATATTTTTTCTTGCCCATTCACCCTCTGAATGGCACACATACACAATCCATGTCTCAATTGTCTCAAGGCTTAAAAATCATTCTTTAACCTATCTCCTCCCCTTCATCTACACTGATTGAAGTGGATTTAACAGGTGATATCAATAAGGGATCATAGTTTTCACCTGGATTCACCTGGTCAGTCTATGCATTTTCATCCCCCATTTTATCATTGCAATGTGATACAAAAAAGTGGCAACGTTGTGCTTTAGGACCATGTGGACGTCTCAGAGCTGGACACCACAGAGCGGGCTGTCAGGCTATGTGATGTGAAGGCAAAGCTTCTGGAAGGCTGGCTAGACCAGCACAGGAGAGTTGAGCATAGTTAGTTTGTGTGTGTTGCGCTCTTTCACCAAGTTGTAAAAGCAAGCAGAGCAGAAACTGGCTACTCTTTAATTTACTGATGTAGCGACAAGGTAACTGCTGTTTAACTTAACAGAAAAAAACTAAACTAGTGCTTATTCGCAGTGCTGAGCTACTATTGTAACTGACATGTACAGTAACGTTAGCTAATGTTTCATCCCCTCTCAACTGAGGTGTATGAATTAACTACACTAGCTAGTAGCTACCATAGCTAGGACAGCTCTAGCCTCTAGATAGCTATCTGTCAGATAGATATGCATATGAGGTGGCTTTTATTACTAACAGCTGTTGATTGTATGGAAATGTTTTGTAGCCTGTTTCAACAGAAGTAAATGAACTTCGCTAGATTTTGCCAGTTGATGTACCGTTAGAGAGACAGCTGGCCAAAAGTTGGCTAATGTTTTTTTTGCCTCAATCACACTAGACCTGAATCAAACATCTGCTAAAAGATTGAAGGCCGATTTTCAGATGTTTTTTCAGTGCAATATGAGTTTTTATTAGTCAGTATGACATGTAACGTTATTGATCTGTCAGTTTCCCTAGCTAATTCCCTATTTTTCCCACTGACACAGTAATAAACAGCTCTAAAGTTACAGGCTTCACTGTCATGGTGCACAGTATTTGTATTTTGTATTTGTATTTATTATGGATCCCCATTAGCTGCTGCCAAGGCAGCAGCTACTCTTCCTGGGGTCCGGCAAAATTAAGCCCGTTATACAATTTTTAAAACATTACAATACATTCATAACAGATTTCATAACACACTAAGTGTGTGCCCTCAGGCCCCTACTCTACTACCACATATCTACAACACAAAATCCATGTGTACGTGTGTGTATAGTGCGTATGTTATCATGTGTGTGTATGCATGTGTCTGTGCGTATGTTTGTGTTGCTTCACAGTCCCCGCTGTTCCATAAGGTGTATTTGTATCTGTTTTTTAAATCTGATTCTACTGCTTGCATCAGTGATGTGGAATAGAGTTCCATGTAGTCATGGCTCTATGTAGTACTGTGCGCCTCCCATAGTCTGTTCTGGACTTGAGAACTGAAGAGACCTCTGGTGGCATGTCTTGTGGGGTATGCATGGGTGTCTGAGCAGTGTGCTAGTCGTTTAAACAGACAGCTCTGTGCTTTCAACATGTCAATATCTCTCACAAATACAAGTAGTGATGAAGTCAATCTCTCCTCCACTTTGAGCCAGGAGAGATTGACATGCACATTATTAATGTTTTCTCTCTGTATACATCCAAGGGCCAGCCGTTCCACAAAGAGGGACTTAGGAAAGTAGATGACTGCGCGGTAGATGTCTGAGCAGGACCGACACCCGCCTGCACTTGTAGCTTTTCATACCACACCCTGCCAGCACCCACTGGCTTTCTGTCTTGACTCCCACCCGCTACCACAAGAAGCGTCCCAAACCCAGCCTCAGGCGTATTCGACGCAGCTTACTTGCCAGCCATGATCCCAGCAATTGTTGCACCCTATAGGCAATATCAAATGTGCAAAAATTACTTAAGAAATAGGTTGAATTACCAGAGATTTGCACATGGCCCTTATATTAGGCTATCTGTATTACTGGGCTATCTCAGCCATTGTGCTAGATGTAGTTTGAGCTATTTTTATAGCCTACCTTTTAGGAGTGGGAAGATTTTCAGGCTGAGAAATATAGGTAATCAATTTTTATTTCTAGGCAATGTAGTAAACTATAGCCTAATCATAGGCCTATTTAGGAAGTACAGTGCATTCGGAATGTTTTTGTTTTTCCACATTTTGTTACGATACAGCCTTATTCTAAAATGGAATAAAATGCTTTTTTTCCTCATCAATCTAAACACAATAACCCATGACGAAGCAAAAACAGGTTTTCCGAAATGTTGCACATTTATTAAATATAAAAAACGGAAATATAACATTTACATAAGTATTCAGACCCTTTACTTTGTTGAAGCTCCTTTGGCAGCGATTACAGCCTCAAGTCTTCTTGGGTATGAGGCTACAAGCTTGGCTCACCTGCATTTGGGGAGTTTCTGTCACGCCCTGGCTCTGGGGACACTGTTATGTTGAGCCAGGGTGGGTAACTCTATGTTTGTATTTCTATGTTGGCCTGAGTGACTCCCAATCAGAGGCAACGAGTGTCAGCTGGTTGTCTCTGATTGGGAGCCATATTTAACTGTCTGTCTTTCACTTTGTGTTTGTGGTTTCTTGTTCGTGTTGGTTTGTGTTGTAACCATAGACGTCACGTTTTTCGTTTTGATCGTGTGATCATTTAATAAATATAATATGTTCACCTTCAACGCTGCGCATTGGTCCTCCTCATTAGACGAGCGTGACAGTTTCCCCCATTCTTCTCTGCAGATCCTCTCAGGCTCTGTCAGGTTGGATGGGGAGCATCGCTGCACAGCTATTTTCAGGTCTCTCCAGAGATGTTCGATCGGGTTCAAGTCCGGGCTGGCTGGGCTAGTCAAGGACATTCAGAGACTTGATCCGAAGCCACTCCTGCGTTGTTTTGGCTGTGTGCTTAGGGTCATTGGGCCTCATTCACCAACCGTTCTTACGAAGTAATGTGTTCTTAAACCCCACTTACACACTTTTTACGAAAATTCTGACATTCACTAATGTTTTCTCATCTTGGATTTGTTCTTAGCTAAGAACAAAATCCACGCACACTCAAGAGCATTCTTATGCACATGATGACAGTTTGCTCCAAATAATTGGTTATTGCATTTCATTTAATTCTACAGTCGTTTACAATGATAGTATTTTACTGTAATGTATTTCTGATCATTTGTTGAAAAAACAATCATAGTATGCAAAGAAACACTAACACTGCAATTTACATCAGCAATTAAGCTGATTAAATCCTGCATTATGCGGTGATTGATCGCGCTATTTATAGGGCCTGTCACGAACGTCTTCAAAATGAGCGGACCAAAGCGCAGCGTTGCTAGTGAACATGATGACTTTAATGATAAAGCACGTAAATACAAAACAAAAGACGAAAGTGAAGTCCTACAGTGACAATAACTAAACAGGAACAAAAACCCACAAACACAAGGTGAAACCACCCAGTTTAAATATGGCTCCCAATCAGAGATAACGAGCCGACAGCTGACACTCGTTACCTCCGATTGGGAGTCACATGACAAACACAAGAACTACCCAAAACCACACACAACAAATGAACACACCCATCTCCCAACCTAACCAACACAAACCCCAACAAAACGAATACACCCTGGCTCAAAATACAAGTCCTGGAGCCAGAGTGTGACAGTACCCCCCCCTAAAGGCGCGGACTGCGACCGCGCCTCAACTAGGGCTAACCAAGGGAGGGCTGGGTGGGCATACCTCTTCGGCGGTGGTTCAGGCTCTGGTCGTGATCCCCACTCCACCATAGTCACTACCCGCTTTTGTAGCCTCCTCCACCTGACCACCCTCCAAATTAACCCCACCGGATTAAGGGGCAGCACCGGACTGAATGGCGGATCCTGGCTGGCTGGCTCTGGCGGATCCTGGCTGGCGGGCGGATCCTGGCTGGACGGCTCTGGCGGATCCCGGCTGGACGGCTCTGGCGGATCCCGGCTGGACGGCTCTGGCGGATCCCGGCTGGACGGCTCTGGCGGATCCCGGCTGGACGGCTCTGGCGGATCCCGGCTGGGCGGCTCTGGCGGATCCCGGCTGGGCGGCTCTGGCGGATCCCGGCTGGACGGCTCTGGCGGATCCCGGCTGGACGGCTCTGGCGGATCCCGGCTGGACGGCTCTGGCGGATCACGGCTGGACGGCTCTGGCGGATCCCGGCTGGACGGCTCTGGCGGATCTCGGCTGGACGGCTCTGGCGGATCCCGGCTGGACGGCTCTGGCGGATCCCGGCTGGACGGCTCTGGCGGATCCCGGCTGGACGGCTCTGGTGGATCCTGGCTGGACGGCTCTGGCGGATCCTGGCTGGACGGCTCATGGCTGGCTGACGGATCTGGCTGCTCATGGCTGGCTGACGGATCTGGCTGCTCATGGCTAGCTGACGGATCTGACTGCTCATGGCTAGCTAACGGATCTGGCTGCTCATGGCTGGCTGACGGATCTGGCTGCTCATGGCTGGCTGACGGATCTGGCTGCTCATGGCTGGCTGACGGATCTGGCTGCTCATGGCTGGCTGACGGATCTGGCTGCTCATGGCTGGCTGACGGATCTGGCTGCTCATGGCTGGCGGAAGGCTCTGGCTGATCCTGTCTGGCGGAAGGCTCTGGCTGATCCTGTCTGGCGGAAGGCTCTGGCTGATCCTGTCTGGCGGAAGGCTCTGGCTGATCCTGTCTGGCGGAAGGCTCTGGCTGATCCTGTCTGGCGGAAGGCTCTGGCTGATCCTGTCTGGCGGAAGGCTCTGGCTGCTCCTGTCTGGCGGAAGGCTCTAGCGGCTCCTGTCTGGCGGACGGCTCTAAAGGCTCATGGCAGACGGGCGGCTTTGCAGGCTCAGTACAGACGGGCAGTTCAGACGGCGTTGGGCAGACGGGCAGTTCAGACGGCGTTGGGCAGACGGGCAGTTCAGGCGCCGTTGGGCAGACGGGCAGTTCAGACGGCGTTGGGCAGACGGGCAGTTCAGACGGCGTTGGGCAGACGGACAGTTCAGGCGCCGTTGGGCAGACGGGCAGTTCAGACGGCGTTGGGCAGACGGGCAGTTCAGACGGCGTTGGGCAGACGGGCAGTTCAGGCGCCGTTGGGCAGACGGGCAGTTCAGACGGCGTTGGGCAGACGGGCAGTTCAGACGGCGTTGGGCAGACGGGCAGTTCAGGCGCCGTTGGGCAGACGGGCAGTTCAGACGGCGTTGGGCAGACGGGCAGTTCAGACGGCGTTGGGCAGACGGACAGTTCAGGCCCCGTTGGGCAGACGGCAGACTCTGGCCGTCTGAGGCGCATCGTAGGCCTGGTGCGTGGTGCCGGAACAGGAGGTACCGGGCTGAGGACACGCATCTCAGGGCTAGTGCGGGGAGAAGCAACAGGGCATGCTGGACCCTGGGGACGCACCGTAGGCCTGATGCGTGGTGCCGGAACTGGAGGTACCGGGCTGAGGACACGCATCTCAGGGCTAGTGCGGAGAGAAGCAACAGGGCATGCTGGACCCTGGGGACGCACCGTAGGCCTGATGCGTGGTGCCGGAACTGGAGGTACCGGGCTGAGGACACGCATCTCAGGGCTAGTGCGGGAAGCAGGAACAGGACGCACAGGACTGGCGACGCACACCGTAGGTTCTGTGCGTGGAGCAGGAACAGGCCGGGCTGGGCTGACGACGTACACCGTAGGCTTAGTACGTGGAGCAGGAACAGGCCGGGCAGGGCTGGCGACGCACACCGTAGGTTCTGTGCGTGGAGCAGGAACAGGCCGGGCTGGGCTGACGACGTACACCGTAGGCTTAGTACGTGGAGCAGGAACAGGCCGGGCAGGGCTGGCGACGCACACCGTAGGTTCTGTGCGTGGAGCAGGAACAGGCCGGGCTGGGCTGACGACGTACACCGTAGGCTTAGTACGTGGAGCAACAACAGGCCGGTCCGTACTGGGAACACACACCACTGGCCTTAACCGGGGCTCAGGAACGGGCCGGACCGGACTGGTAACACACCTCAGTCTCTCACGCCGTGCCACAACAACTTCCCTCCCTCTACTCGCCAATGGCTCCCGTACTCCGATAGCCTTCTCTCCACGTCTACCTGTGGCAGCCTCCTGCTGCCCAGCTGCCCAAGCCATGTGCCCCCCCCAAAAAATTTCTTGGGGTTGCCTCTCGTCCACGGGCTTCCAGCCTCGCCTCCGTGCTGCCTCCTCATACCACCTCCTCTCGGCTTTGGCTGCCTCCAGCTCTTCACGAGGGCGGCGATATTCTCCCGGTTGTGCCCAAGGACCCTTTCCATCCAAAATCTCCTCCCATGTCCAAGAATCCTTGATAGGCGTCCATAAATCCTGTGTAGGTAGGTCCTGTTGCCGCTTGACACGCTGCTTGGTCCTTTTATGGTGGGTTTTTCTGTCACGAACGTCTTCAAAATGAGCGGACCAAAGCGCAGCGTTGCTAGTGAACATGATGACTTTAATGATAAAGCACGTAAATACAAAACAAAAGACGAAAGTGAAGTCCTACAGTGACAATAACTAAACAGGAACAAAAACCCACAAACACAAGGTGAAACCACCCAGTTTAAATATGGCTCCCAATCAGAGATAACGAGCCGACAGCTGACACTCGTTACCTCCGATTGGGAGTCACATGACAAACACAAGAACTACCCAAAACCACACACAACAAATGAACACACCCATCTCCCAACCTAACCAACACAAACCCCAACAAAACGAATACACCCTGGCTCAAAATACAAGTCCTGGAGCCAGAGTGTGACAGGGCCAAAATGGGCCTGTTTCTGCACATCAGGCATGCTATCAAAATGGCACATATATTGCTGCTTGACGACATTGCCGAGCGTGCTCTGAGAAGGGAACGCATCTTTGAGGATCACGTTGATTTATTTGCAGAGACTGACGAGTACTTGATCGGACGGTTTAGGCTTCCAAGACATGTTTTAATGGAGCTGTGTGATAATTTGGAGCCAGCGCTGCGAAGCCATACCCAACGGTCCAATCCTGTACCACCTCATGTGCAGGTACTCTCCACCTTGGGATATTTAGCCACTGGGACATTTCAGCGGGAGTTAGCAGACCGGGTGGGCATATCACAGCCATCCATCAGCCGCGCTCTCCCACGAGTTGTGGATGGAATAAATCAACTGGCTACACAATATATTTTCTTCCCCTACACAGCGCAACAACAGCTGCTGGTCAAGAGAGGGTTCTACTCTATTGCGGGTCTGCACAACGTAATCGGGGCAATAGACTGCACTCACGTGCGCATTAAGGCACCCTCACCAGACCCATTCCCATACCTCAACCGCAAGCAATATCACTCAATCAATGTACAAGTCATCTGTGACTCCGACAACCATCTCTTTAACATGGTCTCCCGCTTCCCAGGAGGTGCACATGACTCTTATATTTGGCAGAACAGTTCTGTGGGAATGCGCCTGGAACAAGGAGCTGCTGGAGACGCATGGCTCATTGGGAAGCATCGTTCAGTAATTTCAAATTCCAATTGTTGGTTTCAAAAAGTGGGTTTCTTCATTAATGACTTGTTTCATTAGGAGATCGGGGGTATGCCCTTGCGCCCTGGCAAATGACGCCACTAACAAACCCTCAGACTCACCAAGAGGCACGCACGCACCCGCTCCACCATTGAGCGAACCATTGGTATTCTGAAGGGACGCTGGATGTGTTTGAACACAGCAGGTGGTAAGCTGCTTTACAAGCCAGAGAAGGTGAGTAGGACTACTTGTTTTATTCAGGTTTGAAAAATTTTGAACATGTTGTAGAATAATCTAATTCCAACAATTTTTCTAGCTTTTGATCATCTTTACACCGTTTTTAGGTTTGCAGAATAATCATGGCCTGTTGTGTGTTACACAACATCGCTATGAAGCGTGGTGTTCCACTACCACTTCAGCCACCACACCAGGATCTGCGTCCTGACCCATTGCTGGGACCAGACAACCGACTTGGCGTGGAAGTCAGACAACAAATAATTTCTCGTTTTTGATTTGTTTTGTCCTTTAAATACCACGAATTAAACACATGAAATGACACAGGTTTCAGTGCGCGTTCTTTATATTTTTTAATGTGTGTTTATGTCTTTGAGTGTTTCTGATATTGTGGCCTGAGGAGACTGTCCCCTATCAACCACTACCCTGCCCTGCAAGAACCCACAGCCAGGCAGACTGGTGAGGCAGACTGGTGGGCACACCTTCTACTGGAACAGAACTACTGGATGTGAACTCTTCTCAGCATAGTTTTGTGTGTGTGTACATGCCTGCGTGCGTTTTGAAATCTTCCCAGCCAATCCGGCCCTAGTTCACCACATTCCTGTCAAATCAGTGACCACCTTGAAGGAGGACGTGTTAAGTATTCACACTATAGTTTCTCACTGTGCCTCACTACTTCTGCTGATGTAAGAAATGTTTGTTGGAGTTTACATACATGTCATAGATTAAATGTAGGATTATCTCTTACACAAATGTGTATTATACACATAAACATATATAGTTCTTTTTAAAGAGTAACTTACTAACTCAAGAATTTCATTTAAAAAACAAACTTTACAACTTCTCGTAGTTTACGAGAAGTGTTTACGAGAAGATGCGTATCATCATCAGACTGCCCTCACAGCAGAGTTACTCATATGCAAACCCCCTTGACTTTCAGTTAGTTATTATTTGATGTATGTATTTTTATTTATTTTTTATCAGTAAGATATTGATTGTTGATCCCATTTTCCATATCAGCATTTCCTGCACTGATAAAATGCTACTACACCCGCTGTGTCTGTGGTAACCGGACAGCTTGTGTGCAAGTCTGTGAATAGAATGTTTCTGACTATATGGTGGAAAGACTGTACTGTATTTATTTCATTTTTACTTTTGTGTTTTACTAAGAAAATGCTGTATGTTTTATTTAAGTAGTATGTGTTCAGCAAGTGGAAATGTCTGATAAGCTGTAAGAAGTTTGTTGATGGATATTTATATTTTGTGTTTTACGTTTTTATCATTTCAGTTTTACTTGGCGTTATCACTGTTCCCCGTGTAGCTCAGTTGGTAGAGCATGGCGCTTGCAATGTCAGGGTTGTGGGTTCTATTCCCACGGGGGACCGGTATGAAAGTGTATGCACTCACTAACTGTAAGTTGCTCTGGATAAGAGCGTCTGCTAAATGAGTAAATGTAATGTAAATGGCCAGAGTAGAAGCGATTTCACAGAGACTTTGCGCAATCTGCTCCTGGTTATCCAAGACCGCATCGGAGATGACACGAGCAGTTGGACGGGACCTGGGGACACGTACAGAGGCAGGCCTACTGCAGGAAGGCCGAATGGTGTCAGGTTCCTCTTCACAGAGGGGTTGCCTGGATTGGAGATCTGCAAATAACAAAAACGATACTCACAGTGCACAGATTTTTATTTATTTTTATGTTCAGTTTGTTCAATATAGGCCTACTGCAAAAGCAATAGGATTTCAAACTGAATAAATTAGGAATTCAGGTGAGGACTCATTCACAGTCACATAGGCCCACATTTTGTTTGACAAACTGGTGTAAAATTCATTTCCAATGGTTTCACCGTTGCTTTCAGTTAAATTATGGCATGAAATTGTATAAATTCAGAAAGACTTGCTTACTGTCTGATTCACTGGTGGGAGATGGCCTTGGAGGATATGAAGCTGTTGATATAGGGCCCTGGTCAGTGTCCAGTTGCTCCGCTGATGGCACACCTGAGAGTGCCGTCTCACCAATAATAGCCCCGATGTGCTGGTCAATCTCAGATAACTCTGGGCCTGCATGCCCCCCTCCAGTGGTCAGCATATGTCTCTTATGTTTGCAATGGATTTTTTGGTCTTTGATTTTAAGTCAAACCATTTATTTTTTACATCTTCAATTGAGCGACGTTGTCCAGAAACAGAGTTCACGGAATCCGTGATCTCCTTCCATGCCTCCGTTTTGTTGGTGGCTTTAAAACCACTGGAAACACCACTAAATATTATTCCTCGCTTGGCATTTACCTGTTGCAGTAGAATTTCTATTTCAGAATTACTGAAGTTCCTTTTTCGTTTGGTGATCGACCACCGTCTGTGCGTCTTTTGGACATTCTCCAACTTTTGGATTTTGAATTTGCGGGGCGTTTTCTTATGCTCATTAGGAACAACTGGCACACGCTTTCAATTACGAAGACGTGGGATTCATCAATCCTAAGAACACAGGTGCGAACAATTCTGTTGTTTAAGAACATGTCATGAATCCGACAGACTTTTCTTAGGGAGTTTATTAAGAACAAAGTTTAGAAAATTCTTAGGTAGATATTGGTGAATGAGGCCCATTGTCCTGTTGAAAGGTGTACCTTCACCCCAGTCTGAGGTCCTGAGTGCTCTGGAGCAGGTTTTCATCAAGGATCTCTCTGTACTTTGCTCCGTTCATCTTTCCCTCGAACCTGACTAGTCTCCTAGTCCCTGCCGCTGAAAAACATCCCCACAGCATGATGCTGCCACCACCATGCTTCACCGTAGGGATGGTGCCAGGTTTCCTCCAGATGTGATGTTTGCCATTCAGGCCAAAGAGTTCAATCTTGGTTTCATCAGACCAGAGAATCTTGTTTCTCATGGTCTGAGAGTCCTTTAGGAGCCTTTTGGCAAACCCCAAGCGGGCTGTCATGAGGAGTGGCTTACGTCTGGACACTCTACCATAAAGGCCTGATTGGTGGAGTGCTGCAGAGATTGTTGTCCTTCTGGAAGGTTCTCCCATCTCCACAGAGGAACTCTGGAGCTCTGTCAGAGTGACCATCGGGATATTGGTCACCTCCCTGACCAAGGCCCTTCTCCCCCGATTGCTCAGTTTGGCCGGGCGGCCAGCTCTAGGAAGAGTCTTGGTGGTTCCAAACTTCTTCCATTTAAGAATGATGGAGGCCACTGTGTTCTTGGGACATTCAATGCTGCAGACATGTTTTGGTATCCTTTCCCAGTTCTGTGCCTCAACACAATCCTGCCTCGGAGCTCTACGGACAATTCCTTCGACCTCATGGCTTGGTTTTTGCTCTGACATGCACTGTCAACTGTGGGACCTTATATACAGTACCAGTCAAAGGTTTGTACACACCTACTCATTCCAGGGTTTTTCTTTATTTTTACTATTTTCTACATTGTAAAATAATAGTGAAGACATCAAAACTATGAAATAACACATATGGAATCATGTAATAACCAAAAAAGTGTTAAACAAATCAAAATATACTTTATATTTGAGATTCTTCAAAGTAGCCACCCTTTGTCCTAATGACAGCTTTGCACACTCTTGGCATTCTCTCAACCAGCTTAATGAGGAATGCTTTTCCAAAAGTCTTGAAGGAGTTCCCACATATGCTGAGCACTTGTTGGCTGCTTTTCCTTCACTCTGCGGTCCAACTCATTGATAACCATCTCAATTGGGTTGAGGTCGGGTGATTGTGGAGGCCAGGTCATCTGATGCAGCACACCATCACTCTCCTTGGTCAAATAGCCCTTACACAGCCTGGAGGTGTGTTTTGGGTCATTGTCCTGTTGAAAAACAAATGATAGTCCCACTAAGCGCAAACCAGATGGGATGGCGTATTGCTGCAGAATGCAGTGGTAGCCATGCTGGTTAAGTGTGCCTTGAATTCTAAATAAATCACAGACAGTGTCATCAGCAAAGATTCTTTTTTATTTAATCCATTTCAGAATAAGGCTGTAACATAACAAAATGTGGAAAAAGTCAAGGGGTCTGAATACTTTTCAGAATGCGCTGTAAATTAACTGCCACGTGATTCTCCACCCATGTAGGCAGCTTACTCTATTTCAATGAGACCACACATACTAGGCACACTAACTCTCACACCCAACTAGGAAAGGTAGGATACTGAAGTTGAAGCAGCGAATTCTGAGTGTGTGAATAATACGAAACATATGTGCTTTTAATACAATAGGTAGGTTAACACATACAAAGCAGAAAGATGACCGTTTCCAAAGTCTGTGGGACAACAAAAATATTTTCAACATGTCAATACCTCTCACAAATACAAGCAGTGATGAAGTCAATCTCTCCGCACGCTGAATGAAAAATACAGACAGTGCCGCAATGATCTCTGTCGGGACCCGCAGGTACACTGTCGATTTTGCAGCTCTCTAGTGAACAGTCAGTACACAACACTATGCTCATCATGTCTTAGCTGGATCAGATGGTGACAGGGTTCCCAGCAGAGTCAGACAACCAGGGAAGGCCAGTCTACAGAGCCCAGGTGAATTCTGCAGTATATTAACAATATCAGTGAATGATCCAAAGTTCCATCTTGAATTGATGGGTAGACCTACAGTAGCTACAGGACAGCATCTTAAGCTTAAAGCTACAGTCTGGTATCTGGGAATAATGGTAACTTCAATTATTGAACCATTGATTCTATTCTTGGATAATATAATGTATAAATGTACACCAAGGTAGTTTGTCATGGCTCATCTGAGCAGGATCAGATGGTGACATAAGTCTCAGCAGGGTCAAGCAACCAGGGAAGGCCAGTCTGTGACAGAGCTGAGGTGAATTTTTGCAGATACAACACTTTATTCTCTCTGTGCAGCAAACACCGGACAAGCCAGATGCTATTTTAAGGCAGTCTGACAAACCTCCAAAGTTGATTTCCAAACTGTATGAAGGGTTGATAGAGGCTTTTTACAATGACACAAAACATGTCAAACAAAAATGTGAGGAAGATCTGGTAGAAGCTATTAATGATGAAGAATTGATACAGGTATGTTTGAATGCCCAGTCATGTTCATATCATCTCAGAAATAAATTACTGCAGTTTAAGACCATCCATAGAACGTACTATATGCCAGTGAAACTGAATAACATGAACTCAGAAATGTCATTCACCTTGTATTGTGGAGGTGTAACACACAAAAGGGAACATATTTGCATATGTTATGGTCTTGGGGAGGCTGGTTGAATTCTGGCAAAGAGTATGTACACTATGAAATAGAACACTATGAAAAATCTGGGAAACCAGGCTTGCTATTCATAGCAGACTTCGAAAAGGCATTTGATAAAGTATGACTGGGGTTTATATATAAATGCCTGGAGCATTTCAATTTTGGAGAATCTCTTATAAATTGGGTTAAAATCATGTATAGTAACCCTAGGTGTAAAATAGTAAATAATGGCTATTTCTCAGAAAGTTTTAAACTGTCAAGAGGAGTGAAACAAGGTTGTCTATTTATTATGGCCATCGAGATGTTAGCTATTAAAATCAGATCTAACAATAATATCAAGGGATTAGAAATCCAGGGCTTAAAAACAAAGGTGTCATTGTACGCTGATGATTCATGTTTTCTTTTAAATCCACAACTTGAATCCCTCAACAGCCTCATAGAGGATCTAGATACATTTTCTAACCTCTCTGGATTACAACCAAATTATGATAAATGTACTATATTACGTATTGGACCACTAAAAAATACCATTTTTACATTACCATGTAGTTTACCAATAAAATGGTCTGATGGTGATGTGGATATACTCGGAATACATATCCCAAATAAAATAAATGATCTCACTCCAATAGATTTCAATAGAAAGTTAGCAAAAATAGATAAGATCTTGATACCATGGAAAGGTAAATACCTGTCAATTTGTGGAAAAATCACCCTGATTAACTCTTTAGTATTATCCCAGTTTACCTATTTGCTTATGGTCTTGCCTACGCCTCCATTTTATTTGGAACAGCAAGCCAGACAAAATTAAACAAGCCTATTTATATAATGAATATGAAGCGTTATCACTAAAAGCTTCAGTCATACAAAAGTTATACTTAAATCCGAACTCGTTCTCTAGCAAATTAGTAAGATTGTCTCACCCAATGCTCAAGAATGGCCTTTTTCTCTTTATTCAGATTACAACCTCTCACTTTCAGTTATTTGAAAAGGAAATAATCTCCCAAATATCACTATTTCTAAAACAAGCCATAGAAAATTGGTTGCAATTTCAATTTAATCCTCAAGAAACGACAGAACAAATAATGCAACAAATATTGTGGTTAAACTCAAATATACTAATTGATAAGAAACCTTTTTTTTTGACAACATAAAAAAAAAGTATAATCTTTGTAAATGATATCATCGGTAGGACTGGTGGAGTTATGTCGCACATGCAGCTAACAAAAACATATGGAAATGTCTGCTTTTTGCATTACCACAAAAATGGAAGAGGAAAGTGGAAGGGGGAAAAAGTAAGGAACTTGTCTGTCGGTCTTGCATTAAAGAACATAATTGGTTAAAGAAAACTGTGATAAATAAAAAAGTATACCTTTTTCATTTAAGGACCAAAGGATTGACAGCCGTCCCATATAGATTGCAAAATAGTTGGGAGGAGATTTTTGACGTACCGATCCCATGGAATAGTGTTTATGAACTGAACTTAGAATTTTTCACTTTAAATTATTATATACAATTCTTGCTACCAATAGAATGTTATTTATATGGGGGATACAATCTTCCCAGCTCTGCAGATTTTGCTGCGAAGAGACAGAATCATTAGATAATTTGTTTTGGTACTGTCCATTTGTATCTTGTTTTGGGACACAGGTCCAGGAATGGCTAAAGGATTGCAATATTTACCTGGAGCTAACCCTGCAGATAGCTTTACTGGGTGATCTGAAAAGTCATAGTCAATTGATCAATAATATAATAATACTTTTAGCAAAAATGTTTATTTTCAATTTACCATCTGTAGAAACAATGAGAATAGAAAGGTTCAGAACTTTTGTAAAACATCACAGTACAGTTGAAAAATATATGGCAAATAGAAATCCAATATGGATGGTGTTAAGAGATAGATGGGTGGTTTTGAATGGAGTTGAAGGATGGGACTAATAACAACTAACAACAACTAATAACAACAAGATAACTAATAATGTAAGCATACTGTGTCCATAATACGTATATACTGTACCTATTTCAAATCTAATCAAATCAAATTTTATTGGCCACATGCGCCGAATACAACAGGTGCAGACATTACAGTGAAATGCTTACTTACAGCCCTTAACCAACAGTGCATTTATTTTTAACAAAAAAGTAAAAATAAAACAACAACAAAAAAAGTGTTGAGAAAAAAAGAGCAGAAGTAAAATGAAATAACAGTAGGGAGGCTATATATACAGGGGGGTACCGGTGCAGAGTCAATGTGCGGGGGCACCGGCTAGTTGAGGTAGTTGAAGTAATATGTACATGTGGGTAGAGTTAAAGTGACTATGCATAAATAATTAACAGAGTAGCAGGAGCGTAAAAGGATGGGGTGGGGGGGCAGTGCAAATAGTCCGGGTAGCCATGATTAGCTGTTCAGGAGTCTTATGGCTTGGGGGTAGAAGCTGTTGAGAAGTCTTTTGGACCTAGACTTGGCACTCCGGTACCGCTTGCCGTGAGGTAGCAGAGAGAACAGTCTATGACTAGGGTGGCTGGAGTCTTTGACAATTTTGAGGGCCTTCCTCTGACACCGCCTGGTATAGAGGTCCTGGATGGCAGGAAGCTTGGCCCCAGTGATGTACTGGGCCGTATGCACTACCCTCTGTAGTGCCTTGCGGTCGGAGGCCAAGCAGTTGCCATACCAGGCGGTGATGCAACCAGTCAGGATGCTCTCAATGGTGTAGCTGTATAATTTTTTGAGGATCTGAGGACCCATGCCAAATCTTTACAGTCTCCTGAGGGGGAATAGGCTTTGTCGTGCCCTCTTCACGACTGTCTTGGTGTGTTTGGACCATGATAGTTCGTTGGTGATGTGGACACCAAGGAACTTGAAGCTCTCAACCTGTTCCACTACAGCCCCGTCGATGAGAATGGGGGCGTGCTCAGTCCTCTTTTTTTTCCTGTAATCCACAATCATCTCCTTTGTCTTGGTCACGTTGAGGGAGAGGTTGTTGTCCTGGCACCACACGGCCAGGTCTCTGACCTCCTCCCTATAGGCTGTCTCATCGTTGTCGGTGATCAGGCCTACCACTGTTGTGTCGTCGGCAAACTTAATGATGGTGTTAGAGTCGTGCCTGGCCATGCAGTCATGGGTGAACAGGGAGTACAGGAGGGGACTGAGCACGCACCCCTGAGGGGCCCTCGTGTTGAGGATCAGTGTGGCAGATGTGTTGTTACCTACCCTTACCACCTGGGGGCGGCCCGTCAGGAAGTCCAGGATCCAGTTGCAGAGGGAGGTGTTTAGTCCCAGGATCCTTAGCTTAGTGATGAGCTTTGAGGGCACTATGGTGTTGAATGCTGAGCTGTAGTCAATGAATAGCATTCTCACGTAGGTGTTCCTCTAGGTCCTCCTCTATTTAGGCAATGCCTAGCTGCTGGGCTGCTCAGTCCTGGCCCTCGGGGTCTGCCGTCCTGTGGGTTGTCATTGTTGGTTTAGGGGCGCTGCAGGGTGGTGGACCCCTAGGGACAGGACGGGGCGACCCAGCTATATTATGTAAAAAAAAGCTCTACAGAACTATTAGACCTATGAGATTAATTATATGGAGGATTTTCTGTTTCTGTGTGTTAAATTATATTGTGTATGTGTTTTTTTGTTTGTTTGTTTGTTTTTGTTCCCAAACCTTTCACTTGGGAATAAAATAAAATAAAGGTGGGAACTGGAAAGGAAATTGTGTTGGGAGAGAGTTGAGTTATTGACTAGGCTGGTGGGGGTCGGGTGTGCAGGATGCTCGGGCTGGCTGGTCGGTCTGGCTGGAATTTGATATAGAGTATGTCTTAATAAATCGACAATCAAAAGTCTTTGTATTTTTTCAAAAGTGGTTCATTTGTTAGGCTATTGGTTAAAGTTGCAACAATATTTATTATTGAATTACCTTTGATCTAGTTCAGTCTTATTAATCACTTAAACATATTTAATACTGATCTCTTACCTAGCTTGATGACTGTGGGCATTTTTGCTTACTTTTTGTTCTAAATAGAGACAGCATATTGGATTGTGTAAAAATGCAGGAAATTAGTTTTAGATGCCCCCAAAAAGTGGTTCCCCTGCATTATGCAATTATTAATGGCCATGTTTAGTTAATTAAATTGGAAGTTATCAAAGCTCTATCGCAATTGCCGATCAGTTGTTAGAACGCATTAGGTTGACGTAATGGTCAGTCAGATTAGGTTACTGTCGTATCGGATGAATGGTGGCAATTATTGCTGATGAACAAAGGAGTCCGCTTAAGCTGTACCTTGATTAGAAGTCTTTATTCATTATCACAAGCTTACAGCATAAGTTTACAGACTCGCGAGGTCTGGAGAGCAGTGTCCTCCAATTCTAATGACTGCTCTGCCCTTTCTGTGTCTAGCCCCTATTTATAAACAATGCAAAAAGATGGGTGGCTCCCTCTTCTGGCCAATCACCAGTCTCCCCTGTCTACAACACTCTTCCTGTCTGTTGTATGTGGCGTTACACCAAAACATTCCCTCTTGATACTAAAATCAACATTCTTTCAGTTCCACTTAAAAACATTTAACAACAGCATAATCCCAATACACGACATTACAAAAACAAAACAAAAAAAACACTGGCTGTTGTTGACAAGCATTTTCAGTTCATATACATATTATTAATATTTATTTCAGTGATTGAAATTACGACCCCATCCTCAGTAGCCTATTCCAGCAGGCTATGGGAAACACAAGCACTTCTTACCTTGAAATCGCCAAACGATTCAACGTTGAATAAATTAGTCTGTTAATTTGAACTAAGCAAGATGCTAAATCGTTCAGTTTACATCTTGCCTACATTTTGCCTAGGCTACTGTAGACTATCTGAAAATGTAGGCCTATCAGGGGCTATAGGCTGCCTGCATCTATCTAAGCAAACTATGGCAAAGTTGAATTACAATCATAAACCCAGACTTTAGTCTGTAGCCTATGCCTATTGAAATGACAAGTCAATCTCGCAAATGGGCCATTTATACTGTAACTGTTTGTAGTCTTAACATCTGGCACATAATAATGGCACAATTGCCAGAAAATAGCCTAACATTTGTTTTTTTAAGTTCGTCCAAGTGTTTCTTGCTCAGAGATTGAGATCCTCTTTCCAACTTTCATCACTCAAAGTCTCCTGTCGGATTTATCTATAGTTATGCAAATGTCCAAAAGGGATTTATTTACATTTATAAACTGGGTTCGAGCCCTGAACGCTGATTGGCTGAAAGCCGTGGTATATCAGACCATATACCATGGGTATGACACAAAATTACTTTTACGTTGGTAACCAGTTTATAATAGCAAAAAAGGCACCCTGGGGGTTTGTGGTATATGGCCAATATACCACGGCTAACGGGTGTATCCAGGCATGCTTCAGAACAACCCTTAACCGTGGTACATTGGCCATATATCATATCCCCTCGTGCCTTATAGCTTAATCATAGCAGTCAAATGAGTTAAATCGAACATCCATCGATGGAAAATGATCTGGTGAGTTTAATAAAGGCTAATGATCTTTTCTCTTGCAACATATTCAAATTAGTTTATCATGTCATAGTTCGCAATAATTATTATTTTGATGAAAACCAAATTTTGGCCAGGTTTTGAGTGGTCATTGGGCAGGAAAGCAGGAACGCCCCTAATTGCAGGCTACGGTTGCACACTATTGACACAGGCTAGCCCAAACCAAGCCCAGCACAGGCTAGCTCACACCAAGCCCAGCTAGAGGCATGGGTTCATTCTAATATTTGGGGGCATGATTTGCACACAGTCATTTTTTTGCAACCATTACAGAGTGTCATTCCAGTTTAAGTGTTATGTTGTGTGATGCCCAATTTTTAAAAAATATTGGACATTGCCAATGATGAAGTCTTTAAAAATACAAGTAAGTGCATGTGACATGAGACAGTTTCTCTTGTAAAAATATATGTATGATAGTACCAACTTGGTTGTCTTTCTGATACAATGTATCAAATTCAGTACTGAAATCCATGAGCATACAAAATATTACTTCAATATGCCTACACATACAAGTAAAGAACATACAACGCCCCGTGTAGCTCAGTTGGTAGAGCTTGGCGCTTGCAACGCCAGGATTGTGGGTTCGATTCCCACGGGGGGCTAGTATGAAGAAGAAAAAAAAAATGTATGCACTCACTAACTGTAAGTCGCTCTGGATAAGAGCGTCTGCTAAATGATGTAAATGTAAGTAAAAAAGCTAAATCAGGAAACCAGAATGGTTACTGAAGCAAGGTCAGGATGTAAGCTGAAGCAGCTTTTTTTGGTAGCATCGAACGTGGGAGGCAGAATTATGGTCACTGGGATGGATGTGGGCAGCCTACATGGGGCCAATATTTTTGCCTGCATTAGCCCACATCGTGCCAATGGCATGTTTCCTGGGAAAAGATGGGCTTATGTCAGGCAGAGAGAGGGCTGCCCTCACTAGATATGGGCTGCCCACACTGGGCAAATGCCTTGGGGGCCAACGTGGGGCCGATGAGCAAAGGCGTATTAGCCCAATGTTGGCAGCTTACATGGGGCCAATATTTTAGCCCGCATTAAGCTAAATAAAACAGGCTGAGGTAAATAAGTACAGTAGCTAGCAAGGGGGGACTTTCTGGCAGGGGGACACTATTTGGCATGACGGGCCCACTTTGTGCCAATGTGGGCATGTTTGCTGTGTACAGTGGCGACCTGTCATTTAGGTTTTGAGCCCCACCTGTTTAGCTAAAAACAAAATAATAATGTTTTTTTTGCCTGTTTTGCATGTTATTTTGGCATTAATACTTGTCACATATCAGTTTGCAAACAATGTTAAAAAACGAAACATTGAGTTAATAAAGCCGCATACAAACATGGTCTCTTTTTGCTTTCTTGAGTAAGGCAGCTCCAAAATGCCTAGCTCAGTGCTTTCTGTGGTGGTGGGGCAGCCAGTGGAAAATGCAGAGCGTAGGGGTTGGTAATGTTCTCTAGTTGCGCAGTGATTGGCTCAGTGTTCTGTCACTCATGGGGACACTACGTCACCGCAAAATCTACAGGAAGAGCTCGAATATTCAAGCCCCTTGGGTGCTGCCATAGATTTACATTAGAAGTGCCCATCCAAGAAGGCTCAAGGTCATTGGCCACAGATGAAATGACGTCAAATCACATTATATCTACCGTTGCTTTAATTGGACTGATCATCTCAACATCATACTTTCAAAATCTTAGCTAGCAAGCTAGACAAGCAGTCATCATCATGAATCAGGTCGTCAATCTACAGGAAAATCCTTTTCAATCCTTGTCATATGAAGATAAATTATAGATAAAATGTATTGGTGCTCATCGGCCATTGGACATAAACATTACACAACAAGTTGGGAATCACAAATTCAACAATGAGTGGTTTTGAAAGAATCAGTGGCTAACTGCAAGCGTTGCAAAGCAATCACTAGCCTGCTATTCAGTGGAGAGGGTGTGTGGTCCAAGTCTGGGTTTAAGGGTCTCTTTTCCAAGCTTAAAAGGACAAACATTCACATGCAACACCATGGGCAAGAAAACGTTGAATACATTGGCCATGCTGTCAATCCAGCATGACTTCTGCAGCGCTCAAAACAACTGGAAACTCAGAACTGGGAAATCTCAGACTTCAGTGAGTTCAAGACAACTGGGAACTCAACCGGCTGGGAAAATACGTTTTGAACGGTCATCCAACTCGGAATTCCAAGTCGGGAACTCGGGCCTCTTTCAAGAGCTCTGACCTGAAGATCACTGACGTCATGATTCGACCTTGTTTTTTTCCGAGATCCCTGTTGTCTTGAAAGCACCATAAATCCAGAGAATGCCAGACTTTGATGACAAAATTTGCCCACAAGGACCGCCGCGCCACCTTCCTGTTCAAGTGAGCACAGCACAACAAGGTGAGTCCAAAAATGTATTGTATGCTGCTGCATAAATTATGTAATATGCCAGGGAGATATGTATATTGTAGCTAAGAAAGTAATAGTAGCCCATTTGCCTCACCCTAATAATTTGGTCTCTTTCCCCCTCATAACTTAGCCTACAGTTCTGACTTGGTGGTGCATTTTTCCTATTTTGTTGCCTTACAACCTGGAATTAAAATTGATTTTTTTGGGGGGGGTTGTATCATTTGATTTACACAACATGCCTCCCACTTTGAAGATGCAAAATAATTTTTTTTGTGAAACAAACAAGAAATATGACAAAAAAACAGAAAACTTGAGCGTGCATAACTATTCACCTGCCCAAAGTCAATACTTTGTAGAGCCACCTTTTGCAGCAATTACAGCTACAAGTCTCTTGGGGTATGTCTCTATAAGCTTGGCACATCTAGCCACTGGGATTTTTGCCCATTCTTCAAGTCAAAACTGCTCCAGCTCCTTCAAGTTGGATGGGTTCCGCTGGTGTACAGCAATCTTTAAGTCATACCACAGATTCTCAATTGGATTGAGGTCTGGGCTTTGACTAGGCCATTCCAAGACATTTAAATGTTTCCCCTTAAACCACTCGAGTGTTGCTTTAGCAGTATGTTTAGGGTCATTGTCCTGCTGGAAGGTGAACCTCCGTCCCAGTCTCAAATCTCTGGAAGACTGAAACAGGTTTCCCTCAAGAACTTCCCTATATTTAGCACCATCCATCATTCCTTCAATTCTGACCAGTTTACCAGTCCCTGCCGATGTAAAACATCCCCACAGCATGATGCTGCCACCACCATGCTACACTGTGGGGATGGTGTTCTCGGGGTGATGACAGGTGTTGGGTTTGCGCCAGATTAGCGTTATCCTTGATGGCCAAAAAGCTCAATTTTAGTCTAATCTGACCAGAGTACCTTCTTCCATATGTTTGGGGAGTCTCCCACATGCCTTTTGGCGAACACAAAACGTGTTTGCTTATTTTTTTCTTCAAGCAATGGCTTTTTTCTGGCCACTCTTCCGTAAAGCCCAGCTCTGTAGAGTGTACGGCTTAAAGTGGTCCTATGGACAGGTACTCCAATCTCCGCTGTGGAGCTTTGCAGCTCCTTCAGGGTTATCTTTGGTCTCTTTGTTGCCTCTCTGATTAATGCCCTCCTTGCCTGGTCCGTGAGTTTTGGTGGGCGGCCCTCTGTTAGCAGGTTTGTTGTGGTGCCATATTCTTTCCATTTTTTAATAATGGATTTAATGGTGCTCCGTGGGATGTTCAAAGTTTCTGATATTTTGTTATAACCCAACCCTGATCTGTACTTCTCCACAACTTTGTCCCTGACCTGTTTGGAGAGCTCCTTGGTCTTCATGGTGCCGCTTGCTTCGTGGTGCCCCTTGCTTAGTGGTGTTGCAGACTCTGGGGCCTTTCAGAACAGGTGTACAGTGGAGGAAAAAAGTATTTAGTCAGCCACCAATTGTGCAAGTTCTCCCACTTAAAAAGATGAGAGAGGCCTGTAATTTTCATCATAGGTACACGTCAACTATGACAGACAAATTGAGAAAAACAAATCCAGAAAATCACATTGTAGGATTTTTTATGAATTTATTAGCAAATTATGGTGGAAAATAAGTATTTGGTCACCTACAAACAAGCAAGATTTCTGGCTCTCACAGACCTGTAACTTCTTCTTTAAGAGGCTCCTCTGTCCTCCACTCGTTACCTGTATTAATGGCACCTGTTTGAACTTGTTATCAGTATAAAATACACCTGTCCACAACCTCAAACAGTCACACTCCAAACTCCACTATGGCCAAGACCAAAGAGCTGTCAAAGGACACCAGAAACAAAATTGTAGACCTGCACCAGGCTGGGAAGACTGAATCTGCAATAGGTAAGCAGCTTGGTTTGAAGAAATCAACTGTGGGAGCAATTATTAGGAAATGGAAGACATACAAGACCACTGATAATCTCCCTCGATCTGGGGCTCCACGCAAGATCTCACCCCGTGGGGTCAAAATGATCACAAGAACGGTGAGCAAAAATCACAGAACAACACGGGGGGACCTAGTGAATGACATGCAGAGAGCTGGGACCAAAGTAACAAAGCCTACCATCAGTAACACACTACGCCGCCAGGGACTCAAATCCTGCAGTGCCAGACGTGTCCCCCTGCTTAAGCTAGTACATGTCCAGGCCCGTCTGAAGTTTGCTAGAGTGCATTTGGATGATCCAGAAGAGGATTGGGAGAATGTCACATGGTCAGATTAAACCAAAATAGAACTTTTTGGTAAAAACTCAACTCGTCGTGTTTGGAGGACAAAGAATGCTGAGTTGCATCCAAAGAACACCATACCTACTGTGAAGCATGGGGGTGGAAACATCATGCTTTGGGGCTGTTTTTCTGCAAAGGGACCAGGACGACTGATCCGTGTAAAGGAAAGAATGAATGGGGCCATGTATCGTGAGATTTTGAGTGAAAACCTCCTTCCATCAGCAAGGGCATTGAAGATGAAACGTGGCTGGGTCTTTCAGCATGACAATGATCCCAAACACACCGCCCGGGCAACGAAGGAGTGGCTTCGTAAGAAGCATTTCAAGGTCCTGGAGTGGCCTAGCCAGTCTCCAGATCTCAACCCCATAGAAAATCTTTGGAGGGAGTTGAAAGTCCGTGTTGCCCAGCGACAGCCCCAAAACATCACTGCTCTAGAGGAGATATGCATGGAGGAATGGGCCAAAATACCAGCAACAGTGTGTGAAAACCTTGTGAAGACCTACAGAAAACGTTTGACCTGTGTCATTGCCAACAAAGGGTATATAACATAGTATTGAGAAACTTTAGTTATTGACCAAATACTTATTTTCCACCATAATTTGCAAATAAATTCATTAAAAATCCTACAATGTGATTTTCTGGATTTTTTTTCCTCATTTTGTCTGTCATAGTTGATGTGTACCCATGATGAAAATTACAGGCCTCGCTCATATTTTTAAGTGGGAGAACTTGCACAATTGGTGGCTGACTAAATACTTTTTTTCCCCATTGTATATATACTGAGATCATGTGACACTTAGATTGCACAAAGGTGGACTTTATTTAACTAATTATTCGACTTCTGAAGGTAATTGGTTGCACCAGATCTTATTTAGGGGCTTCATAGCAAATGGGGTGAATATATATGCACACACCACTTTTCCGTTATTTAGTTTTTAGAATTGTTTGAAACAAGTAATTTTTTCCATTTCACTTCACCAATTTGGACTATTTTGTGTATGTCCATTACATGAAATCCCCCAAAAAATCAATTTAAATTACAGCTTGTAATGCAACAAAATAGGAAAAACGCCAAGGGGGATGAATACTTTTGCAAGGCACTGTAGCCTGTTTTAGAGAAATGTCATTATCGAATATTGTAAGAGCTTTCATTGTCTGCTTATACAGTGAGGGAAAAAAGTATTTGATCCCCTGCTGATTTTGTACGTTTGCCCACTGACAAAGAAATGATCAGTCTATAATTTTAATGGTAGGGTTATTTGATCAGTGAGAGACAGAATAACAACAACAAAATCCAGAAAAAAACATGTCATAAATGTTATAAATTGATTTGCATTTTAATGAGGGAAATAAGTATTTGACCCCCTCTCAATCAGAAAGATTTCTGGCTCCCAGGTGTCTTTTATACAGGTAACGAGCTGAGATTAGGAGCACACTCTTAAAGGGAGTGCTCCTAATCTCAGTTTGTTACCTGTATAAAAGACACCTGTCCACAGAAGCAATCAATCAGATTCCAAACTCTCCACCATGGCCAAGACCAAAGAGCTCTCCAAGGATGTCAGGGACAAGATTGTAGACCTACACAAGGCTGGGATGGGCTACAAAACCATCGCCAAGCAGCTTGGTGAGAAGGTGACAACAGTTGGTGCGATTATTCGCAAATGGAAGAAACACAAAAGAACTGTCAATCTCCTTCGACCTGGGGCTCCATGCAAGATCTCACCTCGTGGAGTTGCAATGATCATGAGAACGGTGAGGAATCAGCCCAGAACTACACGGGAGGATCTTGTCAATGATCTCAAGGCAGATGGGACCATAGTCACCAAGAAAACAATTGGTAACACACTAAGCCGTGAAGTCTGAAATCCTGCAGTGCCCGCAAGGTCCCCCTGCTCAAGAAAGCACATATACAGGCCCGTCTGAAGTTTGCTAATGAACATCTGAATGATTCAGAGGAGAACTGGGTGAAAGTGTTGTGGTCAGATGTGACCAAAATCGAGGTCTTTGGCATCAACTCAACTCGCCGTGTTTGGAGGAGGAGGAATGCTGCCTATGACCCCAAGAACACCATCCCCACCGTCAAACATGGAGGTGGAAACATTATGCTTTGGGGGTGTTTTTCTGCTAAGGGGACAGGACAACTTCACCGCATCAAAGGGACGATGTACGGGGCAATGTACCGTCAAATCTTGGGTGAGAACCTCCATCCCTCAGCCAGGGCATTGAAAATGAGTAGTGGATAGGTATTCCAGCATGACAATGACCCAAAACACACGGCCAAGGCAACAAAGGAGTGGCTCAAGAAGAAGCACATTAAGGTCCTGGAATGGCCTAGCCAGTCTCCAGACCTTAATCCCTTAGAAAATCTGTGGAGGGAGCTGAAGGTTTGAGTTGCCAAACGTCAGGCTCGAAACCTTAATGACTTGGAGAAGATCTGCAAAGAGGAGTGGGGCAAAATCCCTCCTGAGATGGCCAACTACAAGAAACGTCTGTCCTCTGTGATTGCCAAAAAGGGTTTTGCCACCAAGTACTAAGTCATGTTTTGCAGAGGGGTCAAATACTTATTTCCCTCATTAAAATGCAAATCAATGTATAACATTTTTGACATGCGTTTTTCTGGATGTTTTTGTTGTTACTCTGTCTCTCACTGTTCAAATAAACCTACCATTAAAATTATAGACTGATCATTTCTTTGTCAGTGGGCAAACGTACAAAATCAGCAGGGGATCAAATACTGTTTTCCCTCACTGTATGTCCCCTTTATTTATTCTACGCTTCTGACTTGGTGTACAGGGAGAATACTGTAAGAACGGCCCATGTTCTGAATTCTGTCGCTGTACATTTAAAAAGTGCTGAACAAATAGTTATATTGACTATGTCCGTCTTAGCTCGCTCATTAATGTCTGAAATGAAATTACGGATTGCCTCTTATCCGCTCATCGTTCCCCATAGCTTGTACATCTCAAATTTCAGTAGAAACTACATTTGTGTAAGTAAGTCAGCCATGTTTTTTTTTAAAGGCAGTAAATGAGGCTGAATGAACAGTTTTGCTGCCAGACACGGTTCCGCTGATAGCCAGGTGTAGCGGTGGTAAGTATTCACTCCATGGTGCTGAAAAGAAAGCTCTTCTGTTGGGACAGCTTTATGTAGGCCCTAACAGTTTGTAGGAACCGTTTGTCACCGGTATATTGCAATTAATGTATTATTTAATGTTAGGTTGTGTAGTGGCTTTGCTGGCATGCATAAAAAAATAAAAATGTTGAGCTTGCAAGACCAAGATTTACATTCTAAAATCGCCACTGGCTGGGTACACAGTACATCTTAATTATGTTAAAAGACGTGCGACAGGACGCCATCCTGGGATCATCAAACGACAACACAGAGTCACGCTCCATCTCACGAGGCCTGTGTCAAATAATGAGGAATCCGTAAGGGGCACACACCGCCGATCGGCGATTCTGTCTGCTTCGTTTTTTGCAAATGAATAATTTGGTGGTTATCAAACGCTTATCAAAACATCTGCTCAGGTGGAGGAGGGATATAAATCAATTGGCTCCGCCTCTTCAGATGTGACCCAAAAAGAGAGCGAGAGAGATCAGAGAGAGAAATAAAAGGGAGGGAGAGAGAAAAATTAAAGGGGTAGATAGATAGACTACTGTGCATGATCTGAGGCTGATTTGTTCCTTCAAATGTGACACAAAACCTGTGATGTTTCTTCTTCTTTCAGGTCCATTCCCTAATGAGCTGTGGGATAAAAGTAATCATGCCCGTTTGACCCACCAGGGGGAGTTATAAACTGGGAACACAAGGCCACAAACTGCACTAATGCTGTGTTCGTAACGAAGTGGGAAGTGGGAATTTATACGTACAACTGGGAAAAATCCACTTGAAGGGCCCTCCAACTGGTAATTACTAGTGGGAAACTCGTCTATTATCTAGAGCTCCCACATGCTGACCTCTGACGTCCAATACAATAGCCATCTTGACAGTCAGACGCACTCTGAAGGCCACTTGTCATTGCCATAAAATGACTCTGATTTTTGTGCTAACGTTTTGCATCCGACAGACAATACACCTTGAGCCTGCTGCAGAGATTTTTTTACAACTGTTCTTCTGTTTTTTTTCTCTCTCTGAGCTGCTCCTGTGAAGCAAAGGAAGGGCTTTGAGGTTTGTCAGTTGAGATGAACATTGCCTGGAGGAGTTTCAGACTAGTTTTATAAAATGTGTGATTGCAAGTCTCCATGGTTTGTTAACTGTAACGAGACATATACAGTGCCGTGAAAAAGTATTTGCTCCCTTTCTGATTTTCTGTATTTTTGCATAATGGGACCATTGTTGTCCAAAAAGTTATACTTTTGACTCATCTGTCCATAGAACATTCTTCCAAGAGTCTTGATGATCATCCAGGTGCTTAAGGCAAACTTGAGTAAACTTTTTGGATGAGATGGGTCCCATTATGTCTGGCGAAAACCAAACACTGCATTCCACAGTGAGAACCTCATACCAACGGTCAAGCATGGTGGTGGTAGTGTGATGGTTTGGGGATGATTTGCTGCCTCAGGACCTGGATGACTTGCCTTAATAGAAGGAACCATGAATTCTGCTCTGTATCAGATAATTCTACTCGATAATGTCAGGCCAACCATCTGTGAGATGAAGCTGAAGCGCAGCTGGGTCATGCAGCAAGACAATGATCCAAAACACACAATCAAGTCATGTAAATTGCTAAAAAGCAACAAATTTGAAGTTTTGGAATGGCCTAGTCAAAGTCCAGACCTAATCCCAATTGAGACTTGAAAGGAGCAGTTAATGCTTGAAAACCTACACGTTGCTGAGTTAAAGCAGTTCTGCATGCAAGAGCGGGCTGAAATGCATCCACAGCGATGTGAGAGACTGATTAACAAATACAGGAAGCATTTGGTTGGAGTCATTGTGGCTAAAGGTGGCACAACCAGTTATTGAGTGTAAGGGGAAATTACTTTTTCATACAGGGTAAAGACTGAATAACAACTACAAGAAGCATTTGGTTGTAGTCATTGCAGCTAAAGGTGGCACAACCAGTTATTGAGTGTAAGGGGGCAATTACTTTTTCACACAGGGGAATTGGGTGTTGTATAACTTTGTTAATTAAATAAATATTTGTAAACTCAGGTTCCCTTTATGTAATATTAGGTTTTAGTTGAAGATCTGTTCACATTCAGTATCAAAAATATGCAAACATAGAGTAAATCTGAAAGGGGGCAAATACTTTTTCACAGCACTGTAGTCGTGTGAAATGTAAACTCTCGCGACTCCCTTGGGATAAAACATTGTCAAATGGACAGACTTGCCATCCAAATTTAAATTCAAGAGGAAAGCTCGGTGGTGTCATATTTTTATTTGGAATTAAAAGCAATGTTCATATGCATATGTCATTGTAGCATCAGGCCAACTTACTGATCATCATCATCACCACAGTCATCATCATTATCATCATTGCCCTATCCATCCATTCGTTCTGCCATTCAAATGAACCAAAACATAGTAATGACAGGGATGGGTTTGGTGATGATACATCGCTGCCAAAAGTTACAAAAGAGGGATAACCTTCAGTTTACAAAACGAACAAATTCTGTCCTTGGTCACGTGCACAGTTTTCGACATTTAACGTCACCTCAACCAAACTACAGGAAAACGTAATTCTATATACCACCATTGATTGGACGCGATTACTAAGAGCAGCTCTTTCTGATTTGTGATTGGCTCAACATCACTCTCCTTCTGCGTGTGTTATCACTGAAAATGGCGAGCTGGTGTGTGCGAGCTGGAAGACAGAGCTACTCTGTTGTAGCATTTCCTTCATTAATAAGGTAATACATTACGAGTGTGCTTTTTAATACGTTTGTTCAGATCATTGTCTGTAATGTTGTTGTTTGTAAAGTAACTAGCTAGCTTGTGCCATCACCCTTGGCGCTTGTTAGCTAACGTTACAACCTAGTGTCATATGCTGATTTCATAATGGGATTGTTTAGTAGGACATTTCTTCTAGGAAAGCTAACTAACTTCATGAAATGTTGAACATAAAAAATTGTTGGATCCTATGAGGCTGTTTCAAAAATTAACTATCATAGCTAACTCAATCTGCTAACGTAGCTGGCTAGCTAGCTAGTTAAACTACCTCTGCTTTCATGAGCTAACATTAATTAGCAGGTTTAACGTTATGCTCAGCTAGTCACAATGCTGCCAAGTCAGTTGGCTTAGCTACTAAAATGCCACAATATACTTTACCTATATATTGGCAAAGTAGAGCTCACGCAATCAGAGATTCGCCAAGTGGGAGATTGACAACCTGAAAGATGCCAAGGGGGAGGAAACATTTTGAAGGCACGTGCCACCAATTAGCGATTTGCCTGATGACGCATGTACCTAAAGTAGTTGCAACCAAAACTACACATACGTTAATTTACAAGAATACCAGTGAACTGAAGTGACCACTGCATAAACAGCTGAAGTCCTGTTGTGTATCTAACCCATTTCTCTCTCTGTTCTGTTAGGCCGTCCCAGCGGCTCCTATGCACCTCAGCTCAGCAGAAGAGCGGCCAGGGGTCGGAGGAGGACCAGAAGGCTGAGCAGAGCCCTGTAGAGAAGGCCTTGGCCGAGGAGAAGGGTCAGCTGGAGGAGCAGCTTAAAGAGGTCACAGTGAGTCTGGCTCCAGGGTGAAGTTTCCCTAGGTACAGATCTAGGATCAGCTTCCCCTCCCCCAATCCAACCTTAACCATTAGTGGGGGAAAAAGCAATACTGACCCAAGTCTAGGGGCATCTTCACCCTACTCCTGGTTCACTACACCAGCCACTACATAGGCTCTGTTCCAACATCCACGCTAGCATACTACCTAGAATGAAGCCAATGTGTTAGGCTTACATTCCTAGTGTTATACTAGTATGGACATTGGAAGGTATACATAGACTAGTATTTACACTTTTGCTGTGATGTCATCCTGGTTAACTTCATCCTGGCTGATTCTCAATAGTCAGAAGAGCTTTGAGAAAAATATCTGCTCATGGGGTCTCTGTATGGTCTCAGACTTAGTGTAGTTGTCTCTGTCTACAGGACAAGTACAAGCGGGCCCTGGCAGACATGGAGAACCTCAGGACGAGGAGTCAGAAGATGGTGGAAGACACAAAGAAATATGGTGCGTTAACGCTTGCACATTTATTTGCTTCTCACCAGTGAATCGGACCCAGTAGACAGACATACTTATAGGTGGTATTTTAAAACCATAATTTTGGTTCATTGACGGCAAGGAACACACAGTATAAAGTTAATATGTAGGTATATTGCATGATGTTGTGTTGTTCGTTCTATGTTTGCTAACAGAATACATCTCTCCTTTCTTTCTACACCTATCAGGAATCCAAGGGTTCTGCAAAGACCTGCTGGAGGTGGCAGACATCTTGGAGAAGGCGACGGAGAGCGTGCCCAAGGAGGAGGTGACCTCTCAGAAGAACCCCCACCTGAAGAACCTGTACGACGGCCTGGTGATGACAGATAAACAGATCCAGAAGGTGTTCACCAAGCACGGCCTGTTCAAGCTCAACCCCGACAGAGGGCAGAAGTTTGACCCCTATGAGCATGAGGCTCTATTTCACGCCCCCGTGGAGGGTAAAGAGCCTGGCACGGTCACCATAGTAACCAAGGTTGGCTACAAGCTCCATGGGCGCACCCTCCGGCCGGCGCTGGTGGGCGTGGCCAAAGCCCCTTAAAAAAAAGATTCAGTGCGACAGTTATGATGATGTCGTTGTTGCTTGGGTGACGGATCACCTTGGGTACAGCAGGCTGGTCAGAGCCCCCCCCCCCACCCAATCAAAATCCCCTCCCCCAACCACCTAATGTTGCTTCTGAGGCGGGAATCCAACTCGAACTGATATCATTACCATGGACATCATCATCACACAGCCTGTTTTGAGACTGCGTACCGATTCTCCAACCTTCAGCTGAAGTGTGCACTTGCTCAATCCCCATCATGAATTGAAAAGCATTGGATTGGTATAAGCATTGGCTGGAGGGAATTTACGCCATCTTTAAATCCATGACAGGGAGTGTGCAAGTACATACTTTGGGAGAAGGGTAGATAATTGGGACACAACCCATGTATATGCCAGGAGCAAATATGTTTTAACAGAAGTAATACTTGTAATGGCATGTAGAGCACAGAACCAGTTTCAAGTGAGTTATTTCAGTCATTAGGGTCAGATTCCACTCATTTCTTTGTCCAGTCATTGTGTTTTCTCATGTTATGGATGGGAGAATGTAATGGATCTCATTGACTATATACCAAACTGTTGTCATCACTATCATTGGAGAACTATCATATAGCTCTCATACAATTGAATTTAAATAACGAAATGTTTCCTGTAAGGTTATGAGGCTGTCTTTGGCACAACTTAGCCCTGTATATTGCTGTTTTAGTATAGCTTCTAGGGACAGTTTTACATGTACTCTATAATTCATTTTCATAAATGAAGTCTTGACAAATTGAAGTATATGGAGGTGAAATATGCAATGTTTCACTGTATCAATATTCATGCAAAATACTTCAGAGGCAACCACTTATTGTTCAGCTACAACAGTACAGTAGGACACAGAGTATGGTTGTCAAAATGAGATGGGGGGGGGGGAAATGCTCTGGTCAAATCTATTACAGATTCACCGGAGATAAGCAACATGATGTTGAGCCCCTGATGTAATCATTCCGGATTTCACTGTACCTCACTACTTTGGCAGATGTCGACTTGGTGGTCTAGGATATTAACAGCATAATACAAATAGAGTTTATCCAATAACTATTTGAACTGAACATTCTAGTGTCTGAACAGTTGTCCTGTTGCGTGAGTGCCACAGCAGCATCTAAATAAACAGATTTACTTTGAATCAGAAGTCCCCTGATTTTATTGCTTTCAATTTGACTATTACCCTGTAGGTAGGAGCATTGAAGGGTCCATAGATGTAGAACACTCAAACTGTCAGCGATATTACCACATACTCAACTCACCAGATGCTGTAAAAATGAACCAAGGAAGCCATAGAAGTATAAAGTATTTGCACTTTTAATACAAAACATACTATGTCCTGTGCAACCACAAAGAATGGGCCATCAAAAATTCCCCCTCAACATTTTCAACCACTGAATTGTCAACAAATGTTTTGACTTCCTAAGCATCCTACTGATACACATGAACAGTTTAACAGCATGCTAAGACAACACACCCAAAAGGCTTGTTAGAATGGTTCTCGCTCACATATTTAAGAAGAGTTTTTCTCTTTTATTAAAGTTATAAAAAAGTTCCTGAAATAAAATACTGTACATTTCACAGGTCAGTATTTATATGTTCATTTTCAATTTCTTACAAAAAAGTATGTACATTTAGTAAAATATTTTAGCAAAAAATTCCATAGAAGTCAAATAGAAAACCTTTCTCCCCACCCTCATAGAAAATTATTGATATTTAGAAACAATTCAAATGGAAAGCATTTTCAATCAAGCCATTTTTAACCAAAATTGACTGTTTACGTCATTTAATTATTTAGAACACTTGGCTTCACATGCAAAAACAGGCAAAACACTCCTGTATGCTCGCATCAAATGGTACTGTTTCAGAGAACAACAAAAGTGTAATTTCAACCACCTATAGAATGGTATATCTTTTGAACAGAAATAAGTACATTAAAAAATAGGCTGAAACAATTCCGAATGCCATAAATTGAATGCCCTCTACTGATGGGAAGCTTAACTGTGAGTTTTCCTCGGTCATAAAATCTGTGCCATAGGTAAAATGGTTTGGCACAGCAATGGCACACCCTGATTATTAAACAAGGCTATGGGAAGCAGGCTGTGTGTATTCATGTCTTCTGAACTTTTTATATGACAATGGTTGAAGTAGTTAGCTACTAGCTTTGACAGGAACTGAAATGAGAGACTGATAATAGGTACTGTCAACTTTAGAGGTTCTAATGATAGAGTCTAGACTGAACTCTGACCTCTCAAGCTGTCCTCTTACCACAGCCTGGGTCTCATTCAGTAGGCACCAAACAGAAGACAATTGGGTGAAACAGGAAGGGACTACCTGGCCTTGTCCAATAAGAAATGCTTGTTTTTCGTTGCAAAAACGTGTTCTCTAATAAATATAACACTGGGCTGACCGACCAGCTCCACCACTGAAAGCAGGGCAACTGGCTCCCTGCAGCAGACACAGTAGTGAGGAATGGGCCTGGCAAAATCCCTCGTTGAATTTCTTCATGAGTCAGTACATGGACAGGGAGAGGAAGGAGAAAATAGAACAAGAAGCAGCACAAACCAAAATCTATGCTTTGAGAGATAGACCTTGAACACTCCACTACTTCTTACACCCACCCCTCGCTCTCCCAGCCTCAACCCCACTTTTGTATTCCAACTCTCCCCGTCAACCGATGCCCATTCAAAACTTAATTTACATTTAAATGGCGCTCTCCTGCCACCTCTCTGATCGACGCGTACAAAAGCCCTTGGGCCGCAGAGGAAAGTGAAAAGAAATCATAGAGGATGCCGTTATGGGTCACTCTTCATAAAACAGTTGTTTTCTCCTTAAAACAGATAAAGATATCTAGTCTTTGATCGTAAACTGTGCCAGTTGTTGCGACAAATAGACATCTTCCAGTAGGTGATTGGGAGAATCCAGGGGCCTTGTCAGTGTCTGGGTTTGGATACTTTCAAGCTTTTGGGGAAGAATAAATAAAATATATTGCTTTTATTACTTCTGTGGTATGATAAATATACTATGATGGGGATGCCACCAAGGCCTATACGTATGTGACAGAGGCTGGTGGGAGGAGCTATAGGAGGACGGGCTCCTCCCACCAGCCTCCTCTGGTATGCGATCATTATATCTACTTCCCAGCGTCAAACTTGATACTCCTCAACACTGTTTCTATACAACCAAACCACATCCACATCCCTGCTGTAGTTCACCTTTTCCATTTTAAACAGGCTACCTGGACATCAGAAAGAGAAGGTGCCAGTGGACACTTTAAAGTACCTGTGCTTGGAACAAACACATTTGATATCATAATGGGAAACATCAATGTCTAATACCAACCGAGCTTTTCTGTGGCAGTCGTCCCTTTTCTCTACCAAATTATTCCTGCCCTTTGATATTGTACTTGCAAGGCCATGTGATGTGTACAGTAGCCTATATGAATGCCGTGACTGTAAACAAACAATGAACCAGGAAGGTAGATGGAGCAAATGTAGTAGGTCTTCAAAAAATTTAAATATGACTTTACTCCCTTTGGATAAGTGAAACACTGGCTAACAAAACAGCAAGCAACCGGTGATAAGAAGACAATAATCATGCACCACATATTCATGAAGAGGTTAAAAACAGTCTGACAGGCCGTCACACAGTTAACACCGTAACATCCAAACCAAGGGGCTGGCAAACTAGTGATAGCCTACATGCTCATTTGGCAAACAAGAGATTTTTGATTTGTGCTTAAGGATTGGTTAATGCCCATATTTAAATGTAGAAAAGTTTCTCTTTTTCTTTATCTTGCATGCAATGATGGAAGGGTCAACATAAAGTTGACTAGAGTAAATAGCCTACTAGAATCAGAAATCGTGCAGTGGATGGAACAGAATAGTGAGAAGTTAGGCTATTCCTCTCGTAGTGCCAAAGTTAGACCGCCACAAAGCTACAGGAGTCAAAATGGGGATTACCGCAGTACTCTATGAGAGCGTTAGCTGCCAAATACTGACCCCTGTATGCTTAGCTGGCCTTCATCTCTTCATGGGAAGAATAGGATGATGTACCACCTGCGTTCCAGCACAGTGTGACTGTATTGCTGTTTGAATAGGCACTAACTTGTGCTCTCCAAAACTACATCCTAACCTAAAGGAAGCTAGCCTGGTCCCAGATCTGTTGGTGTTATCTTGTCAATGACCATAGGAGTTGGCAAGACAGCACCAACTGATCTGGGACCAGGCTACAAGGAAGCTGGAGGCAAACTATACGTAACAATTTATACTTTGAGAACAGCTTTGGAAACAGTGTTGTCTGGTTTGCCCAGCAGTATTAGGCGATCCTTCACTGGAGTTGCAATACAGAGACTCTGTATCATCTACCCATACGAATACATTATCATTCATATGGATTCAAATGCAAAAATATATATTTGTTCCAAACTTTTTTTTAAAGAAAGGTGAAATCCTTATTCTTTGCAATGTACATATTTACAAACAGTCCTGTGGTCGACAACGTCGGACAAAACGAGACAAAAGGTGGTAAAATCCAGTAGTTTGGTCCAGGTGGAGCTTACGAGTGCAAATCTCACATCGTTTCTAACAAGACACCGAGACGCAACAATCCAACGGAGAACAGAGTCATGATCCTTCTATAATCCTCAGTCCCCACAAACTCCATACACACATTGTTAGGACGCTTCCCAGTCCAGTTCCCACAAACTCGATGGACTGTTAAGACACGTCTCGGGATATCCAGCCGCTCTCTGTGAGGAAGCTGAAGATGCGTTTCTTGAGCACCTTGTCCAGGTAGCTGGGCAGGCGGCTCTTGGAGGTGATGCCCTGGCGCTTCTGCAGGTGGTCCTTGATGATGATAGTCTTGACGGTCAGGTAGCGCGTGGGGCTGAGGTTGAGCGTGTTGCACAGCACCTTCTCCCGGTCCGAAAGCAGCTCGAAACCGGACAGGTTCTCGATGGCCGCAAACTCGCCGTCCTTGCCCTCCTCTTTGATGATGCCACCGCCAACTCCGCCACCTCCCGCCCCTCCTCCAAGCCCTCCCCCTCCTCCTCCCCCAGTGCAGAGCCCTCCGCCGCGGCCTGTTTTTGAGGTCGCCACGCTCTTGTTCTCCTTGCGTTTCTCCCGTTTGTGCCGCGCCGACTCGTACTCGGCCGACTCGTCCAATCGTGCGATGCCGTTGCGGCGGTATCGTTGCAGCTCTCGTACCTTGGCGCGCAGCACGCGCTCCTTGTGCATGTTGTCGAAAAAGTCCTCAAACTCCCGCTGAGCCATGAACTGGCACATCCCCCGCAACTTGACCCGCTGCTCCTTCTCCTCCTTGGTGATCTTACGCTTTGGCACTGTAGGAACGGCTGCAGCACCCGGAGTCACCATGGGATTGGTCAGCGTCAGAAGGGTCCCCACTGCTCCTCCTCCCCCTACGACGGCGCCACCACTACCCCCGCCACCTACAACTCCCAGCGTGCCCGGCTTCTCCTTGTCACGCCCAAGGAAGACGGGCACCAGGTTGTAGTCACGGGCCACATTCTTGCGCCGCTGGCGCTCACGCAGCTTGCGCACGTACATGTCCACGTGCGCCCGCTTCATCTCAATCTCCACATCTTCATCGTCGTAGTTGACCGACAGGCCGCTGATGAGCTTCTCCGCCTCCTGGTCATACTCAATCTCGTAGTCGTCGCGGAGGGGCATGTAGCCCAGCTGCTGCTGCTCGCCCAGGGTCACGTCCAGCGGGGGCAGGGGGGTGGTGAGGCTGGGGGACAGGGGAGCGCCGCTGGGGCATGTGTGGTCCGTCACCCGGTTGGGGATGCTTTCGGGTACGCAGGCCTTGCCCAGGTTGCCGTGAATGTACATTCTGACATAGTGGTCCATGACCTCCTGGGGGGTTCGAGACGCCCCCACATGAGTGGCCATGTCCTCCTGAAAGACAACACACACACAGGGCAAAGTGTTACTGGGGGGGATGTTTTTTCTCTCATAAAATGCAGATAGTTAAACATATAGGGAAACATCACTGCAAGCATTTAGACACACACACACACACACACACACACACACACTTTTATACACTATTAGCATACAGCTGTACAGCTGTACATTTCAATGAAACATGGTGAAGCCCCAAAATTGCCCTCGCTAGAAGCCTGTGTTTCAGACATAAGGAAGTGGATGGCTGAAAACCTTCTACTTTTAAACTCGGACAAAACAGAGATGCTTGTTCTAGGTCCCAAGAAACAAAGAGATCTTCTGTTAAATCTGACAATTCATCTTGATGGTTGTAAAGTCGTCTCAAATAAAACTGTGAAGGACCTCGGCGTTACTCTTGACCCTGATCTCTCTTTTGACGAACATATCAAGACTGTTTCAAGGACAGCTTTTTTCCATCTACGTAACATTGCAAAAATCAGAAATTTTCTGTCCAAAAATGATGCAGAAAAATTAATCCATGCATTTGTTACTTCTAGGTTAGACTACTGCAATGCTCTACTTTCCGGCTACCCGGATAAAGCACTAAATAAACTTCAGTTAGTGCTAAATACGGCTGCTAGAATCCTGACTAGAACCAAGAAATTTGATCATATTACTCCAGTGCTAGCTTCCCTACACTGGCTTCCTGTTAAGGCAAGGGCTGATTTCAAGGTTTTACTGTTAACCTATAAAGCGTTACATGGGCTTGCTCCTACCTATCTTTCCGAGTTGGTCCTGCCGTACATACCAATACGTACGCTACGGTCACAAGACGCAGGCCTCCTAATTGTCCCTAGAATTTCTAAGCAAACAGCGGGAGGCAGGGCTTTCTCCTATAGATCTCCATTTTTATGGAACAGTCTGCCTACCCATGTGAGAGACGCAGACTCGGTCTCAACCTTTAAGTCTTTACTGAAGACTTATCTCTTCAGTAGGTCATATGATTGAGTGTAGTCTGGCCCAGGAGTGTGAAGGTGAACGGAAAGGCTCTGGAGCAACGAACAGCCCTTGCTGTCTCTGCCAGGCCGGTTCCCCTCTCTCCACTGGGGTTCTCTGCCTCTAACCCTGTTACAGGGGCTGAGTCACTGGCTTGCTGGTGCTCTTTCATGCCGTCCCTAGGAGGGGTGCGTCACTTGAGTGGGTTGAGTTACTGACGTGATCTTCCTGTCTGGGTTGGCGCCCCCCCTTGGTTTGTGCTGTGGTGGAGACCTCTGTGGGCTATACTCGGCCTTGTCTCAGGATTGTAAGTTGGTGGTTGAGGATATCCCTCTAGTGGTGCGGGGGCTGTGCTTTGGCAGAGTGGGTGGGGTTATATCCTTCCTGTTTGGCCCTGTCCGGGGGTTTCTTCGGATGGGGCCACAGTGTCTCCGGACCGCTCCTGTCTCAGCCTCCAGTATTTATGCTGCAGTAGTTTATGTGTCGGGGGGCTGGGGTTAGTTGGTTATACCTGGAGTACTTCTCCTGTCTTATCCAGTGTCCTGTGTGAATTTAAGTATGCTCTCTCTAATTCTTTCGTTCTCTCTTTCTCTCTGAGAACCTGAGCCCTAGGACCATACGTCAGGACTACCGGGCATGCTGACACCTTGCTGTCCCCAGTCCGCCTGGCCTTGCTGCTATTCCAGTTTCAACTGTTCTGCCTGCGGTTACGAAACCCCTACCTGTCCCAGACCTGCTGTTTTCAACTCTTAATGATCGGCTATGAAAAGCCAACTGAGAGACCTGAGCCCTAGGACCATACGTCGGGACTACCGGCCGTGGTGACTCCTTGCTGTCCCCAGTCCGCCTGGCCTTGCTGCTATTCCAGTTTCAACTGTTCTGCCTGCGGTTATGGAACCCCTACCTGTCCCAGACCTGCTGTTTTCAACTCTTAATGATCGGCTATGAAAAGCCAACTGAGATTTATTCCTGATTATTATTTGACCATGCTTGTCACTTATGAACATTTTTGAACATCTTGGCATGGTTCTGTTATAATCTCCACCCGGCACAGCCAGAAGAGGACTGGCCACCCCTCATAGCCTGGTTCCGCTCTAGGTTTCTTCCTAGGTTTTGGCCTTTCTAGGGAGTTTTTCCTAGCCACCGTGCTTCTACACCTGCATTACTAGCTGTTTGGGGTTTTAGGCTGGGTTTCTGTACAGCACTTCGAGACATTAGCTGATGTACGAAGGGCTATATAAAATAAAATTGATTGATTGATTGATGTGTGTTGAATTCCATTGATAGGTGATACAAACCAACAGATCCATTTTAACAGATGACTAGTCTACATTACACTTAAAGTTTACTGTATGTTCATAATGCAGTGCAGGTTTGCAACCTGGATTGCAATGTTCATTTGCATTAAGAAATATGCATTATAACAACTTAACTAGCTAACTGTAATCAGGACTAAAACAAGGTGGATTTCAAGGCTTGCAGAGTTGCATCGATATTGCCAACTCTCGACAGGACCTGGCTGTCAGTCTGAAGTTGTTAAAAGTATTCGGAGATATATTGCGTTATTTTCATGAGGGTAACTTTACTCATTCACATTTAATCTATATACTTTTATGCATGTGTTTGTATTTTAGCTAGCTAGCTGAGACAAGTAGGCTATAAATTAAAATACCCAGTTTCCAAAGCCATATTGCTCGATCGCATCGAGTAGCGACTGCTCTTCCCTGCTAGTCCATCCTCCCTCCGCTTCGGGACCCCAGAGTGTGAAGCGCCCGCCGTCGACTTGCTGATAACCGTGCCATCGCCGATGATTACCGATTTCTGCACCCGCGGAGAAGCACTCCGGACACAATTCGATATCTGGGCAGTCAGTACAGCGAAGCCGCAGATTCGTAACGTCTGCAAGGCAGTTTACGCAGTACTTCTTTCCTAGGTCGGCCATGTTGCTGGCTTCTTGCTTGTTGTTGGAAGCAGCAGTGTCGCGGGGGGAGGGCATGCGTACTGGAGTCTCACAACTGCGTCTCATTAATATTAATAAGCTTAGCGCAAAGGTCTGTGATTGGCTTACATGCTCAGTTTCCAGGACAACTCAAAACACCAATAGGTTCATTGACTAACATTTAGGATTTCTTGACACATAACTGTGTTTAAATTAATTTGTGTTCATATATTTGAATGTTGCCTTACACCTTGGGACTTCATTGACACACTTAAGTGATTTTCTTGCTTTTTTTTGTCAGGAATACTACATTCCCATGGATGGGGAGGCAGAGCAACAAGATAATGACACTGAAAACATAGAGCTGAAGAACAATGAGCAACTCCAGAAGACACAAGCTGTAGAGCCCTCAGAGGAGGGCAAATCCCCTAATGTTGATGACAGTAAGAATAAACCTGACACCCCTGCAGATGAGGATGAGGAGGCTGGAGCAGTGGAGTCTGAAAAAGCCTCACCAGATACTGCAGGGGAACAGGCAACAGATTGCGCCTCAACCGACGTTACAGTATTGCTTCCATCCCTCTCCTCGCCCCAACCTGGGGCCAGGTCAACGGTCAGCTCCAGATCAAGCTGGTGGAGTATTTTTGCAAGAAGACGGGTGACGATGCACGTCCTAAGTAGGAGAAGGCCGTGTCTGACCAGGAGCAGCGCTACCAGAAGTATATAGCCATCATGGAGGACCTGAAGTGGCAGCACTGGCACGACTCGGAGGTGGCCCAGCAGCAAGCAGAGGAGCTGCGGCAGCAGAGCCAGGAGAAGGTGGATCGCAAGCTCGAGGCCCCGCTGCATGCCAAAGAGGAGCTCGTCGAGGGCCTGCACCTCATCGACTTCAAGCAGCTGAAGATCAAGAACCAAACATAAAACGAGAAGATCAAGGAGCGCAACGAGGATCTCCTCAAACTGTGCAAGAAGATCACCAGCACTTTACAGGTACTGGCCCACGTGAAGGAGAAGCTCCAGTTTGTGCAGATGGAGAACCAGGCCAAGCGGGCCGAGGTGGAGGCGGTCATGGCCAGGACGTGCTGACCAAGACCAACCAGGCGGGGGACGGCCTCCGTATGGACAACTTGTCCTGCTGGGCAACGATACACTGCTAAGGGATTTTGAGGAGAAGGTGGATGCCTCAGACGGCCTGGAGGAGACGCTGGAGGGGCTGAAGAGGAGGCACGCAGAGCTCATACTGAAGTGTTCCAGGGTGAAGGAGAAACTGGAGCACACCAAAACCACGGTGCAGTGAGGGAGAGGAGAGGATACACGGGAAGACACGCTCACGAATAAGCGCACACACACACTGACACACACCGGAATGAAATAATGTGATCAAACACATTTATTGTGATAAGGGCATATTTGTCATGCAAAATTACTTGCATGTTCATAAATGCATTAATCAATTTACGAGTTATGTTTTCACATTTATAATAAATATTCAGTTTATTCTACATGTCCTTATTCTATTATTTCTCAAAGGACCATAACAGGCTGTGTGAAGTCTGAATGGCATGGTGCTGCTGTCTGCAGCTGCTGTCTCTGTGTGTGTTGCGCTTTTTCTCTGTGTTGTAAAAGCAAGCTGAGCAGAAACTGTCTACTCTTTATTTGACTGATGTGGTAGGCAAGGTAACTGCTGTTTGACTTAACAGAAAAAAAGTATTTATTCCCAGTGCTGAGCTAGTAGTGTAACTGACATGTAACGTTAGCTACAGTAATGTTTCATCCCCTCTCAACTGAAGTTCTGTCGGAAGAGAATGAACTAGCTAGCTAGTAGCTACCACAGACAGTTTAGCTCTAGTCTCTAGCTATCTGTCAGGTAGCTGTATTTTAACAGCTGTTGTGTGTGGAAGTGTTTTGTAGCCTTTTTGTTCCGTTTCAACAGAAGTAAATTCACTTGGCTAGTTTTCATCAGTTGATGTACCATTAGAGTACCAAAAGTTGGCTAACCTTAGCTAGCTAGCTCACTAACTTTAGCTATTATTTTTGCCTCAATCATGTTAGACCTGAATCAAACGATGAAACCAGCGGCCAAACGATTAAAGACTGATATTCAGACGTTTTTTCACAGCATAATGTGAGTTTTTATCAGAGTCGGTATAGTAATGTAACGTAATTGATCTGTCAGTTTCCAACGGGAATGCAGCCCTCTAGTGAACAGTCAGTACACAACACATTTACATTTACATTTACATTTTAGTCATTTAGCAGACGCTCTTATCCAGAGCGACTTACAGGAGCAATTAGGGTTAAGTGCCTTGCTCAAGGGCACATTAACGTCATTTAGCAGACGCTCTTAGCCAGAGCGACTCGCAAATTGGTGCGTTCACCCTATAGCCAGTGGGATAACCACTTTACAATTTGGGGGGGGGGGGGTTAGAAGGAACACTTTATCCTATCCCAGGTATTCCTTAAAGAGGTGGGGTTTCAAATGTCTCCGGAAGGTGGTGAGTGACTCCGCTGTCCTGGCGTCGTGAGGGAGCTTGTTCCACCATTGGGGTGCCAGAGCAGCGAACAGTTTTGACTGGGCTGAGCGGGAGCTATGCTTCCGCAGAGGAAGGGGAGCCAGCAGGCCAGAGGTGGATGAACGCAATGCCCTCGTTTGGGTGTAGGGACTGATCAGAGCCTGAAGGTACAGAGGTGCCGTTCCCCTCACTGCTCCATAGGCAAGCACCATGGTCTTGTAGCGGATGCGAGCTTCAACTGGAAGCCAGTGGAGTGTGCGGAGGAGGGGGGTGACGTGAGAGAACTTGGGAAGGTTGAACACCAGACGGGCTGCGGCATTCTGGATGAGTTGTAGGGGTTTAATGGCACAGGCAGGGAGGCCAGCCAACAGCGAGTTGCAGTAGTCCAGACGGGAGATGACAAGTGCCTGGATTAGGACCTGTGCCGCTTCCTGTGTAAGGCAGGGTCGTACTCTCCGAATGTTGTAGAGCATGAACCTGCAGGAGCGGGTCACCGCCTTGATGTTGGCGGAGAACGACAGGGTGTTGTCCAGGGTCACGCCTAGGCTCTTCGCACTCTGGGAGGAGGACACAGCGGAGTTGTCAACCGTGATGGCGAGATCATGGAACGGGCAGTCCTTCCCCGGGAGGAAGAGCAGCTCCGTCTTGCCAGGGTTCAGCTTGAGGTGGTGATCCGTCATCCATACTGATATGTCTGCCAGACATGCAGAGATGCGATTCGCCACCTGGTTATCAGAAGGGGGAAAGGAGAAGATTAGTTGTGTATCGTCAGCGTAGCAATGATAGGAAAGGCCGTGTGAGGATATGACAGAGCCAAGTGACTTGGTGTATAGGGAGAAAAGGAGAGGGCCTAGAACTGAGCCCTGGGGGACACCAGTGGTGAGAGCACGTGGTGCGGAGACAGCTTCTCGCCACGCCACTTGGTAGGAGCGACCGGTCAGGTAGGACGCAATCCAGGAGTGAGCCGCGCCGGAGATGCCCAGCTCGGAGAGGGTGGAGAGGAGGATCTGATGGTTCACAGTATCAAAGGCAGCAGACAGGTCTAGAAGGACAAGAGCAGAGGAGAGAGAGTTAGCTTTAGCAGTGCGGAGAGTCTCAGTGACACAGAGAAGAGCAGTCTCAGTTGAATGACCAGTCCTGAAACCTGATTGGTTTGGATCAAGAAGGTCATTCTGAGAGAGATAGCAAGAGAGTTGGCTAAAGACGGCACGCTCAATAGTTTTGGAAAGAAAAGAAAGAAGGGATACTGGTCTGTAGTTGTTGACATCAGTGGGGTCGAGTGTTGGTTTTTTGAGAAGGGGAGCAACTCTCGCTCTCTTGAAGACGGAAGGGACATGGCCAGCGGTCAAGGATGAGTTGATCAGCGAGGTGAGGTAGGGGAGAAGGTCACCGGAGATGGTCTGGAGAAGGGAGGAGGGGATGGGGTCAAGCGGGCAGGTTGTTGGGCGGCCTGCAGTCACAAGTCGCAGGATTTTATCTGGAGAGAGAGGGGAGAAAGAAGTCAAAGCATAGGGTAGGGCAGTGTGAGCAGGACCAGCAGTGTCATTAGACTTAACAAACGAGGATCGGATGTCGTCAACCTTCTTTTCAAAGTGGTTGACGAAGTCATCTACAGAGAGAGAGGAGGGGGGGGGGGGGGGGAGGATTCAGGAGGGAGGAAAATGTGGCAAAGAGCTTCCTAGGGTTAGAGGCAGATGCTTGGAATTTAGAGTGGTAGAAGGTGGCCTTAGCAGCAGAAACAGATGAAGAAAATGTAGAGAGGAGGGAGTGAAAAGATGCCAGGTCGGCAGGGAGTTTAGTTTTCTTCCATTTCCGCTCCGCTGCCCGGAGCTCTGTTCTGTGAGCTCGCAATGAGTCATCAAGCCACGGAGCTGGAGGGGAGGACCGAGCCGGCCGGGAGGATAGGGGACACAGAGAGTCAAAGGATGCAGAAAGGGAGGAAAGGAGGGTTGAGGAGGCAGAATCAGGAGATTGGAGGGAGAAGGATTGAGCAGAGGGAAGAGATGATAGGATGGAAGAGGAGAGAGTAGTGGGAGAGAGAGAGCGAAGGTTGCGGCGGCGCATTACCATCTGTGTAGGGGCAGAGTGAGTAGTGTGGGAGGAGAGCGAGAGAGAAAAGGAAACAAAGTAGTGGTCAGAGACATGGAGGGGAGTTGCAGTGAGATTAGTAGAGGAGCAGCATCTAGTGAAGATGAGGTCAAGCGTATTGCCTGCCTTGTGAGTAGGGGGGGACGGTGAGAGGGTGAGGTCAAAAGAGGAGAGGAGTGGAAAGAAGGAGGCAGAGAGAAATGAGTCAAATGTGGACATAGGGAGGTTGAAATCCCCCAAAACTGTGAGGGGTGAGCCATCCTCAGGGAAGGAACTTATCAAGGCGTCAAGCTCATTGATGAACTCTCCAAGGGAACCTGGAGGGCGATAGATGACAAGGATATTAAGCTTAAATGGGCTAGTGACTGTGACAGCATGGAATTCAAATGAGGAGATAGACAGATGGGTTAGGGGAAAAATTGAGAATGTCCACTTGGGAGAGATGAGGATTCCTGTACCACCACCCCTCTGACCAGATGCTCTCGGGGTATGCGAGAACACATGGTCAGACGAGGAGAGAGCAGTAGGAGTAGCAGTGTTTTCAGTGGTGATCCATGTTTCCGTCAGCGCCAGGAAGTCGAGGGACTGGAGGTTGGCATAGGCTGGGATGAAGTCAGCTTTGTTGGCAGCAGAACGGCAGTTCCAGAGGCTGCCTGCGACCTGGAACTCCACGTGGGTGGTGCGTGCAGGGACCACCAGGTTAGAGAGGCAGCAGCCACGCGGTGTGGTGCGTTTGTGTAGCCTGTGCAGAGAGGAGAGAACAGGGATAGGCAGAGACATAGTTGACAGGCTGTAGCAAATGGCTACAAAAATGCAGAGGAGATCGGAATGAAATGAGCTAAGCATCTGGGAGCGGAGAGAGCAGGGCCTCCCTCACCAAAAACGTCTACCTCAGAAACTAAAATTGTTTCACTGAACCACCCGAACAAAAACTCTCCCAACTTCCGCCTTTAGAAATCAGAATTGTTGTGAACCACACTATGCTCATCATGTCTTAGCAGGATCAGATGGTAACAGATGTTCTAGCTGTGTCAGACAGCCAGGGAAGACCAGTCTACGGAGCTCAGGTTAGTTTTGCAGTATATTATTACAATCAGTGAATGGATACAAAGTTCCATCTTGAGTTGATGGGTAGGCTACAGTCTGGGATCTGGGAATAATGGTCATTTTAATTATTGAACCATTGATTCTATTCTTGGATAATATAATGTATAAATGTACACCAAGGTAATTCTTTGTCATGCCTCATCTGAGCAGGATCAGATGGTGACAGGGGTCTCAGCAGGGTCAAGCAACCAGGGAAGTCCAGTCTGTGACGGCACTGAGGTGAACTTTTGCAGATACAACATGTCAAACAGAAATGTGAGGAAGAACTGGGAGACACTATTGTTGATGATGAATGGATACATATATGTTTGAATGCCCAGTCATGTTTATATAGTCTCAGACATAAATTACTGCAGTTTAAGACCATCCATAGAACATACTATATGCCAGTGAAACTGAATATCATGCACTCAGAAATGTAATTCCTCTGCTGAAGGTGTAAAACACAAAAGGGGACGTATTTGCATGTTATGATCTTGTGAAGGCTGGCTGAATTCTGTCAAAGAGTATGTTCTTTTATCTCAGCATGTCTACAGATTCTCCCTTCTCCCTGTTTTTGTTTGCTTGGAAATGTTGATACTGGAGAATGTTATCAGAAGAAACTATGTAACCTAGCATTTATAGCGGCTAAGAAATGCATTGCCATTCATTTGAATGTTGGTTATCCTCCCACAATGTCACAATGGATGGCAAAAATGTCAAGTTACGTATCGCAAGATTTGATTTATTACAAGATTAAGGGTATACTATGCAACTTGCATAAGGTCTGGACAGCGGAGTCACTGACCACCTTCCGGAGACACTTGAAACCCTACCTCTTTAAGGAATACCTGGAATAGTATAACAGTAATCCTTCTAGGGCCCAGAATATTTTATACAATGTTTAAAGTTTGCTAGCGCAAGTTCAGGCGACCCAGTTGATAGTTGATACAATGTTTCAATGTTTTTTATGCAATGTTTCGTTGCAGACAGGTCATGCATAGCCAATGTGATTTATATGATATTTTCTACCTGCAGGCTGCAATGTTTTTATGTGTTGGCTTTATGTAGGCTATTTTTACATAGTTGGCAATGGCAATCAAAGTTTATTTTAGATTTGTATCATTTTTATTTAGATTTAGATAGAATGTAGATTAACCACAGACAATGATTTTGAGATACATAGATATTATAAATTAAATGAAACTGTTCCATGAAAATGTGCACATGAAAATCATAACTGGCTCAGATTGGTAGAAATGGTAAGATAAATTGGCACTCCAAATGGAAAAGGTTGCCGACCGCTGGTGTAGCCTGTTACAGGCAACTTCAGGAGCTTAATGGCAGAAGGCTATCTTGATCTCTGGCTCTCTCTTGAGTCATTTGTGTGTCTTAATTATTTAATCAAACAGCATGCTTAAAGCATCAGACAAGGTCAGTACATATAGCCTAGTTGATTTTATTAAAACACATAGGGTGTGTCTATATAATGGGAAAATACACGTTTAACATTTTTCGACCAATTGATACTCTTGGTCAACAATATTTTTTTGTTGTTGCCGGGGACAGTCCTTGTAGAAATGCAGGAAATGAGCTTTAGATGCCCCCCAAAAATCTGAGGGAGGACCCCCAGACCCACCGCCAGGCTATGTCCCCCCCACTTCAAAACCAAAGTTGTGCCCCTGATTAAGTCACATCACTTCAAGTCATTTCACTATCCACTTGATGACTTGTGTTATGTAGGCTATTCCAAAAACTACAGCAAACTACCAGCTTTTTTTCTTATAAGTGAATCAACTATTCTTTCTGATGTTCAGTAGATGGCGACATTGTAAAGGGAACAATCATCACCCTATGCCTGAGCATGCTGTAAAGGTCTCTGATCAGTCATAAATCACTAACTGTTCACAGATGAAGACCATATGTATTATGATAAGTAGTCTGTTACTTTCTTTGCTGACATAAGTTTTAGTTGTATTGCATTTAAACACCAGGTTATATTACAGTTTTCATGAAGGAAACTACCATACTCAAGATTGGTGGTAGAGAGTGCACTGAGCAGTTTATTTGCAATGACTTTAAGCTGTAATTAAAATATTACATTTGAATTTAGATTTTCATTTCATTCAGCGGCTTTAGTTGTCCAGTTAGCCGAAATCAGATACCCCCCAAAAATAAAATAATAATACATTTCCAGTACAGGCCAGGGTGGAAAGAATCAGTCATTACTCATCAAACATCTTTTTCAGATATGAAATGTCAAAAGGCTGACACATTTAGCTCTTTGATCAGCAGCAACACCTACTTACTAACAACTGTTGGGTCAAAGCAATACCCTGCTGTGCAAATACTGTATCTATCATAAAGCACAACTTTCTCAGCATAGCATCATTGAGGAGGATGCATTCAGGAGGATGCATTGAAATTAGGTTAACTCCCTCAAGTGGAGTCTGACTATAACTGCAATCTCTTCAGAATTCTGATGACCCGGGATTGGGTGGGGTCCACACAAATCTTCTGACCTGTCTTCAGAGTTGCGCTGTGCATAGGACCACATTGGAGAGTAATAAGAAACAGTTATGTTAAGTCAAACATTCACAATAGGAAGGTATGTATAATGTGTCAAACAAAATTCATGTAAAGGTACTGTAAAACAAAGTGTGTGGTGAGTAAATTATGAACAACAATACAGTGATAATAATACGCAGACGAACCCTGCTTAAGACAGAAACAGAGAGAGACACCTGATAAAATATACATTAATACATTTAGCTTGGCATTAGTCAGCCTCTTCCAGTAGTGATTAGGATAAACATTCAGTTTAGTCCATGTTATCAATAGTGTAGGTCGGTCCAGAATGGCTTGTTTGGGTAAAATAGCTATACTACTACCCCAATCCCTCCACAGAATGACAGACAACCTACTGGCTGACCACAGTAAACTGAGAATGACAGCTTAAGTTATTAGGCTATATGCAACGTGATGTCCTGGTAAGCCTGGGGGTCCTGGGGATGATGGTGCTTGTTCTCGTGCTTGTTCTTCACCAGGGAAACCACCATAATCATACACATTATAGTCATATGCATAATAGTTATACAAATCCACGCCTGATTCCCTTGATGGTGTCATGCTCATTGATTCCTCTGTGTGGTTGGGGACAAGGACACTGTAGAGGTGTTTGGGCTAGGGGTTGTGGTGCCTTCCCAGTCTGGGTCATTTAAAGGCCTAGGAAATGGGGAAAATATCTGATTAAATTCATTACGGTTTATTACATGCTCAGTTAAAATGGCCACAAACCAGAGGGGAAAAGGACAGAGGAATACGTTGTAAAATGACAGATAAATTGTGTATACCTTATCTTTAACACAATATGCATGCTATGCAAAAAACAGGGAAGGAGTAAGATAAAAAGAAAACTCCCCACTGATATGAGTAAGAAAGAACAGTTACCGGATATTACAGCTATTCGATTATGAAAACCAAATCACACAAATAAGCTAAGCAAAAAATTAAGCTAAGACATTTGTATTATATATTAAGTCCTGTATATTGTGTTATATCACATCCAGAGACTCACCCAAACAGTGGCGCAAAGTAGTTTGTGACATTCATACATACCTTCCTGCCATCCGCCAGTGTCTCACTAGGAGGAATGTCAGCAATGGTTAATGACTGAAAAATACTGACTATTTAACTGACCACACGGTTCGCACGCACACACACACATACACATACACATACACACACACTGACATGATTTCTGTGGAGTTACACACTGGTGGTGCAGGGAACCTGTACTCTATGCTTCTGACAAGGGACCGGTTGGTTGTGTGTTTCTGCCATGTCTCACAGTGACATCCTTCACTCTTTACAAGCCCCGGTTCACCATTGGCTGGTGGGAAGCCTTGACAGTGACAAGGTCAATCGGTCATTGATAAGCCGTTATTTGTCATGCAACTACATTGAACAAAAATATAAATGCAACATGAGCTGAAATAAAAGAAAATGTTCTATATGCAGAAAAATATTATTTCTCTCAATTATTTTGCACAAATTTGTTTACATCCTTATAAGTGAGCATTTCTCCTTTGCCAAGATAATCCATCCACCTGACAGGTGTGGCATATCAAGAAGCTGATTAAACAGCATTATCATTACACAGGTGCACCTTGAGCTGGGGACAATAAAAGGCCACTCTAAAATGTGCAGTTTTGTCACACAACACAATGCCACAGATGTTTCAAGTTTTGAGGGAGAGTGGAATTGGCATGCTGACTGCAGGAATGTCTACCAGAACTGTTGCCAGATAATTCAATGTTCATTTCTCTACCATAAGTCGCCTCCAATATCGTTTTAGAGAATTGGCAGTACGTCCAACCGGCCTCACAACCGCACACATGTATGCCGTCGCGTGGGCGAGCGGTTTGCTGATGTCAACATTGTGAACAGAGAGCCCCATGGTGGGTGTGGGGTTATGGTATGGGCAGGCATAAGCTATGGACTACGAACACAATTGCATTTTATCAATGGCAATTTGAATGCACAGCGATACCGTGACGAGATCCTGATTCCCATTGTCGTGCCATTCATCCGCCGCCATCACCTCATGTTTCAGCATGATAATGCACAGCCCCATGTTGCAACGATCTGTACACAATTCCCGGAAGCTGAAAATGTCCCAGTTCTTCCATGGCCTGCATACTCACCAGACATGTCACCCATTGAGATTGTTTAGGATGCTCTGGATCGACGTCTATGATAGCGTGTTCCAGTTCCCACCAATATCCAGCATCTTCGCACAGCCATTGAAGAGGAGTGGAACAACATTCTACAGGCCACAATCAACAACCTGATCAACTCTATGCGAAGGAGATGTGTTTCACTACATGAGGCAAATGGTGGTCACACCAGATACTGACTGGTTTTCTGATCCCCTCCCCTACCTTTTTTTTTTTAAAGGTATCTGTGATCAACATATGGATATCTGTATTCCCAGTCATGTGAAATCCATAGATTAGGGCCTGATTTCCTTACATGAACTGTAACTCAGTAAAATCTTTGAAATTGTTGCATGTTGCGTTCATATTTCTGTTCAGCATACTGTATATCTGAAGTGTTGTTGTTAAATCACAACTATACATTCAGCTTGTTGAACTGACTAACATGACACCAGCCGCAAATGAAGGGGAATTGACAGGCCGTTCTGACTTTGAGGGAAGAGTTGAGTTTGTTTCTGAGGAGAGACAGATGTATCTGTATTAAAGTAGGATGTGATGGATTGGTTTTTTACTGTCTCTAATCTCTAACCCAGGGGTGCAAACCTTAAGGGGTGCAAACCTTCCCAAACCCTAAGGGGTGCATGTTTTGGTTTTTGTTCTAGCATTACACAGCTGATTCAAATGATAAAAGCTTGATGATTAGTTGATTATTTGAATCAGCTGTGTACTGCTAGAGCAAAAAACAAAATGTGCACCCCTTGGGGTCCCCAGGACCGAGTTTGGGAAGCCCTGCTCTAACCTATACTATTGGTATGAGATCTTGTGATCTATGGATGAAGATGACTCAAAGCTAGAGTGTGACCCACCTTCCTTGTCATCTGATGGTGGAGCCATTGCCAGTTGTGTGCTCTCAGCTGTCTAGTTGTTGGTAACTGTTTGCCTGGTCTCTGGTTCAGGGGTTGTCCAGCGGGAATCATCAGAGATTTTCAGGCAAAACTCTCCAAACCTCACAGTCTCCACATCAGTACTTTCTGTGTCTGGGCTCTCCACTGTGGCAATCAAATCAAATCAAGCTTTATTTATACAGCACATTTCAGACATGGAATGCAACGTGATGTTCTTCACAGGATTTTTTAAAATAAAAACAATTAAAATAAAAACTAAAATGCTACACAATAAACATAAGAGGATAAAAAACAAAAGATACCAAGCTATATGGAATTGTTTTAAGAAGGTCATTTGGCTATTTGATTTAGAATTTTAAGACCACTTGAAGTATAAAAAAAATATGTAAAAGAAGTATTTGATGAACAATTTTATTTGGTCTTACTGCTATTAGCCCATACAAACACATTTAATTACAGATTCACTAAATGGAACAACAGTTAGTCCCCCCAAATAAATGTAAAGGAAGATTGTTCTGAAGTGTCTGTCCTATATCTCAGAGATATACGACAGATCAGGAAGTGTTCTTTTTAAAAATGTTCTTTAACATGTATTTAACCCCATATTTTTGGCACTAAACAGTCTCCATATACTGTATACTTCCATTAACTGGTACCAGGGGACCTTCATACGAGTCTTGTGAGGCCTGTGGGCGTCCTAGAGCAAAACAACCGATATGTACATGTTCGTGAGAATCTCACCTAGCCCAAACTGTTCGGATGCTACAGACAGAAGTTGGCAGATCGGCTGTATCAACTTCAGACGAGTCCCAAGATGCAAAACAGAGAACACCATTGTGTTCGTGATAGTCTCATCTTTCCATAAAGGGGTCATAATGGTTTGTTGGACAAACCGTTCGGACACTCCCGACGATTTTGTAAGAATACAGATTTTCGGGATGTGTCATGGTCTGACAAACACTGCTCTAGCTCTGTCACCTTTCACCACAGTGAAAATCAAAGCTGTGCTTTCTGATAAGCTGCCAAGGGGTAACATATATAAACTGAATAGTACCGGACCCAATATCGGACCTTGTGGAACACCACGTGATATGTATTTTCTCTGAGTTACAGTGCATTCAGAAAGTATTCAGACCCCTTCCCTTTTTCCACTTTTTGTTATGTTACAGCCTTATTCTAAGATTGATTAAATAAATAAAAATCCTCATCAAGCTACACACAATACCCAATAACGAAAAAGCAAAAACTTTGCAAATGTATTAAAAATAAAAACAGAAATACCTTATTTACATAAGTATTCAGACCCTTCGCTATGAGACTCGAAATTGAGCTCAGGTGCATCCTGTTTCCATTTATCATCCTTGAGATGTTTCTTCAACTTGATTGGAGTCCACCTGTGGTAAATTCAAATGATTGGACATGATTGGGAAAGGCACCCACCTGTCTATATAAGGTCCCACAATTGACAGTGCATGTCAGAGCAAAAACCAAGCAATGAGGTCGAAGGAATTGTCCGTAGAGCTCTGAGACAGGATTGTGTCGAGGCACAGATCTGGGTAAGGGTACCAAAACATTTCTGCAGCATTGCATTTTATTGCATGACATAAGTATTTGATAGATCAGAAAAGCAGAACTTAATATTTGGTACAGAAACTTTTGTTTGCAATTACAGAGATCATACGTTTCCTGTAGGTCTTGACCAGATTTTGGCCCACTCCTCCATACAGACCTTCTCCAGATCCTTCAGGTTCCGGGGCTGTCGCTGGGCAATACAGACTTTCAGCTCCCTCCAAAGATTTTCTATTGGGTTCAGGTCTGGAGACTGGCTAGCCCACTCCAGGACCTTGAGATGCTTCTTACGGAGCCACTCCTTAGTTTCCCTGGCTGTGTGTTTTGGGTCGATGTCATGCTGGAAGACCCAGCCACGACCCATCTTCAATGCTCTTACTGAGGGAAGGAGGTTGTTGGCCAAGATCTTGCGATACATGGCCCCATCCATCCTCCCCTCAATACGCTGCAGTCGTCCTGTCCCCTTTGCAGAAAAGCATCCCCAAAGAATGATGTTTCCACCTCCATGCTTCACGGTTGGGATGGTGTTCTTGGGGTTGTACTCATCCTTCTTCTTCCTCCAAACACGGCGCGTGGAGTTTAGACCAAAAAGCTCTATTTTTGTCTCATCAGACCACATGACCTTCTCCCATTCCTATACTCGCAACATAGGGAGTTGGAGGTCCTGTGGTGACATCAAACGGTGTGGAAGTCTCCTGAAATGAATAAAATACAATTTATTATAGAATTGAATGACAATTATTGTAGCATACACCAATAGTTTAAATACTGTAAATAGTCACTTACTGAAAACTCCTTTACAGTGTACTGTCTTCCCGAAGGAGGTGGGGAAGCATCAGGAGGCCAGCTATCGAATGGTTGTGTGTTACGATCCAACTTGGGTCTTGTGTCGTTATGTCTTCCTCCAAGGCAATGTTCATTCTCTCCACATTGTCTTGGAGGACTGCTCGCTTGGAATTGTTCCTTTGCTGTGGGTTGCACTCCATTTTTTCTATTTTGGCTCTACTCATATCCAATAACTTCACCGCCTGAGTGGCAGCATGTCTCTGAGTACGTGTTGAGTTAGTGAGTAGTCTAAGCTAAAAAGGGATATTCCTCCAGTATTTCATATTTATTGTCACATGGTTTAGTAACTCTCTCCTTTGTGTGAATGTTTCCTCAATAATACTTTTTAACTTGTTCAAATCCCTCTCCCCTTCTATCTTTCTCATTTCTTCTTTCATTAGTGATACTGCATCTGATGGGGCCTGGCATGTCGGTGGCGCCAATGGTTGGAGTGTCAGTTCTACTTTTTATTTTGGATGTCTAAGACGCTCCCTCACCCTCTGCAGCTCTTCTCCATATTTGCCGGACTATGCCTCTCCATCTGTTCCTTAGTTTGTCCATAATGCACGTAAGCCACACCGTAGTGGGTGAACCCCATTTCACCTTCAGGTGTGGCCATTTCAAGATTATGGCATTTGCCATTAGAATTTTCTGGTACTTTTCAGGATATGTTGTGTACTGCAGTGATATGTTGTGTACTGAAATGATATGTTGTGTACTGCAGTGCTTCGTCAACAACTCTAGACAGCAACATACCCCTCAGGTGACGGAATTGAGTTTTTGTGAGACTTTGTTCCGTAATGCCTTTTCAAGCTCCAGTGACAGTGTCCTCACATATCGTGAAATTGTCTGGCCAGACTTTTTCGGGGGCGTCAGCTCCAGATGTGCCTTCCAGGGGACACACTTCAAGATTCAAGATGAACTCTGTATAAAAAACAAACACAAAACATTGTGAATTCAAATTTTTGGAATACTTCCCCCAAGTTCTCTATTGTGTGTATTTCAAGTTGTTTTATTCACTCACATGGCAGATAATTACATAAACCTACAAAAACCTCAGACAGATATGCTAAATAATTATCCCTACCTTTATTTGAACTGATAAAAATAAGACTTTGCTGTATATACCTTGTAAGTCATCTGGAAATGTCCGCTCCTGAGGTGCAAGGGACCTGTATATTTGGGGACACCTGAGCCACTGTGACCTTCAGTTTGCCTCCATCTTGGAGCGGAGTGTCATCCTCGAGGTCAAGGTAGTCGTTCCAGTCCTCATCCCAATATTTTATATCAGTGACGTCCATTTCAGAATATATTTATTTATTTTGCGAGTAAATATTTTAAACAAAATGATATTCCAATACCAAAATATATTATATTTAAGATTATGATTCTAGGAAGAGTTAATCTGAATATTGTGAGTTTATTTTCATATGGCATTGGCATTTTTCCTATTTTGTTGCCTTACAACCTGGAATTAAAATTGTTTTCTTGGGGGTTTGTATCATTTGATGTACACAACATGCCTACCACTTTGAAGATGCAAAATAAAAAAATTTGTGAAACAAACAAGAAATAAGACAAAAAAACAGGAAACTTGAGCGTGCATAACTATTCACCTGCCCAAAGTCAATACTTTGTAGAGCCACCTTTTGCAGCAATGTCAGGCTGACGTGTATGCGGTAACGAAGTCAAGCGCAGGACACCGAGCTACTGGCAGACGTACTTTACTGAACACAGTATAGAAAGTACAAAACCAAAATACCTCCTAACAGGGAGGAAATAATACTAGCACATAACAGCTTGCCGACCTCACGAAAAACAATCACACACAATAAACTATGAGAGACAGGGGTATTTAAAGGGAATACAATGCAACATAATAGGAAACAGGTGTAAACAATAAAGACCAAACAAGACAAACACCGAAACATAGATCGGTAGCAGCTAGTACTCCGGGGACGACGAACGCCGAAGCCTGCCCGAGCAAGGAGGAGGAGCAGCCTCGGCTGAATCCATGACAAGCAATTACAGCTGCAAGTCTCTTGGGGTATGTCTCTATAAGCTTGGCACATCTAGCCACTGGGATTTTTGCCCATTCTTCAAGGCAATACTGCTCCAGCTCCTTCAAGTTGGATGGGTTCTGCTGGTGTACAGCAATCTTTAAGTCATACCACAGATTCTCAATTGGATTGAGGTCTGGGCTTTGACTAGGCCATTCCAATACATTTAAATGTTTCCCCTTAAACCACTCGAGTGTTGCTTTAGCAGTATGCTTAGGGTCATTGTCCTGCTGGAAGGTGAACCTCCGTCCCAGTCTCAAATCTCTGGAAGACTGAAACCGGTTTCCCTCAAGAATTTCCCTGTATTTAGCGGCATCCATCATTCCTTCAATTCTGACCAATTTCCTAGTCTCTGCCGATGAAAAACATCCCCACAGCATGATGCTGCCACCACCATGCTTCACTGTGGGGATGGTGTTCTCGGGGTCATGAGAGGTGTTGGGTTTGCACCAGACATAGTGTTTTCCTTGATAGCCAAAAAGCTCAATTTTAGTCTAATCTGACCAGAGTACCTTCTTCCATATGTTTGGGGAGTCTCCCACATTGCTTTTGGCGAACACCAAACGTGTTAATATTTTCTTTAAGCAATGGTTTTTTTCTGGCCACTCTTCAGTAAAGCCCAGCTCTGTGGAGTGTACGGCTTAAAGTGGTCCTACAGATGCTCCATTCTCCGCTGTGGAGCTTTGCAGATCCTTCAGGGTTATCTTTGGTCTCTTTGTTGCCTCTCTGATTAATGCCCTCCTTGCCTGGTCCGTGAGTTTTGGAGGGCGGCCCTCTCTTGGCAGGTTTGTTGTGGTGCCATATTCTTTCCATTTTTTTATAATGGATTTAATGGTGCTCCGTGGGATGTTCAAAGTTTCAGATATTTTTTTTATAACCCAACCCTGATCTGTACTTCTCCACAACTTTGTCCCTGACCTGTTTGGAGAGCTCCTTGGTCTTCATGGTGTCGCTTGCTTGGTGGTGCCCCTTGCTTATTGGTGTTGCAGACTCTGGGGCCTTTCAGAACAGGTGTATATATGCTGAGATCATGTGACAGATCATGTGACACTTAGATTGCACACAATTAACAAATTATGTGATTTATGAAGGTAATTGGTTGACCCAGATCTTATTTAGGGGCTTCATAGCAAAGGGGGTGAATACATATGCACGCACCACTTTTCCGTTATTTATTTGCAGCAGTTTCCATGTTGCAAGGTGTTTGGCAGGTTACATTCAACTCTGAAATTAGGGTCACCACTGTGGATTATGGCTAGATGGATAATTACTCTAGCAAGATTTTTGAGGTTTGTTGCAGAGGACAGGCCACCATATTGAAAACAAGCTTGCATGGGCATTATATGTTTGTCATACACTATGACTGTGAAGCAATTATCCCCTCCAGTAGTTTTGAATGCTGCCTTTCTTTTTCTACTTTTGTGATTGTTGTTTTGTTGTCATTTAAAAAACACTGGATTAAGGATAAGGTTGTGGGAACTTTTACATCACAGCCCAAGCCTCAATGCGATTCACCAGTCATTCATTACTCGAATGTCTGTCTATCCAGGAAAATGCATGTTGTGTTGTCAAGTGGGTTAAGGTGTTGTTTCAAGACTTAGTTTTCTTGTACACTAAGTTGTAGGTCCATTCCCTGTTTGGGGCAAGAATGGGACCAACTCTTATAGTGGCGCTACATAATCAGAGTTGGACAGGGTAGAGTTCTCAATTGTGACTACCCTCTAAGTGTTAGACAAAATGTAAGGCAACAAAATGTTTGAAGTTGACATATTGCCTTTACTCTAAATATGTATTCTGACTTGGGGGCCAAGGCTTTAGCTTCATGGAATTCACAAGTTCCTCACATGATATGTGGTTGAGTGGGAAATTCCCAAAGCAACAGCTATCTTAATGTTCCTGGGGTTGGGGGTTCTATTCTTCTGGCTGTCCCACATTGTCTCCTTCTCCTCCTGTTTCTAATGTCTAAATAAAGCATTTGAAAATAATTGGGGAATTCCACTTTAATAATGTGGGCGTTCCTGCATCCCATTGGTTCTGATTACGGCGAGGGAAGTACCTAGTTAGCTTTGAAGGAAGTAGCTAGCTAGCTCCAGTACAGTAGATGGCGGCATGCACCCATTTGTTTGCGGATCACCATAATACCATAGATGAAGAAGTAGCTAGCTAACGTTAGCTATGACACCGGTCCTGCCTGCCGAGTTATCAGAACAGCAAGAATGCAGTGCTCGACAGGCGAGGGCGAAGGACACTGTGTACCATGTTCTAACTAGCTAGCTACTTCCCTTGTCGTAACGTTGTTATCAAAACTGTGATCCTTCCCTAACCCATAGGAAGTCCCACCCAGCGATTACAATAAAATGGAAGAAGCCCTCAAAGCAATGTCCATGCTAAAACGTTCTCTTTTTTTTGCCACTAGAGGACTCTAACCATCTCTTTGGCTTAGATCATTGACTTCCATTGAACCAGAAATAAAATGAGGGAGTGGCATGTCTCGCTTCCTCTTCCGTCTCTGTCTCTACGTTGATGAAAATAAAGAGGAGTTTGTGCAGATGCAGGAACGGCCCGAATTGCGGGCTGTAATTGCACCCTTCTCTACACATTTGGGGTGGACCAGCCACCGTATGGTTAGAGGACCAACGCTCTAACCTCAAGGCAGCCAACATACGGTGGCTGGTCCACCCCAAATGTGTAGAGAAGGGTGCAATTACAGCCCGCAATTCGGGCCGTTCCTGCATCTGCACAAACTCCTCTTTATTTTGAGGTTAGAGCGTTGGTCCTCTAACCATACGGTTTGAATCATGGTGCCGACAAGTAGAAGAAATGTGGTGTTCTTGAGCAAGGCACTTCATCCAAGTTGCTCCAGAGATGCTGTGACCCCACTATCTGAAGGAGTTGGGATATGCAAGAAAACACATATCCAAATTCTCTACCATTTTGATTGCAACATCATTTGTAATCTCACAATGGGCCTGGCAACTGTAGCCTATAGAGTACTTAGACAACTCTAGAAAAATTATTTCGTTCCCAGTGACGTTAAAGGATTAACATATTTTTGAAATCTTTAGAAAAATATAACAGCTCTGTATCTAAATCTTTTAGAATTTTTGTGTACAATAAGATGTTAAATATTTATTGAAAAACAATATCAATCAATATTTACGCTATAAACTATTTGTATTTCACCATTTGATTCTATGAGTGACACAGTATGCCAAAGCATTATTTTTGTGTTTTGATGCTGCTTTTTACATGCACTAATACACCCAAAAAGTTTTTTCACGACTCTCTTAAAAACACCAACAATTAAATTGAAGAACCACTTTGGGTGTTTCAGAGTACTTCTATTCTGTTTTTAAAACACTTTCTGTGAATCATAACACTTACAGTGCATTAGGAAGGTATTCAGACCCCTTGACTCTTTCCACATTTTGTTACGTTACAGCCTTATTCTAAAATGTATTAAATAAAAAATGTCCCTCATCAATCTACACACAATACCCCATAATGACAAAGCGAAAACAAGTTTTTTGTGTGTTTATTTACATAAGTATTCAGACCATTTGCTATGAGACTCGAAATTGAGCTCAGGTGCATCCTGTTTCCATTGATCATCCTTGAGATGTTTCTACAACTTGATTGGAGTCCACCTGTGGTAAATTCAATTGATTGGACATGATTTGGAAAGGGATACACCTGTCTATAGAAGGTCCCACAGTTGACAGTGCAGGTCAGAGCAAAAATCAAGCCATGAGGTGGAAGGAATTATCTGTAGAGCTCCGAGACAGGATTGTGTCGAGGCACAGATCTGGGGAAGGGTACTAAAAAATAATGTTGCATTGAAGGTCCCCAAGAAAACAGTGGCATCATTCTTAAATGGAAGAAGTTTGGAACCACCAAGACTCTTCCTAGATCTGGCCGCCAGGCCAAACTGAGCAATCGAGGGAGAAGGGCCTTGGTCAGGGAGGTGATGGTCAATCTGACAGAGCTCCAGAGTTCCTCTTGGAGATGGGAGAACCATCTCTGCAGCACTCCACCAATCAGGCCTATATGGTCTACCATGGCCAGATGGAAGCCACTCCTCAGTAAAAGGCACAACAGCCCGGTTGGAGTTTGCCAAAAGGCACTAAAGGACTCTCAGACTATGATAAACAACATTCTCTGGTCTGATGAAACCAAGATTGAACTCTTTGGCCTGAATGTCAAGCATCACTTCTTGAGGAAACCTGGCACCATCCCTACGGTGAAGCATGGTGGTGGCAGCATCATGCTGTGGGGATGTTTTTCAGCGGCAGGGATTGACAGACTAGTCAGGATCGAGGGAAAGATGAACGGAGCAAAGTACAGAGAGATCCTTGATGAAAACATGCTCCAGAGCGCTCAGGACCTTAGACTGAGGTGAAGGTTCACCTTCCAACAGGACAATGACCCTAATCACACAGCCAAGACAACGCAGGAGTGGCTTCGGGACAAGTCTCTGAATGTCCTTGAGTGGCCCAGCCAGAGCCCTGACCTGAACCCAATCGAACATCTCTGGAGAGACCTGAAAATAGCTGTGCAGCGACGCTCCCCATCCAACCTGACAGAGCTTGAGAGGATCTGCAGAGAAGAATGGGAAAAACTCCCCAAATACATGTGTGCCAAGCTTATAGCTTCATACCCAAGAAGACTTGAGAATGTAATCGCTGCCAAAGGTGCTTCAACAAAGTACTGAATAAAGGGTCTGAATACTTATGTAAATGTGATATTTCGAACAACCTATTTTTGCTTTGTCATTATGGGATATTGTGTGTATATTGATGGGGGGGGGGGGGACTATTTGAATAAGGCTGTAACTTAACAAAATGTGGGAAAAGTCAAAGGGTCTGAATACTTTCGGAATGCACTGTACTTCCATTAATTTTTTCATCTGTTTCGGGGGGACCTTAAGACAAGTCTTGTGAGGCCTGTGGGTGTCCTAGAGCAAAACAACTGACACATATGTGTTTGTTAGAGTCTCGCCTTTCCACAGAGGGGTCATTAGTTTGTAGCCCAAACTGTTCGGACGCTACAGACGATTCTGTGAGAAGACCGATTTTCGGGATGTCTCATGGTCTGACAAACACCCCTCTAGCTCTGTCACCTTTCACCGCAGATGCGGAACTGAGACATAGGCTGATGCAGTGGATTGAAAGGCATCAAATGCACACACAAAAAACATACCTCTAGCTTAAGGTTGCTACAATATAAAGGAATGCAATCAAACATTACTTGACATTAATTTACACATTCACACGTTCCTAGGTTCACATTTCTTGGTCATCTTTAACCACAAGCACAATAGGCCTACAAATCACTGCACTATATCAATCCGGTATTGGCATATTTCCTATGCACATTTCATATACAATTTCCTTGCCTATGATCTTACTTATTTGCATGTGTAGACGATAACGTCTTAGTACGGTATCTCCAGTTAGTGTGAGATGAACTGAGATGATGTACAAAGGCTGAATCGTGCCTACCTCTCTGGCAACAGAGAGGTTGTTGTTGTGGTTGTTTTGTTTTTATTCTCTTAGTTGTTTTTAATTCATAACTTCCTGATTCTGAAACTGTAGGCTGATCGATGTTGGCTGCTGTCATGGTTCCTGTTTGTTGAGTAGTCTCTCTTGCTGGTTTGGTCCCAGGTTGCTGAGTAGTCTCTCTTGCTGGTTTGGTTGGCTGAGTGGTTGCTGTACAGCCAGCCAGTCAGCGACCCAGGAGTTGTCCAGTGAGAATCACAGTTGATTCAAATACAGAACTCTCTGTATGATACATCTCCACATCTGTGGTGTCTCTGCTTACAATGGAGAGCAGTGATTCCCTGTTTAGTAATTCCCTTTACATCCTCACAAATGTATTAAAGAGTAATCTACCCCAAATCTCAAGAGGGGTATATACATACGGCAATTGTAAACACTTTCATGTTTAAAAATCAACTAATTTGAGCTTATCATTAAAAAAAAAAAGTCAATCACTTTGGCACATGTTTCAGATGTAAGTGGTACATTTTCTAAACTCTTAGTATTAAAGTCAAAACTGATAACACTTGTAATGACCCCTGTCTTATGTTCAGGACCTTTGATTGAGCATTCATTGGAGTTGAACACATCTTTCACCCCTGAGTCATTCATACAAAATCAACGTTTTTCGCGAAATACCATGAGAACATTTAATTTAGTCACCAATACATCAGATAATGATAGGCTCACCAGTTAGTCATTTTAATTACCACTTAATCCAATAGCAAAAAATATATGATATACTATTCAAAATTGATATTTTTGAAGTGCTGATAGAAGGAATAATAGAGGGTAAAAACCATTTTCCATATAATATTTAGCTATGTACCAGTATGAATGTTACCAAGACAGCCTCTCAGACAGGCAGGAGCTGATGGGGGGTGTGGCTCAAGGATGTCTTCTGGGCCCTCATCTTCCTTGAGGTCATTGACAGCGCAGCCCGGGATGTTGATAGTAGGTGGAAATATGTTGAAGATCTAAATCTGGTCCACACTTGTACAACAGGAAACATCAGCACAACTCAGCAGGCCCTGAACAACTTCGACACGTGGGTTCTTGCAAGCAGAATGTCACTGAATCCTGCCAAGTGCAAGGTCCTATCAGTGACCTTCACATGAAATCCACAACACCATCCTAGGAGGATACTCCAGTTATACTGAGGCACTTCAGACTCTGTCCCTAACCCGGCTTCAAGACGGACACAACTCTGCACTGACTTCGCCTCCTAAAATCTAAATTCAGAGACTAGCTACCTCCTGCCCAATTCACAGTGACAGGCAGGAACACCCGCAGCCAAAACAAACGGACTACCAAAGTCTAGAACTGAACGGTACATGAGGTCACCAATTCCATATTTCTTGCTTTAGGACAGCAGGACATTATTGATTTAAAGATTTTTGCTAATATTCTTTGTATTTTGTTGCTCTTATCCATTAATATTTTATATGCTCATGGATTTCAGTTTGTATTGACTGCTAAAAATATAATAAGAAACGTGAAAACTTGAAAAAGGATACATTTTTTTCAAGTTTACTGCAAACCAATTGTATAAAATTATTTGTTTGTATCCAATGTAAAGTTTGGAGCATGTTGAAAAAAATGTCAGTCTTACAATTTCAGTATCCTTATACAGTACATACATAGAAAAAAATCATCAGATATAGGTTTTATTATGGCATGTATTGTAAAGCAGAAGCCTACAGTAAAAAGGTATTGGTGTAGCCTGGTATATGTATGCCATTTCTGCCCAATGCAACATTGCACAATATCAACTTTTCTATGTGACTTGTTACTGTAACTTCTACAGTATCATGCGGCTCAGTTGGTAGAGCATGGCGCTTGCAATGCCAGGGTTGTGGGTTCGATTCCCACGGGGGACCAGTACAGGCAGACAGGCATTGAAGCATTCAGTTACTGTTCGATTGAACGTTAGAATGGGCTTAACGAGTGACCTAAGCAACTTTGAGCGGGGTATGATCGTCGGTGCCAGGGCTGCCAATTCCAGTATCTCAGAAACGTCCGCCCTCCTGGGCTTTTCACGCACGACAGTGTCTAGGATTTACCAAGAATAGTGCAACAAACAGAAAAACATCCAGCCAGTGGCAGTCCTGTGGGTGAAAACAGCTTGTTGTTGAGAGGTCAAAGGAGAACGACAGGAATCATGCAAGCTAGCAGGAGGGCCACAAACAGGCAAATAACAGCGCAGTACAACAGTGGTGAAAATTGCACCAAAGTGATTGAAAAAAACTGTAATAAAACTGTAATGCCAAGACTATTTAGGATAGATCAGGTAGACTTACATTGACCTGTTGAAGGCTGAGGCAAGAGAGATATTATCAGGGTCCGTGTGGCCAGTAAAGACAGCCCCATCCTTTAGTCTCTCTGATTGACTCTACTGTTAAAATGACACTGATGATCGAAGATCTATTTGAGTTTATAAGAAAAGAAACCAGCTTATATGGCTATGCCATTGCCTGCCCTGTGCCCACAAATGTGGGTTTCACTAAAGGTGTGGTATAACCTAGATAAACATGGCAGGATTTCATAGATATTTGAGGTTACATACTATGGTGGATATAACAAGAAAAATATAATAAAGTAAGATAACATAGTTCTACATACTGTATGAAAAACGAGGCATACAAATGGTAAGATTGATTAAGATCAGACAATAGAGATGGCCTGTTGGGTCAGTATTGTTCATACATGCAAAATGTTTGTGAGAGAAGAAAAAGGCAAAGCTTATAAAAAAAAGGGATACAATGTATAGATGAGAGTTCAATGACGAAAATCCAACAAAAGGGGTACCATGAAAAACTTCCAAAAGGTCTTCCTCAGAGTGACCTAACAATTGCACTTAGTTCCTATTTATAGCCTAGTGGCCTACTGAGACACAACAATGTACAGATAAAAATAACATGTAGTTCAAGGTTAGGGTTAGGGTCTCTGTGTCAGCCTTTCACAGACACTTAAATATCACCTATGTATGTACTTTATTTTAACATGGCCTATTGATCAACTAGACACCTGATTTGTCTTCTTCTTCTTCTTATTGTGCTAAATTGCCATTTATTTACTGTTATGGCGAGTTTCTCTGGCATCAAGTAATTCAGTATGCAAGAGAATAGTTAAACACTTAGATGGAGAGTTGGTTCAAAGTATTTAATATTGCGGTACCGGGTTCACATAGCAAACGGCCCTGGAGTGGCCCATTGCTATCTGAACTCCCTGAACAAAGGAAATCTCTTAGCTTATATACTTGTTTGCAAGCTAATTCCATCCAACAGTTGCCAACCATTATTGAGTGTCACTCCCAACAACAATAGTATCATCTTGCAACCCAGTCAGCTTGCACCCTAATAAGGATATTCCATCACATACTCATTCTAAGATTAACACAATTGGGCCCCCTAGACCTCCTTGGCCCGCATACCTTCTGGCACCCACCATTGACAGAAATAAATACATGGAACATCCTCATCCTCCAACTCCTATGCAGCTCATAAGATAACATTAACTAATACTGTATAAAATACGTAATATCATTTACCTTGAATCATGATATTTGAATTTTTACATTGTTGTGTCTCAGAAGGCCACTAGGCTATAAATAGGAGCTAAGTGCAATTGTCAGGTCACTCTGAGGAAGACATCGGTTTGATGTCAAAACGTCAGTCACCTGTACTCATCCTGAACAATGGACTAAATAAGTGCTCCAACTGTTCTCTGCCTCGAATTAGTCCTTTTAGAAGTTTTTCTTGGCAAGTCCTTTTGTTGAGTGATACAACCTATTTCATGTTCATAACAATACATGTTATGCATCTACTTAATGATTATCATGATTGCTAGCATATCATTTAAAACTTTTTGTCACTACATGTCAAAGTAAAACAGTTACTCTAAGCAGACCTGACAATGAAGTAGGAGCCAGAGTTTATGCATGTTCAGATTTTAGCCTTCTTCCAGGGAAGTGGTTACTTGAATTTACTCTCATCGATGGCCTTCATGATCCTGTCAATCACAGGCTCATCTGGATTGGCACAAATGGGGTCGTTTTTTTTCGTGATCAAGCTGGAAAGAGGAGACAATATCAAAATAAATATTAATACTGTAGGTGTAGTGTGTGTGTGTGTGTGTAAAACATTTATGACAAGGAAAATGTATCTTAGGCTACTTACATGACCCCCTTATGAGTGCAGTCAGATCTGGTCATTTCATAAGCGACAATTAATTGTTTGGGGATTCTTCTTTGGTAATACTGGAAACAGCAATCATCAGGATTATTTCCATCTGTATAAAAAGACAATCTGTCAGTTTCCTATACTTTTTCTGACATACTATAAGTCAACATGGAATCTTTCACTTCAGCTCATAATGCAACAATTCACATCTCTCGACATGCTTCAGATTAGCTCCCAATACTAGCAAATCAAATTATTTCCATAACAGAATTAAAAATCTATTTTGGACTGACCAATGTAGACATTTTCAAATATATGCAACTTTAAAGTTTTATATCATGAAATTTCAACCTGAAAGCTTTTGGACATCAGAGCAATGTTGAGGGAATACTATTTGACTCAGAAAAAGCTATACATATGATAGGTAAGATATACTAAGCCTTGCAGATAGCCTATCCAATTCACAATCTCTTAGAAAAAATAACTGATATAGGCACAAGATGCAGGGAGTGTTGGAACATAACTAACGAAATTACGCTTAATCCAGTATAAACTCTTGTATAGAATATATTATAACAAATTTTACAGCACAATGGCAGTCATGTCTTATACTCTAAAACTAACAAGGACTCAGTAATTAATGGCTTCTGGGAATGCTATGAAGTCCAAAAGTAATGGGCAGAGTTAAGAAAGTTGGCTGTCAGAAGTTTAACAACGTAAATTTACTTTTAATCCGTCTATCTGCATACTTCAAAACATGGCATATGAGGGTGCGGTGGGATACCCAATGGGGTGGACCATACTTTTCTTGTCAATGATTTTGAAAAAATTTCTACTTAAAAACTAGAAATCAAATGATTCTCCATCACTACGACAGTGGATGAATCAAATGTATTTTTACTTAAATATTGAAAAGTTATGTGCTATGGAGAAAAATAGAACAGTGCAATTTGAGGCCATATGGCATAGTGCTACAAGCACTGGAAAGTTCCAAGGGATGAAGGATGAGGGGGAGTGTGGTTGAGACATACATGATGTGTATGGTTGCGGTGGGAACATGTGGGTCTGAGCAGGTGTGATGTAATTGATATTTGTTGAAATGTGTGTGTGTGTCTGATTATTATATTTTGTTTATGTATGGTTGTTATTGAGAAGAAGAAAAAAATCGTTACAAAAAAAAGAATAGCTCCCAATACATACTATAACTACCATCACTATCAGACTATGACAATGTCAGGATCTGTATTCATAAAGCATCTCAGAGTAGGAGTGCTGATCTAGGATCAGGTCTCCCCTGTCCATTTAATGTTATTCATTATAATCTAGAATGCCAAACAGATCCTAGATCAGCACTCGTACTCAGACACTTTATGAATATGGACCCTGATGGTTTCTGAGGCGAAATATTGATTTTATTTTAAATCTCATCGAGGAGATGCAGGGATAACTTACTGTTGGTCAACGCAGCGGAGCACAGGGCTGCTCCCAGGATGCACAGCAGGAGAAGGATCTGAGTGGACCGCATGATTGGTTGATTCCACAGAGGATGATGAGTAGAAGATGACCAATACTGTTAACACCTCAGCAACTGTAAAGAGGTTCTAAACTCAGGAGTCTTTTGCCCTATATATCATTGGAGGAGGGGTGGGGGTGGGTGTAGGTGACAAAAGTTTCCACTCCATCTCAAAGGTAGAACCCCCCCCCCCCGAGTTACAGTGTTTTGAAGGAAATGCATGTGTGGTTAGCCCACAGCGGATGGCTTGCACAGGTCTGCCTCTTTGCTCAAAGGTTTGACGTAAGTTGTTTGCTAAAAAAATGAAAAATGTATGCACTCACTAACTGTAAGAGCGTCTGCTAAATGACTACAATGTAAATATAAAAATGATGTACAACCCACCCGGATTTGATGCTGTCGAACAAGGCCATTTGTTTGTAAGTGAAGTGATTGGGCTTGTTCGACAGTGCAAGTGACTGCCTACTGACTGATGTACAACCCACCTGGATTTGATGCTGTCGAACAAGGCCATTTGTAGCACACATTGCCTAAAAACTCAGCATCAGTGTGATACATATGGTCTGAAGTTATTGACCAGTTCCACTGTTTTTTAAAAATGTTCCCCTCTAATCAGCGGGTCTGATTTATACCTGGAACACCAGGTGGGTGCAATTACTTATCAGGTAGAACAGAAAACCAGCATGCTCCGGACCTCGTAGGGTAAGAGCTGAATACCCCTGCTCTACACCGTCTAAGGCTATGAAGCAGTTTCCTGGAGATCACTTGCTCTGCAACTATGGAAAAACAATTACAAAACACACATAAGTAGTACAGATAAAAGGTAATAACATGGTCAATCAAGTTGTACACAGGTATTAAGAGATCTTTTTATTTAATAAAACAATAGTTATATACACTTCAAGTGAAATACAGTTCCAGTTTTGACCCTGCTGCCCTCCCACCCAAGTCCAACTCTAGTTCTATACAACAGAAAAGGGTCCATTGGAACATCACATTAAAACAAGAGGACATAGTCAAACTGAAAATGCAAAACAAAGCATCAAGAAAATCTGATTTACAACAAATTACATGGACAGATAACTCATAACGCCTTTATTATCCAATTTCAAGGCGAGGGCAGATTATTTCTAATAATTTATAACAGGGGAACAATGGACTCAGAGACATTTATGCTTACCAGGTTGCACTTCTGTGATATATGGCGCATTCACGTGTTATCAGAGTTACCGGAAGCTCCTAGTTCCCAGTGGGAAATTTAACTTGAACGACTCTCTAAGTCGGAATTACAAGCGGGAAACTTGAGAAAAATGTTATTACCCAAGTTGCAGAGGTTGTGATGTTTCATTACTGACCATTACCTTTTCTTGCCAAAAGAGGATAACAAATCAGTTGACAATTACAACCTTATCAATATGGAGAAATTAGCTAGTTTGACCATATGTCAATGTTAAGCAAGCTAGCCAACTTTATTATTAGCAATGTCAACTAGCTTATCAAGCTAGCCAAAATCTTATTGGTTGAAGAATTCTTCGACTTCAAAGGCACGTGAACACATTCATGTCGGATTTATGACTTCCCAGCCTAAGGAGTGAGTATACTTCCTGTAGTTCTTTCTGATTGATTATTGGGCTGGGTAGGACACACACACCCTCACCCTGTAACATTCAGTACCTAACAGAATACCGTATTTTCCGCACTATAAGGCGCACCGGAGTATAAGCCGCAGCAGCTAAATTGAATGATATTGAATGATGTGTACATATATAAGGCGCACTGGACTATAAGCCGCAGGTGTTTTAATGTTTCATTACCATATGTAAGGGTTCGTGCACAGAGGGGATTGTCGGGAAAGAGACAAACTGTCTCGCTCTCGTAATGTCTGTCTGTCTTGCTCTCGTTCTGTCTCTCGTTCTGTCTCTCGTACCACTCTCGGTTCCACTTTTACTTTTGCGCGCTACCTGTCTCACTCTTTTCCGGCCTCCAGCTTTTCCTGCTGGAGCCCGCCGCTTAAAGGTGGGGGGCGCGGACTGGAGCCCATAGAGTTAAAGTTGGTGGACTGTAACCTGTAAAATCCATAGATTTAGGAGGTCTTCTAGTGGCCGTTAGCTGTAAAAATCCATAGATTAGCCGCACCGTTATATAAGCCGCAGGGTCGAAAAATGGGAAAAAAGGCGCGGCTTATAGTCCGAAAATTACGGTACTTATTTTTTCTTTAGAAATGTCACTTCAAAGCACATACACACATACAAGGATCCTCGATGGTCACGTGTGAGGGACACTGATACAGTATGAGGGGAAGTACTCAACAAGACCAAATAAAAATATGGATAGATTGTCCAAACGACAGCGTGAAACTACAGGGGTGAAATTGCATGAGGTGACAAACAAAACGATTGTGAAAAATGCTTTATTGCAGTACTGCAGTGTTCACCACATAAAAGCAGCGGGGGGAAAGGAGTGCATCAGTCTTCATACAGCGATCAGAATGTATACGTGCACGGGGGGGTGAGGAGGTGAAAAGACCAGGGGGATTGTCTGACATCCTGATGCTACTGTTGGCTGAACACTACACACTGCATACTTGTCAGTATGCACTTCAAAGTATTTCAACAGCCAGAGGAGATCACTAAATTCTTGGGGCCTCTGGAGTATGGAGCGTTTAGTACAGCATTTAGACCGAGCCTGAAATACATTCAGAATCATCTACCGAGGAGTTACCTTTTTGGCAGGTGGTGGCGGCAGACATGAAAGCAGAAGTAGGATCTGTGAACTGAACACCACACCAAAGCATCTTGTTGAACAACCCCCTCCCATTGAGCTCACACCTTGAAACCAAGGCTGGTGTGTTCAGTTAGTTTAAAAGGGGGAAATCAGAGCTCCTAACATGACTCAGGTCTTTCAGCTACATTAGCAAAGGCATTATGGGAACAGGGAACATACAGCGTGCAATAGGTCTGAGCCACTCTGCTCCTCACCATGGAGTAAGACCGCTTCTGATTGGTTTACAGCACCTACTGAGTGAGAACGTCCAATAGAGGAAGGGCATAGAGGCCAAATAGGGATACCAGCATTATCGATAGTAGGGACACAGAAGATACACAACAATCTCTTTTCCTTTTCGGAGTCTTCTATTGCACATTGACATCAGTAGCAAAACACATTTGGTGGAGCAGCTTCACCATCAAACCGTTACATATATTAAGATATGACACTTAAATTAGAAACAAAGAAAACAGAACAATTCATTAAGATGACAATGAAATGCGCAAAAAATAACAGAAAAAAGGCAACCGATATACAGTAGTTTGGTGTCACTGTCACACACAACGACACACACGATTCTCATAATCTACCTTAGCTGTTCCAGTTGAAAACCACTTCAGGGTATGTATAGGACATCATTAAATATCAATAATTCTTTTTTTCCAGGCAGCTTATTTCCTCTTTGAAGAGGGTTGGTAAAATGTTTATTTAAAAAGTGAACCGTATGGGCCTCCCGAGTGGCGCAGCGTTCTAAGGCCCTGCATCGCAGTGCTTGAGCCGTCACTACAGACCCGGGTTTGATCCTAGGCTGTGTCACAAGACATGGGACCGGGAGTCCCATAGGGCGGTGCACAATTGGCCTAGTGTCGTCCAGGTTAGGGGAGGGTTTGGCCGGTGGGGCTTTACTTGGCTCATCGCGCTCTAGCGACTCCTTGTGGCAGGCCGGGCACCTGCAAGCTGACTTCGGTCGTCAGTTGAACGGTATTTCCTCCGACACATTGGTGCTGGTGTTAAGGAGCGTGGTTTGATGGGTCATGTTTCGGAGGACGCACGACTCGACCTTCGCCTCTCCCAAGCCCGTTGGGGAATTGCAGCGATGAGACAAGATTGAAATTGGGAGAAAAAAGGGGTAAAATACATTTCTTTAAAAAGTGAACCGTAACATTATAGTGCCTCTAACAACACTACATAATTTGTTGCATTTCAGATTAATCTTCATAAGAATAAAAACCAATTCACTACCCCCTCCTTTCAAGCCGATGAACCGTTGTCCCCAAATCACAAACGGCCACGGCTTCTCCTTGGGAGTCTTTCCTTCATAGAATAGTGCGGACACAAATAGAAACAAACAAACGGAAAACAAGCGAATAAACGGCAAACTAATTAAAAAGACATTGAAACCACATTAGACCAAACAAAAATAACTAAAAGGCTAACAGTAAAAAAGTCAGCCGATTTGTAGGAATGACCAACAGCAACGGAGGCTTGGAATAGAGGTAGAAAGGGAGGGGAAAGTGAGAAATAGGAGAGAGAGAGAATGGAGAGAGGAGTGAAAAGTGAGAGAAAGAGGGAGGAGAGATCGAGAGAAAGAGAGGAACTAGCATCCCTGCTATAGAAATATGGGAGAGTACAGTACTTTCGAGAGCATCATTCTTCTGCCCGGTTCGATTTGGGGGTGGGGGACACAGCATGTGTTGGTGGTGGGTTATAATAAGTCCTTGTCCCCCCTTACCCCAGTCTTTTCCAGACCTCCAGGGTCTCTGCTCCATAAACCAGGTCCAGGGGGAACACAGTGGCTGATTTTCCTCATCCCTGAGTGCTCCGAGCCTGGGGTAGGTCCATCCCAGGGAGGGCATGTCTATCTGGGGCCTAGAGGGCAGCTCTCACACACCGCCTGGCCTGGGCTAGAGTCCAGCGTTTCATAAGGTCAGGTGGAGTACTGGGTTAGAGAATGTGCTAGTGTCTGTTGTTTTGCTCCTGGATAACTGGACTCAGTGCTTTAGGACTGGACTGTTCCGCTCCTGCTCCTTCTGTAAGGCCTGAAGAACCTGAGGACACCAGAGGAGAAACAAGGAAACATCAGTCATGTTAAACAGGGAGCATTGAGTTCATATCATACTCAAAAGGAAGAAGCATGGTGCAATCTCATTTATTCAATCACATAGGAAAGGGTTTCCAGGAAATTCCATCAAGCCTCATTCTTTAGAATGCTGTACATAGGCAGTGTTGCTAACCAACAAAGCACAAACCCAGAGTTGACATAAGTGTCCTTTCCCCCACCTTCCGAACTCTGTTGCGCCGCACCTGAAATAATGTATATTTTCAAGATACTATTTTGAAGTCAGCTGCCTCAGAGGGCTTCTTAGCACATCCCTCCTAAAAACAAAAATCGAGGAAATCAGATGTCTATTTGTGTCATCTCACCTGCGCCCATTTCCTGTTCTTGCTGGTCATGTGGACGGCGTGGATGTGTGAGAAGAGCTGTTCGGGGGGGATGTGGTCGGGCAGGCGGGTGAGGAACTGGGCGTTGTGGATGAAGTCCATGCGGGTCAACACGTCTTCGTACAGGCGCAGGATGCCCAGGGCCACCCGGAACAGGAACTCGTCACCGTCACGACAGAACACGTCCCACACCCGACACGCCAGGTCCAACGGCAGCGACTTACTGTACAGGGTGAAGATCCTATATATAGATAGATAGATGAAAGAGAGAGAAGAGTGAGAGAGAAGAGAGAGAGAGCGACATACTTCATTTGGATACACCTTTCATATTGAAGCATTGAGGTACAAAGGTACAAAGAGACCATACCTGGCGTTAACCTGGCGTTATTTTCACACAAACACATTCACGGACGGGAGTAGTCCATGGAGACATGGACGCAAACACACCAAGCATACACTAATGAGCACACAAGCACACACAGTCCTATGAGTCTGAGAAAGAGAATGCAGATAAGGACAATGGCATTTGAACAGATACGGCTCTGTAAATCAGCAAATTCCCAAACTATCTATAGATTAAATGTATTTTCCTGGGACACTTTTGTTTTATGGGATTTAGTGTCATGGTCCAATAGCTTATGATATTTCAGGTCTGCAGGGCTGCTTTCTTGACATCCACCTCCCCTCATCTCTCAATCAGTGTATAAGTAACTGACGTGAAAACAGGAAGCTGTGTGGCGAGAGCACAGGTTGGGAGAGGAGACCACCAGTAAACCCACTCACACATCCTGTCTTCTCAGTACACAATAACACATTCTGAAGGGCAAAAATAACAGAGAAAAAAAAGTGACTACAAAATGAGTCAATATTTTAATCATATATTTTTTCATATTCGTAAATGGTAGCCGATCTTATTTCAAAAATACAATACTGTTCAAAAGTTTGGGGTCACTTAGAAATGTCCTTGTTTTCGAAAGAAAAGCAATTTTTTGGTCCATTAAAATAACATCAAATTGATCAGAAATACAGTGTAGACATTGCTAATGTTGTAAATGGCTATTGTAGCTGGAAACGGCTGATTATTAATGGAATATCTACATAGGCCCATTATCAGCAACCATCAGTCCTGTGTTTTCCAATGGCACGTTGCATTTGCTAATCCAAGTTTATCATTTTAAAAAGGCTAATTTATCATTAGAAAACCCTTTTGCAATTATGTTAGCACAGCTGAAAACTGTTGTGCTGATTAAAGAAGCAATAAAACTGGCCTTCTTGAGACTAGTTGAGTATCTGCAGCATCAGCAATTGTGGGTTCGATTACAGGCTCAAGATGGCCAGAAACAAATAACTTTCTTCTGAAACTAGTCAGTCTATTCTTGTTCTGAGAAATGAAGGCTATTCCATGCGAGAAATGAAGATCTCGTGCAACGCTGTGTTCTACTCCCTTCACAGAACAGTGCAAACTGGCTCTAACCAGAATAGAAAGAGGAGTGGGAGGCCCCTGTGCACAACTAAGCAAGAGGACAAATACATTAGTGTCTAGTTTGAGAAACCGGCGCCTCACAGGTCCTCAACTGGCAGCTTCATTAAATAGCGCCCGCAAAACACCAGTCTCAACGTCAACAGTGAAGAGGCGACTCCGGGATGAACTCGTTGCAACTTTGCAACTGAAACTCGTTGCAAAGAAAAAGCCATATCTCAGACTGCCCATCTTAATCTTTTCTTTTTATTGTCCAGTCTGAGATATGGCTTTTTCTTTGCAACGAGTTTCAGAAGAAAGTTCTTTGTCTCTGGCCATTTTGAGCCTGTAATCGAACACACAATTGCTGATGCTCCCCAGATACTCAACTAGTCTCAAGAAGGCCAGTTTTATTGCTTCTTTAATCAGCACAACAGTTTTCAGCTGTGCTAACATAATTGCAAAAGGGTTTTCTAATGATCAATTAGCCTTTTAAAATGATAAACTTGGATTAGCAAACACAACGTGCCATTGGAACACAGGACTGATGGTTGCTGATAATGGGCCTCTGTACGCCTATGTAGATATTCCATTAGAAATCAGCCGTTTCCAGCTACAATAGCCATTTTTAACATTAACAATGTCTATACTGTATTTCTGATCAATTTGATGTTATTTTAATGGACAAAAGAAATTGCTTTTTTTTTTGAACGGTAGAGTACATATTATACACATATTTTACATGAGAAAAAGGATTAAGAGAGAAAAAGAGAGGGAGAAAGAGATTGAGGTCTGACTTACCAGTCAATTAAATAAATATCGGGGGTCAAGTTGATTTCCTTGAAATGTACAAACAGCTTTGGTAGATTTTCTTCAAAGAACACTTCAAATGCTGCAAAGTACGTCAACATCTGAGGAGGTAGAAGCAAGAAGAAACAACTGAGTCAGATAGACCACATAGTCCTGATCTAGGAGCTATGACAGACACATGTTGTAATAACATAGTAAGACATGGCTACAGTTGCGAACAGGGTACCAAGTGCTATGATTGCGGTGGTGTATTGTGTAACTCAGTGCCAACAGGGTGTGCAGGCTTTTGTTCCAGCCCAGCACAAACACCAAATCCAATTAACTTACTAACTAACTGAGTGTGTGTGTGTGTGTGTGTGTGTGTGTGTGTGTGTGTGTGTGTGTCTGACTAAACTATACTCACAAGGCTGTGGTCCACTCTGAAGAAGGCCATCTGACAGGGCTTGTTCAGCAGGTTGGCGAAAGCTATGAAGGCGTCCGATGTGTCCAGGTTGAGGATCAGCACCGCCGCGATGAACGACATGCCCTGCACCTGAACCCCCAGGGAGGAACAAGTGTATGTTAGTAGCGCTACAGTGCTGTAGCTATGATGATCTACTGTATCTCAGAACGCTTAACACAGAGCTACAGTGTGTTAGTGACGTTTACGGTTATAGTAGTGGGGTGGTGTTAGGAGCCTTACTATGAGGACTTGTCATAATGCAAAGGGGAAAAGGAGATTCTATAACACTTAACCTGAACTCTCCATCTATCCTAAGGCCTTCAATGTATCCTAAGGCCTGACATACATAGTCAGTCCAGGGGTGTATAGTACAAAGCAGGATCAATTTGTTAGCCAGTTAACTTTCATAAACAACCAGAAATAACTGTTGATTTCTGGTTCATTAAGAAAGCTCAACATAGATATGCGTTTTTGGTTGTTGAGTCAATTAGACCATGTCCATTTCAAGGTTATTTCAGAATACTTAGGCCAGAGGCTAACTCATTGATCTTGCTTTGTAGAATACTCCTCCAGAAGTCAAGATCCATTTCTCTGTAAACACACTGTGTGCTGTTTCTCAGCATGGCTGTGGTGTGGTGCAGCCACAGTAAACAGCTCTAGCAGGGTATACTGACTAGAGGCATTTACCACATACTGTCAACTCATTTCATTAGACTCAAAGGCAATAACAAATGAGCTGAAAAGTGGGCTTAGTAATCTGATAGCTCTACTGTGTGGAAGGTTCCAGGAGCATGATGAGGAATGCAACCAAAAGAGATAGAAACAGCTAGGTCAGTGCTGCATTGGAATACACAGATGTAAGCACATAAACATACATACAGAGAAAGGGCCAGGTGGGGTGGGCAAAAACAGTACCAGTCAAAAGTTAGGACACACCTACTCATTCAAGGGATTTTCTCTATTTTTACTATTTTCTGCATTGTAGAATAATAGTGAAGGCATCAAAACTATGAAATAACACATATGGAATCATGTAGTAACCAAAAAAGTGTTAAACAAATCAAAATATATTTTATATTTCAGATTCTTCAAAGTAGCCACCCTTTGCCTTGATGACAGCTTTGCACACTCTTGGCATTCGCTCAACCAGCTTCATGAGGTATTCACCTGGAATGAATTTCAATTAACAGGTATGCCTTGTTAAATGTTAATTTGTGGAATTTCTTTCCTTCTTAATGCGTTTGAGCCAATCAGTTGTGTTGTGACAAGGTAGGGTTGGTGTACAGAAGATAGCCCTATTTGGTAAAATACCAAGTCCATATTATGGCAAGAACAGCTCAAATAAGCAAAGAGAAACGACAGTCCATCATTACTTTAAGACATGAATGTCAGTCAATCCGGAACATTTCAAGAACTTTGAAAGTTTCTTCAAGTGCAGTCGCAAAAACCATCAAGCGCTATGATGAAACTGGCTCTCATGAGGACCTCCACAGGAAAGGAAGACCCAAAGTTACATCTGCTGCAGAGGATAAGTTCATTAGAGTAACCAGCCTCAGAAATTGCAGCCCAAATAAATGCTTCACAGAGTTCAAGTAACAGACACATCTCAACATCAACTGTTCAGAGGAGACTGCGTGAATCAGGCCTTCGTGGTCAAATTCTTGCAATGAAATCACTACTAAAGGACACCAATAATAAGAAGAGACTTGCTTGGGCCAAGAAACACGAGCAATGGACATTAGACCAGTGGAAATCTGTCCTTTGGTCTGATGAGTCCAAATTTGAGATTTCTGGTTCCAACCGCCATGTCTTTGTGAGACGCAGAACAGGTGAACGGATGATCTCTGCATGTGTGTTTCCCACCATGAAGCATGGAGGAGGAGGTGTGATGGTGCTTTGCTGGTGACACTGTCGGTGACTTATTTAGAATTCAAGGCACACTTAACCAGCATAGCTACCACAGCATTCTGCAGCGATACGCCTCCCATCTGGTTTGCGCTTAGTGGGACTATCATTTGTTTTTCAACAGGACTATGACCCACAACACCTCCAGGCTGTGTAAGGGCTATTTGACCAAGAAGGAGAGTGATGGAGTGCTGCATCAGATGACCTGGCCTCCACAATCCCCCGACCTCAACCCAATGGAGATGGTTTGGGTTGAGTCGGACGGCAGAGTGAAGGAAAAGCAGCCAACAAGTGCTCAGCATATATGGGAACTGACAGTTGGACGGTGAAGCTGGTTGAGAGAATGCCAAGAGTGTGCAAAGCTGTCATCAAGGCAAAGGGTGGCTACTTTGAAAAAGTTTAACACTTTTTTGGTTACTACATGATTCCATATGTGTTATTTAATAGTTTTGATGTCTTCACTATTATTCTACAATGTAGAAAATAGTAAAAATAAAGAAAAACCCTTGAATGAGTAGATGTGTCCAAACTTTTGACTGGTACTGTATATCAGAAAGGTATGACTCATCTTGTTGGAGCGATGGAGGCCAGCTGCTCGTCTCTCTCAGACACTACAAATACTGGCTGTTACATAGAGCAGAGAGGCTTGTCCCAAATGACAACCTATACCCTATATAGTGCCCTACTTTTGACCAGGGCCCATAGGGCTCTAGTTAAAAGTAGTGCAGTATATAGAGAATAGGGTACCATTTGGGACAAAACCCTAGGCTAACGTATGACTCACAGCCACTTCGTTTATAGCCTAAGATACAGTGCTTTTCTATGACCTTACACCATAGGACTGATATCGAAGGAATGGTTTCTGATAAAGCACTTATTGTGTAGGGGCCCCTTCTGCTTCTGACGAAAGGCATTAATACTGAGACACTTCGCATTCACACAAAGGCACAGACGTAGACCAATGAGGAATTCATAAAGTGTGTGTGTGTACTTACGTAGCCAACGTCTGGCCTATAGCAGGTGTATGCTCCCAGGATGCTGTGCAGCACGTCGTAGTATGGACCTCCCTGTCCAAACACAGCAGGAATTTTAACACCTTAAATTATTTTCTTCTGCTAATTACCATTGGAAAAAAACAGACGGAATACCAGGGTGTCTTCACTGACATTTTCAATCTCGCCTTGTCCCAATTTGTAATCCCAACATGTTTCCAGCTGACCACCATTGTCCCTGTTCCCAAGAACTCCAAGGTAACCTGCCTTAATTACTATCACCTTGTATCACTCACATCTGTAATTATATGAAGCGCTTTGAAAGGCTGGTCATGATACACATCAACACCATCATCCCAGACAACCTGGACCCATCCCAATTCGCATACAGATCCACATATAATGCTATTTCAATTGCACTTCACACTGCCCTCTCCCACTCGGACAAGAGGGGAAATAACTGTGAGAATGCTGTTCATAGACTACAGCTCAGTGTTCAAAACCATAGACCACTCCAAGCTCATCACTAAACTGGGGACCCTGGGACTGAACACCTCCCTCTGTAACTGGATCATGGACTCGCCTGATGGGACAGCTCCAGGTGGTGAGGGTAGGCAACAACACCTCCGCCACACTGACCCTCAACACAGGGGCCCCTCAAGGGTGTGTGCTTAGTCCCCTCCCGTACTCCCTGTTCACCCACAACCGTGTGGCTACGCACGACTCCAACACCATCAAGTTTGCTGTCAACACAACGTCGGTAGACCTGATCACAGACAGCGATGAGACAACCTACAGGGAGGAGGTCAGAGATTTGGCAGTGTGGTGCCATGACAACAACCTCTCCCTCAACGTCAGTAAGATCAGTAAGACAGGATAAAGAGGGCTGAGCATGCCCCCATCCACATCGACAGGGCTGTACTGGAGCGGATCGAAAGCTTGAAGTTCCTTGGCATCCACATCACTAAGGAATTAACATGGTCCACACACACCCACACAGTCGTGAAGAGTGCACGACAGGGCCTCCTCCCACTCAGGAGGCTGAAAAGATTTGCCATGGGCCCTCGGATCTAAGGCTGTGGCGGTCACGAAATTTCGTCAGCTGGTGAATGTCAAGCAATTAACTGTCGGTCTCACAGTAATTGACCGTTAATTAACATAAACACATTTAGCATCACCTGGCTTCCACACATAGCCTACAAGCCACTGATGCAGACATTTGGAACATCTACATTTAAAAAAGTCTAATAAATCCACGTAATATAGCCTACACCTTCACAATAAACCCATTATTTATTTTAGACAGGTCTAAAGAAACATGATATGAAGAAAATGTAGTCTATTTCAGATGAACAGAATAGCATACTCTGAGTTGTCCTTATGTTAGGTCCTGACCTGGCTATGCCATATGGCTGTGGGCTACACTAGTTCATTTAGCAGACAAGATTTGGTTAGAATTCCGTGGCATTATTTTTGATTATTTTATAGTATGAAGAATACTGAACAGAGCTGAATAAAATAGAAAGGATATTTTCTCCAAACGATTTGAGGGAGTGCACACATGCGGCTATTCTGTGTTGAGCGGTTAAGAGCACGGCTGGTAGAGCACGGCGCTTGTAACGCCAAGGTAGTGGGTTCGATCCCCGGGACCACCCATACACAAAAAATGTATGCACGCATGACTGTAAGTCGCTTTGGATAAAAGCGTCTGCTAAATGGCATATTATTATATTATTAAATAGGTACTCACTCCTATATGCTTAATTTAGAGTTATTAAATGTAACTTTAGTTGTTCTACAAACGTTGGGCAATATATTTAGATTTTTAATACATTATAAGGCTGCACGATGCGACTAATGATGATTTGAAAAAAGTAACTTGAAAGGCATGAGCTCTGCTTTGCTTTTTGCGCAGGCTGTACACACTTCGTCAGTCTCTCATTCACAATTTGAGAAGCACTTGATAATGTCTCGAATTTCCCGGCGGCATCCCCTTTGTGTGGCCATAATGCACCCTAAAAGAATCCATGCCTTTTGCAGCCCTTCTCCCTGAGTGCTGCCGGCTCCGTAGCACCTCTCATCTCACTCACACCGCTCTCCATCACGTGATCGGGTCTTTCTCACAGGCTACAAGTGAAGAGACACATCGGGGATGCAACGGCGCGCGTCCTTATCCAATACCGAGGTGCATATTGAAGATATTTTAAGAACTGTCCACATTTACTTTCGTCAGCCAACAAGATGAGTAGGCCTAACGAACAGCAAAAGCACTAGCCTATGTCAATCTACTATCCCCCATAGTACAAAAATCGACCTATTCTGTGACGAGAAATAAATATTCCAAACATACTCTGGGACAGTTGTAGGATGCGATAGATCCCAAATTAATACAACCACTAGTATCAAAAAAATATTATTTACGCAATGAGGCTGATGCAACAGATCAGAATGTTTAGCTTAACATGTTGATAAACTATTAGGCTATTTCTTCACATTATAAGCGCAGCAATGCGGACACGGCAGTAGGCTATAAACACGAATGTTCCATTCGCGGGAAAACACCATTATCAAAAGTGACCACAAATGCGATTATGCGTGTAATGCTTTTATTATAAAGGTGCATATTTATGGTGAAAATTAACTTCCCCAAACTTGAAAGTCACGCACTGCATACAGTATTGTATGCCAGTTAGGCTCTACACCCGTTGTAAAGCGGATTAATGTGCGTAATTTTAAGGTTTGTGATACAAACCTTATCAAAACATATAGGCCTATGGGCTAGGCTACATGAGGTGTGCGACTATGATTCGAAAAAGTCACCAAAAAAAGGCATTGTTTCTTGCCTTAAGCTGGGCATCTTTCACAAGTGATAATATATAATTCACAAGTGATAGGCTAATATTGTAACCCATCAGACTATTCTTAAACTTAAACTTGTCTTTACATATATTAAATAATATATGTGTGAATGTAATTTTGATTTAGAATGGACCATTATCATGCACCGGTCTCGAAACAGGGGCAGGGGAAAAAAATACATGTCATCTCTGCACTTAAATAGGGAATGGAGGACGCTTTTCCTGTGGTTAATTTTCATGCCAGCCAGGTAGGCTATACTCCTGTTGTAAAGATAAGCAATGTGCTTAATATTTGCTTAATATTAGGAAAGTTGAGAAATAAATATAGTAGGCCTAGCCTATAGAAAGCTGATGGGATCCTCCTCTTTTTAGTAGAGGCCATCACTCTGTTTTCTGCCGCAATTGCATAGCCTATTGAAATGTTGCGCAACATGAGCACATGGGCTCTCATTAAGTGTTTGATTAGATTTTCGATCACATTTGCATTGATGTCAGAGTGATTAGAGGGACAATAGAGTGCTGAGTACCAGGCAGTTAGCAAGTTTGGTAGGCTACTAATGCCCAACAGCATCAGAGCTTGGAGAAGCCGAATTACCATGCCTAAATTGTTAGGTGGAATTTGACTGCCTTCATGACTCTTGACCGGCGGTGTGTTGCGGTAATACGGTCAACGCAACAGCCCTACTCAGATCTTTAAAAAGTTCTACAGCTGCACCATTGTGAGCATCTTGACTGGCTGCATCATCGCTTGGTATGGAAAATGCACCACCCATGACCGCAAAGCACTACAGAGGATGATGCAGACAGCCCAGTACATCACTGGAGCCGAGCTCCCTGCCATCCAGGACCTCTGTATCAGGTGGTGTCAGAGAAAGCGACAGAAAATTGCCTAAGACTCCAGCCACCCAACCCATAGACTGTTCAATCTGCTTCCTTCTGGCAAACAGTACATGAGCATCAGCTCTTGGACCAACAGGCTTCGAGACAGCTTCTACCCCCAAGCTAAATAGTTAATTCATGGTCACCCGGACTATGTGCACTGACTCTATATGCACACTCACAATACTATATATACACACACTCCCACAAAACCCACACACATTCACTTACACTACATACGCACACACACATTCCGACAACAAACACAAACACATACACACACAGACCAATTCATTTAATTTTATCTACTGAATAAAGTGATAATCTAAGAGTGTTCATATATTATTATTAGTAGTATTAGTAGTAGTATTAGTATTAGTAGTAGTATTAGTAGTATATTATTTAATAAACAGTTGTGGTTGTTGTTCTGCCACTGACCTGTTGGAAGATACAGAGGTGTGGGAAGGTTCTGGAGATGTCCAGTTTAATCAGCTCCAGACTGGCCTCTCTGTCCGCCAGAGACAAACCTGCATCTACACACGCACACACAAACACAGGGAAGATAGAAGAACATGTTAGAAACACATTGAATCATTCAACAATCACACGTTTCTTTATGTTCTGTAACATTCTGCAGGCTATTTTAGAATCCATGTGAGTCAGATTGAAATTCTCCACCACTTGTAAGACAGGTCAAACGTTTCCAATAGCACTTCAGAAAAAGAAGGGGATAAAGAAATGAAAGGATGAAAAGAGAAAGAAGAATATATACTCCCAATAAATCCTAATATATCTATCAATCAATCAATCAATCAATCACTACCTTCAGCCTCTGGTTCAGTGGGTGGTGCAGTAGGCATAGATTTCCACTTCTCCCTTGCCCTGGCCAGACAGATGTTAAACAGCTCTGTGGACAAATAGAATACATCACAACTTTAGGCCTGTTATTACACATACACACAGATATAAGCCCACGCACGCATGCACACACAGACGCACGCACACACACAAAATAAAACCTGCCCTTGAGCCAATTAACATTGGAGTAAATCACAGACCGGGACTACGCCAATGACAGTAATGCTATCTAAAAGCCTTCTGCTGCAGCACATCAAGCCTGAATACATTCCCAAAGAGCTATTCAGTGTCTCAATGGTGCTGTGCTTATCTACTGGCCTTCTCCTAGACCTGGCGCTGCCCTCTAGTGAGGAGTAATTGAATCTGTGTAATGAGATATTTCTACATAATAGACCATGGCACCATATAGGGAATAGGGTGCTATTTGGGACACAGCCCATGCCTCATTCACAACCCTGAGTCACCTTGTGATGAAGTTAGCAAAGCTGGTATACTGGTATTCGGCTCTTTATGGAAGAACAAGAGCATTTACAGACCAATATTGTCTCTGTATTATGAACCCTAACTAGCACTAGCTATGCCTCGCCCACATGACCATGTGTAGATAAAGGGACTGTGGAACAGCGGCGAGAAACTCAGATGGACACTTCCGATTGAAATCCTCATTCTTTCTTCTATCTGCAGAACTCTGGTGAAGGCCAAGAGTCAAAACTTGGTTTTTACTTGTACACAATAAATAAGCTTTCATTGTCCTCCGAGGGTTGCTGAATCTGTACTTCACCTCTGATTATTTGCCAGAGCAATAGATGAATGCATTCATATTGTATTGGAGGTATATATGTAGATCAATGGCTCTTGGTTTAGCTCTGCTCATAGACAGATGGAATAGTTTAGGTATTCAGAAAAGCAGTGGCATATGAGTCAGGGGTTTTTTCTGGATCAAAAAGTGGTGGGCGTGGCAATGGGTGCGGTCGGCGCAGCTGAATTTCAGAGAACATTTTAGAGGCCCCCATCTTGGCGGTGTAGAGAAATGTTTGGCATTTTTAAGTCCAATTTCCTGCAATTCTACACATTCCTCCATGGAGCCGAGAGACATTTTTGCAGTTTTAAAGCTAATTTCCTGCAATTATACATATTTTGCCTTGGAGCCGAGAGAAAATGTTGCAGTTTTAAAGTTAATTTCCTGCAATTCTATGCATTTTGCCATGACTAATGCTGTGTTCTTTTGCTCAAACATAACAAAAATCAATACTGTTAAATTCCTTATTTTTGGAATTGTCAATTCTCCCTGATTGTCTACCTTCTATTTTGGTAATTGTTAGTTCTCAAATAATATATTAATAAAACAATTAAGGTCCATTATGTTTTCTACATACTTTAAATCAGGTTTTAGTCGTTTAAGTTTACACTGAAAACGTTTTTCCATCCCGAAAATTCATTACAAAAACACTGTTTGGACATAGGCGACCGTAAATAACGCTCCTAGTATTTCAAAAAAACAGAATAATCCCTGTGAGTATACATAAGAGGGAGTGATATAGGTTGATTAGTATGGTTATTATAGTGCCGTGTAGCTCAGCTCAGGAGTTAGGGGGGCTTACCTGCAAGTCCCTCTGAGGGATTTTCACCTCAGTAGTGCAAATGTGTGAGAGAGCGCACACACACACACACACACACACACACACACACTGCAAGTCTGTGTGGAGGTATTAATATGAAGATTCCAGTGAAAGTGAAGGGCACGTATTTGCGTGTGTGTCCAGTTGAATCGGAGTCAGAGTGAACTAATTGGGATGCTGGTCGTTCTCTCTTGTATCAGCAGAGCATTCAGCCGTGTACCTTCCCTCTTCCTCTTCAATCTATCTTTGGTGTTGTAACTGAATTACACAGACCAAGACAAATTGTCAATTTATAAGACCACTGCGCGTGTCACATTGATACACGATTCCATTTGGTTTGGCCGTCACAACCAAAATGGGCCACCAGAGGGGGTGGTTTTTCAATGACATGCTGAAATTAAGACCTCCGGTATATACAGTATTATAAGTTCTCTCTTTCCCTCGCACATACGCACCCCGGGTGTGATATGTGATATGAGGTGTGTATAATTCAGTGCAGTCTCTCTCATGCCTACAGTGAGAGGTGTGTGTGTGCGGGCGTGTAGTACCGTGGGTGATGTTGAGCTCGTTGCCCACCGCCAGGCTCCAGACCTTGCCCCTGACGCTTGGGGGCACTCCCTGCCACCAGAGCTCCCTGACCCGCCGAGATGTGCACATGGCACTCCAGTTGGGCAGAATCTCCTGGTTCCAGGTCAGGGCGGCGTTGCCTATGCTCTCCTCCAGCTTGCACCTGTCCTCCAGCTGCTTCCTCCTCTTCTGGGCCTCCTTGAGCTCTACAGAGGGAGGGAACGAGGGAGGGAGGAAAGAGTGTGTTAGACAACATTATAATAGAAACATGTGGTCCTCTGTAGCTCAGTTGGTACAGCGTGGTGCTTGCAACGCCAGGATAGTTGGCCTGATTCCCAGGACCATCCATATGTTTAAAAACAATTGCACGCATGACAGTAAGTGACTTTCGATAAAAACATCCACTCAATGCCATTATATTATTACATTTGAAGTATTACAGTGCATTCAGAAAGTATTCAGACCCCTTCTCCAAAAAAATTTACATTAAAGCCTTATTCTAAAATTGATTAAATAGTTTTTTTTCCCCCTGAACAATCTAAACACAATACCCCATAATGACAAAGCGAAAACAGGTTTTTAGAAATGTTCTGGTTAAGGTACCAAAACATTTCTGCAGCATTGAAGGTCCCCAAGAACACTACGGCCTCCATCATTCTTAAATGGAAGAAGTTTGGAACCACCAAGACTCTTCCTAGAGCTGGCCGCCTGGCCAAACTGAGCAATTGGGGGAGAAGGGCATTGGTCAGGGAGGTGACCAAGAATCCGATGGTCACTCTGACAGAGCTCCAGAGTTCCTCTGTGGAGATGGGAGAACCTTCCAGAAGGACAACCATCTCTGCAGCACTCCACCAATCAGGCATTTATGGTAGAGTGGCCAGACGGAAGCCACTCCTCAGCAAAAGGCACATGACAGCCCGCTTGGAGTTTGCCAAAAGGCACCTAAACGACTCTCAATGAAACCAAGACTGAACTCATTGGCCTGAATGCCAAGCTTCACGTCTGGAGGAACCCTGGCACCATCCCTACGGTGAAGCATTGTGGTGGCAGCATGATGCTGTAGGGATGTTTTTCAGAGGCAGGGACCAGGAGACTAGTCAGGATCGAGGGAAAGATGAATGGAGCAAAGTACAGGGAGATCCTTGATGAAAACCTGCTCCAGAGCACTCAGGACCTCAGACTGGGGCGAAGGTTCACCTTCCAACAGGACAACGACCCTAAGCACACAGCCAAGACAACGCAGGAGTGGCTTCGGGACAAGTCTCTGAATGTCCTTGAGTGGCCCAGCCAGAGCCCGGACTTGAACCCAATCTAACACATCTGGAGAGACCTGAAAATAGCTGTGCAGCAACGCTCCCCATCCAACCTGACAGCGCTTGAGAGGGTCTGCAGAGAAGAATGGGAGAAACTCCCCAAACACAGGTGTGCCAAGCTTGTAGCGTCATACCCAAGAAGACTCGAGGCAGTAATCACTGCCAAAGGCGCTTCAATAAAGTACTGAGTAAAAGGTCTGAATACATATGTAAATGTGATAACCAGTTTTTGCTTTGTCATTTTGGGTAGTGTGTAGATTGATGAGGGGGAAAAACTATTTAAGACATTTCAGAATAAGGCTGTAACGTAACAAAATGTGGAAAAAGTAAAGGGGTCTGAATACTTTCCGAATGCACTGTATGTCACCATTATATACTGTAGTATCCTTCTAAGACCACTGATCTGTAAGGATGTCATGGTTGAAACAGTATAGTGGGTACCCTTCCAGTCATTTTTCACGATGGAGAGCAGTCAAAATTGATCAGCTATTATAAAAGTATCCAAGGCTGCGTTTACCAAGGCAGCCCAATTCAGATTTCTTTCCACAAATCAGATCAGCTAATTTTCCCAGTAATTGGGCAAAATATCAGAATTGGGCTGCCTGTGTAAACTAAAAAGCTGGAAACGCATTCCATTTCTTTTGACTATGAGTTGTCATGACAGAAAGGAGGATTTCTAAGAGCAGTGGGAGTGAGGGAATATCCATCTAAAATGGCCAGATATGATCCAGATGAATACATATAAATACACACCTCTCTTCTTGGCCTGGGCCACCATCTCCTCATACTGTTGTCTGTGTTTCTGGGCCTCCTCTGCAGGCTTCGCTGGCAGATTACTGCAACACAACACATCGCAGTGAGTGACTGTGGGTGAGTGTGTGTGAGGTTTGAACTCGGTGCCTTGCATTATTCATGGTGGCTGAGCTCGTGGTGTATTAGAGGTGAAGAAAGGCGATGAAAATGCGTGAGGGGGGGGGGGGTGGAAAGGGAGAGACAGAGCGAGAACACATACACTTCTATCACCATTTTTGCACAGACACCACCTTACACTTGAACCTCTAAATATTCTATAGGTTTACACCCACCCACACACACACACACCTGCTTTACTGTGGAGTAAAGAAAGAGCGGGGCATTCAACTTTCAGTAGCCTCTCTCTACTATCCACTGTACCTAGCCTACCTCCCATATAATAGTTAGGAAACCATATAGGCTGGGATGAACAAGATAGAATGGTGCAGGGAAGAGAGACAGAAAAAAGAGAGCAAGAGAGAGAGGAAGAAAGAGTGCTGCTACTAGGTTCTCTCTACATGGTCCTGCTGCACTGCAGCTCGAGACAGAGAGGGGGGGGGGGAATATGTAAAGGTATAGTGCTGAGCGACTAGTGCTTCTTGAGGTCGGTTTGGTTTTGGTTTGATTATTACAAAATCGATTATCGATTTCAGTTCCGATAATTTTCTTAAAACGGTCCTGAAGAGTGAAAATCATGTTTTTCATCAAATTGGATGATATTTCCATGAAACCAATTCATAGTAGATTGAACCAAGTACGAAAAATGACTGTAGCTGGTAAATTGACAAAGTTGATCATAAAGTTACCGGTCCCCTCCCCCAATGTCAAACGGTTGGATTCAGGAGACAGGCATTACTTCCAGCATTATGCAAGTCATATAATTTTTTACTAATTTAAATATGTAACGCCCAGTGCTTGACTCGGACTGAAATAGGTAAGGTACTCATTTTGGGTGCCGGTACAGTTCATATTTAGGTGCAGGAGCTCCACAATATATATGAGCTAATATTCTATAAGAGGAACAGGAGCTCAAGCAGTTGAACATTTTAGGCGACTGTACTCAAGACAAGCAGTGGTAACGCCTTAAACTCATCACGTGCACATCACAGGGCTTTGCTTACAAACAGTAAGATTGCTCAAGCAGAACATGGCTGGTAACTAACCCCTTTTCATCGGTCTTGTGACTTTTAGCGAGCAAGCTACTTACCAGCATGCCGGAAAAAGCACACTGTAACTGGATGGCATAGTGTTAATTTAACATTACACTATTTTCCGAAGAATGAAGACATCAGACAGCAGTGGCTGCTTTTCATTTCGGATGGACAGGCTGCACAAGAAATTATGATTATGTCACGCGTGTGCAGTGCACATTTCGAGCAGAGTTGCTTTATCAATTGAGGAGAACATTCCATGGGTCTTGCCAGGACGCTAATCCTGAAGACAGATGCTGTACCGTCATTAACAGTGGATCTGGGGGATGGCGGTATATCATCACAACCCCCCCCCCAAAAAAAACGTACTATTCATCACTATCTTAAAAGTTTCACTCAATAATACGTGTTTGAACTAATTATTTACTACATACAGGAGTGGTCAGTACTGATGATGTTGACTTATGTCCTTAAATGAACTGTAACAGTAAAATCTTTGAAATTGTTGCATGTTGCATTTATATTTTTGTTCAGTGTACATGATAATATGAAACTGTCTTTATATTTAAAATTGTCTTTATATTTCACTAAATGTTAGGTCCCACTAAAAGTGCCACAATTAAATAAATAAATACACCATTAAATAATTACTTAAATGTGTCATTAATTAATTAAAATTAGAATTAAATACATAAATGTGTTATTAAATGTGTCATTAATTAATTCAAATACTGATTCATTTTATGTAAAATACATATATAATAATTTCACTATTTACATTTACATTTCATGGTCCTGCGTTGGAGTGCTTCCTGAATTACTTAAAACTGTCAAACTGACCCATCAAAAGTTGGTAGGCGGAACCTAACGCCTGATTGGTTACCCTCTGCATCAAGCCAAGACAAATCAATTCCGGATAATGTCAGCAGGTCCTGCTTCTACATCCTCTGCTAAGTTTAAAATGTCTCTAACCAACTCCCTGGAAAGTTCACGGAGATCCTCCATTGTCTCTATCCAGGTTGGCCTACTCTACTTCAGACCAAAGCAATGGATCAGACTAGATTCGCGTTAGCCCCGCCCACTGACTTTGATGGGTCAGTTTGACAGTTTTAAGTAATTCATGAATCACTGCAATGCAGGATCATGAAATGTAAATGTAAATAGTGAAATAATTATATATGTATTTTACATAAAATGAATCGGTATTTGAATTAATTAATGATACATTTAATTACACATGTATGTATTTAATTCTAATTTTAATTAATTAATGACACATTTAAGTAATTATTTAATGGTGTATTTATTTATTTAATTGTGGCACTTTTAGTCCTCCATACCACAGGCTGTCCCAACACATAATGACATGAAAGTGAATTCTGAGAGTAAAAGGCCCTTAATTGACTATAAAATGTTGTATTCTATACCCATTTGAAGAGAAACAAGTTATTAATGTGTGCTTGATAAGATTACAGATTCTCTCAGGAGGACCCTATAACTTTTTTGGGATCCCACATGGGTCCCCGACCCCCAGTTTGGGAACCACTTGTACTACTAACCTCTCTCCCTGATTGCTTCAATGCTTCCTCTCTCAGTGTATCTTTGCCTCCTTCATTACACCCTGACTCACCACTCTGTAAATAAAAGGTATTTTGTTATGAGAACTTATAGTAGCCCCTCTTTTGATTATAGCTAGCTTAACTTCAGTGAACTGCTCTTGCTGAGGTCAGGCACTGTTCAACGTTAGCTTCTAACTTCCTCCTTCTAGCCAGCTAGTTATAGCTAGCTACCTGGCTAACAGCCAGAGCCCTTGAGCTACCTAGCTAACGTTAGCTAGACATCTGACTGAAATATCAGTGACTATTTACCAGTTGTACACTCATTCTCTGAGAGTCAGGGGGGTTTTGTTTGGGGAGTCGAGGGATTTTGAAACAATTTCCACTGTCAGCGGCATCTCTCTGCCACTTGCCAATGTAGGTCTGGGCTGAGGAAGTTGGTTTGAATGGTGAATGAATGAGCTGCTAACAAGGCAAATCCGAGGGAGCAGGCGAACGTAACAAGCATACATGAATCATTCATGATGCCAGTCGTTCGCAGAGGTAGGCGCGATTATAACACAGATCAAGCCTTCTGAGCGTTGATCAACGCTGGGAATGCAATAAGTGGGTAAACGCTATTTCACAAATACAAATGTGCTTAAACTGTGTTTACGTGCCTTTATAACCTGGCAAAATCCATTTATAAACATCAATATCCTGCCAGGCAGAACTGAATCTACATTTGCCCGGCATTTTAGCTATCGATGTGACGTTTGGCGGCGCCTAATCAGTCAGTTCTGTACCTGCCTGGCTGAGTGGCAGTGTAGGTGGAATGAGCGAGCTCGCCTGGCAACCAGAGCCCGAAACACTTGAGGAAATATAACTCTGTAGTCTGCCTGGAAATTAATTTGCAAGACCAATACATTCTTCTGATTTTTTTCATATATAACATACTTTTCAAGGACCAACTTGAAAAAATGTCTGATTTTCAAGGTATTCCAGTACTTGAATTTCAGAGTGCCAAATTAAAGTGGGGATGCCTGAAGCCAAGTGGGTGACTGAAGCCTGCTTGATTGAAGCGGGGTACATGGGTCCCCCTCTTCTCCCACTCCCCTTCCCATCAATCTCTGTAGTTGGTTGCATTTCCTAAAGCCTAAGTAATTCACTTTTACGTGATATGATATCACATTTTGTTACAGTGAGGGAAAAAAGTATTTGATCCCCTGCTGATTTTGTACGTTTTCCCACTGACAAAGACTTGATCAGTCTATAATTTTAATGTTAGGTTTATTTGAACAGTGAGAGACAGAATAACAACAAAAAAATCCAGAAAAACGCATGTCAAAAATGTTATAAATTGATTTGCATTTTAAATGAGGGAAATAAGTATTTGACCCCTCTGCAAAACATGACTTAGTACTTGGTGGCAAAACCCTTGTTGGCAATCACAGGGGTCCGACGTTTCTTGTAGTTGGCCACCAGGTTTGCACACATCTCAGGAGGGATTTTGTTCCACTCCTCTTTGCAGATCTTCTCCAAGTCATTAAGGTTTCGAGGCTGACGTTTGGCAACTCGAACCTTCAGCTCCCTCCACATATTTTCTATGGGATTAAGGTCTGGAGACTGGCTAGGCCACTCCAGGACCTTAATGTGCTTCTTCTTGAGCCACTCCTTTGTTGCCTTGGCTGAGTGGTTTGGGTCATTGTCATGCTGGAATAGCAATCCACAACCCATTTTCAATGCCATGGCTGAGGGAAGGAGGTTCTCACCCAAGATTTGAAGGTACATGGCCCCGTCCATCATCCCTTTGATGCGGTGAAGATGTCCTGTCCCATTAGCAGAAAAACATTGCCAAAGCATAATGTTTCCACCTCCATGTTTGACGGTGGGGATGGTGTTCTTGGGGTCATAGGCAGCATTCCTCCTCCTCCAAACACGGCAAGTTGAGTTGATGCCAAAGAGCTCCATTTTTGTCTCATCTAACCACAACACTTTTACCCAGTTCTCCTCTGAATCATTCAGATGTTCATTGGCAAACTTCAGACGGGCATGTATGTGTGCTTTCTTGAGCAGGGGGACCTTGCGGGCGCTGCAGGATTTCAGTCCTTCACGTCGTAGTGTGTTACCAATTGTTTTCTTGGTGACTATGGTCCCAGCTGCCTTGAGCTCATTGACAAGATCCTCCCGTGTAGTTCTGGGCTGATTCCTCACCGTTCTCATGATCATTGCAACTCCACGAGGTGAGACCTTGCATGGAGCCCCAGGCAGAGGGGGCGATTGACAGTTCTTTTGTGTTTCTTCCATTTGCGAATAATCGCACCAACTGTTGTCACCTTCTCACCAAGCTGCTTGACGATGATCTTGTAGCCCATTCCAGCCTTGTGTAGGTCTACAATCTTGTCCCTGACATCCTTGGAGAGCTCTTTGGTCTTGGCCATTGTGGAGAGTTTGGAATCTGATTGATTGATTGCTTCTGTGGGCAGGTGTCTTTTATACGGGTAACAAGCAGAGATTAGGAGCACTCCCTTTAAGAGTGTGCTCCTAATCTCAGCTCGTTACCTGTATAAAAGACACCTGGGAGCCAGAAATCTTTCTGATTGAGAGGGGGTCAAATACTTATTTCTCTCATTAAAAAGCAAATCAATTTATAACATTTTTGACATGCGTTTTTCTGGATTTTTTTGTTGTTATTCTGTCTCTCACTGTTCAAATACACCTACCAATAAAATTATAGACGGATCATTTCTTTGTCAGTGGGCAAACGTACAGAATCAGCAGGCGATCAAATACTTTTTTCCCCTCACTGTACTTTTTAGTTTTTTTCAAGCATTCGGACGGGAGATGAGTGTTACAAATTGTACGAATCAATGGGGTCCCTCAAACTGTAGGTTGGCAGGGTGCCTATATTAGGCTTATGGATCTAATAATTTTGGATCTCTCACCATTATTTCTCATTTATTTCTCATGAGTGTTCATGTTGACCAATATTTTGTCTACGCTAGCCTATTTAAATGATCAAATAAATGTCTGATCAATACACACAATTCTGAACATATTGTCACTTATAATGCTAATACAGAGGCACCAATAAATTGTCCAGTGTAGTTAGTATGCTGTTTTCATGTACATTCCCTTATGTATAAGCTTCTAAGGTGACTCAGGCGTTACTAATTATTGTGAAGAAGTGGATCAGTGAACAGTATTCTGTAATTAGTTACAAAACAATAGAAATGCAATTGTTTATTGCTGCTGATGATCAGCTCTGTTGACCATGAGAGCATTTTACTGAGAAAATGGGGTGAGGTATACTATTTAGGCTCGGAATGACGTGGCCCATTGTATATCTTGTCATCAATGACGTGGCCCATTGTTTACCTTGTTACCTGGCAACGACCACAAGGGTGTTTCAAAGAGCAGTCAAGGGGAGCTCATGAATATAAGCTCCCCGCACACTCAACCTGTTCTTTCAGGCTTCCTGATAGTTAGAGATGAGTGAAAAGGTACAATTTCTTCAATTCTGAGCATTTTAATCGTGTAAAAATATTATGGGTGATGTTTTGGTCATTTAAAGGCTATTTTTACTTGGGAAATAGGATGACTGTGCAGGACCTTTAAACATAAAATGCACTATGCATTATGTGGGTTGAATGCTGTAACACAGAATCAAATAATTAATAAAAGTCCCATGATGGTAGTGACTGCCCAATACTGTTTATCACTTATTAACCATAATGTATTCACATTACTTTATTTTAATAAAACATTTCAGTTTTTTTTATTTGATTACTTTAGAATTTCATTCCAAGTCATCATCTCTATAGAGCTGCTGCCTATGCTGTCTGACAAAATCACTATTTTAGTAGTTATTCAAAGTAAATAAGGCATACTTTGAATGCTGAATACTAACCATCAAATCACTTAGATCATGTATTTTTAGGTAGATACCTCGAGAAGCAACTGCTCTATATCCTCTCGATCGTGCATTCTTCTGTCTCTTCTCTCCCTCTCCGGACAAGTAGGTGCACAATGGATTATAGTCATTGTAGTTAATTACCACATTTTCTGCACTAAACTATGTAGAAAATTGGTCTACTGGAAACTACAACTCCCTACTAGATAGCACAGTTCGGGCTTGGTCGGATTTCTCTCTAGAGAAAGTGCGCAAAAAACGAACAAAATGGAATTCAAATAATTGAACAGATGTAGGTCAATTAGTTGTTTAAAAACCTATAATCAGATATTTCGGTTAATCACTGAGTGTACAAAACTTTAAGAACACCTTCCTAATATTGAGTTACCCCCCCCTCCCCCCTCTTTTGCCCTCAGAACAGCCTCAATTCGTTGGGGCATGAACTCTACAAGGTGTCAAAAGCGTTCAACAGGGATACTGGCTCATGTTGACTCCAATGCTTCCCACAGTTGTGTCAAGTTGGCTGGATGTCATTTGGGTGATGGACCATTCTTGATACACACGGGAAACTATTGAGCGTGAAAAACCCAGCAGTGTTGCAGTTCTTGACACAAACCGGTGCGCCTTGCACCTACTACCATACCCTGTTCAAAAGGCACTTAAATATTTTGTCTTGTCCTTTCAATCTCTGAATGGCACACACAATTCATGTCTCAATTGTCTCAAGGCTTAAAAATCCTACTTTAACCTGTCTCCTCCTCGTCATCTACACTGATTGAAATGGATTTAACAAATTACAGTGGGGAAAAAAAGTATTTAGTCAGCCACCAATTGTGCAAGTTCTCCCACTTAAAAAGATGGGAGGCGCCTGTAATATTCATCATAGGTACACGTCAACTATGACAGACAAATTGAGGAAGAAAATTCCAGAAAATCACATTGTAGGATTTTTAATGAATTTATTTGCAAATTATGGTGGAAAATAAGTATTTGGTCACCTACAAACAAGCAAGATTTCTGGCTCTCACAGACCTGTAACTTCTTCTTTAAGAGGCTCCTCTGTCCTCCACTCGTTACCTGTATTAATGGCACCTGTTTGAAGTTGTTATCAGTATAAAAGACACCTGTCCACAACCTCAAACAGTCACACTCCAAACTCCACTATGGCCAAGACCAAAGAGCTGTCAAAGGACACCAGAAACAAAATTGTAGACCTGCACCAGGCTGGAAAGACTGAATCTGCAATAGGTAAGCAGCTTGGTTTGAAGAAATCAACTGTGGGAGCAATTATTAGGAAATGGAAGACATACAAGACCACTGATAATCTCCCTCGATCTGGGGCTCCACGCAAGATCTCACCCCGTGGGGTCAAAATGATCACAAGAACGGTGAGCAAAAATCCCAGAACCACACGGGGGGACCTAGTGAATGACCTGCAGAGAGCTGGGACCAAAGTAACAAAGCCTACCATCAGTAACACACTACGCCGCCAGGGACTCAAATCCTGCAGTGCTAGACGTGTCCCCCTGCTTAAGCCAGTACATGTCCAGGCCCGTCTGAAGTTTGCTAGAGTGCATTTGGATGATCCAGAAGAGGATTGGGAGAATGTCATATGAAACCAAAATATAACTTTTTGGTAAAAACTCAACTCGTCGTGTTTGGAGGACAAAGAATGCTGAGTTGCATCCAAAGAACACCATACCTACTGTGAAGCATGGGGGTGGAAACATCATGCTTTGGGGCTGTTTTTCTGCAAAGGGACCAGGACGACTGATCCGTGTAAAGGAAAGAATGAATGGGGCCATGTATCGTGAGATTTTGAGTGAAAACCTCCTTCCATCAGCAAGGGCATTGAAGATGAAACGTGGCTGGGTCTTTCAGCATGACAATGATCCCAAACACACCGCCCGGACAACGAAGGAGTGGCTTCGTAAGAAGCATTTCAAGGTCCTGGAGTGGCCTAGCCAGTCTCCAGATCTCAACCCCATAGAAAATCTTTGGAGGGAGTTGAAAGTCTGTGTTGCCCAGCGACAGCCCCAAAACATCACTGCTCTAGAGGAGATCTGCATGGAGGAATGGGCCAAAATACCAGCAACAGTGTGTGAAAACCTTGTGAAGACTTACAGAAAACGTTTGACCTGTGTCATTGCCAACAAAGGGTATATAACAAAGTACTGAGAAACTTTTGTTATTGACCAAATACTTATTTTCCACCATAATTTGCAAATAAATTCATTAAAAATCCTACAATGTGATTTTCTGGAATTATTTTTCTCATTTTGTCTGTCATAGTTGATGTGTACCTATGATGAAAATTACAGGCCTCTCTCACCTTTTTAAGTGGGAGAACTTGCACAATTGGTGGCTGACTAAATACTTTTTTCCCCCACTGTATGTACTCAGTACAACAAAAGGGAAAAGCCATTCAGATCCATGACTCAAAAGAAGAAACACCATAACTCCTTCCTGCCTCAGTGACATGCTGCTCTGTTCTTGGTGTGTGTGTGGTACTTATGCAGAGCAGCCCTCCAGTGTATAAGTGTGTTTCTGTGCATGCACGTGTGGTACGGACGCAGGGTGGTCCTCCAGTGTATACGTGTGTGTGTGTGTGTGTGTGTGTGGTACATACGCAGGGCGGTCCTCCAGTATAAGTGCTGTGGTGGAGAGGGGTTCAAAGTCCAGGTTCTTCCTCACACTCTGTCTGGGAGACGGGGGACTGTGGCCAGGTCCATCTCTGCTACTCTTAGTTTCATATTCCTAGAACAGAAAAAACACACACACACAAACTCACATGTACAATTGAATATCATGTTTCACGAGAGAAACTGGTTTTATTTGTCAAGGTCGTATCTGCCACTTTTAGCGTCATATTCCTTTAGACAAAAACCGCACACACGCTCACAAAAAACACAAATATTCAAAAAATACAATCAAATATAACAATCAGACGCTTGGGATTATTCACCCGATTGAACAACCAGGAAAGTCTAATTGAAATCTAATGGCTCAGTAGTTGTTCAGTTGTTTCATATTACATAAGAAATACAGTGCTATGAAAAAGTATTTGCCCCCTTTCTAATTTTCTCTACTTTTGCATATCTGTGATACTGAATATTTTCAGATCTTCAACCAAAACCTAATATTAGATAAAGGAAACATAAGTGAACAAATAACAAAACAATTACATATTTATTTCATAAACAAAGTTATGCAACACCCAATTCCCCTGTGTGAAAAAGTAATTGCCCCCTTACACTCAATAACTGGTTGTGCCACCTTTAGCTGCAATGACTCCAAACAAATGCTTCCTGTAGTTGTTGATCAGTCTCTCACGTCGCTGTGGAGGAATTTTGGCCCACTCTTCCAAGCATCCCCAAACCATGACACCACCACCACCATGCTTGACCTTTGGTATGATGTTCTTACTGTGGAATGTAGTGTTTGGTTTTCGCCAGGCATAATGGGACACATCTCGTCCAAAAAGTTGACTCAAGTTTGCCAAAAAGCACCTGGATGATCATCAAGACTCTTGGAAGAACGTTCTATGGACAGATGATTCAAAAGTATAACTTTTTGGACGACATGGTTCCAGTAATGCCTGGCGAAAACCAAACATTGCATTCCACAGTAAGAACATCATACCAAAGGTCAAGCATGGTGGTGGTGGTGTGATGGTTTGGGGATGCTTTGCTGTCTCAGGACCTGGACGACTTGCCTTAATAGAAGGAACCATGAATTCTGCTCTGTATCAGAGAATTCTACAGGAGAATGTCAGACCATCCGTCTGTGAGCTGAAGCGCAGCTGGGTCATGCAGCAAGACAATGATCCAAAACACACAATGAAGTCTACATGAAAATTGCTAAAAAGCAACAAATTGGAAGTTTTGGAATGGCCTAGTCAAAGTCCAGACCTAATCCCAATTGAGATGTTGTGGCAGGACTTGAAACGAGCAGTTCATGCTTGAAAACCCACACGTCACTGAGTTAAAGCAGTTCTGCATGGAAGAGTGGGCCAAAATTCCTCCACAGCGACGTGAGAGACTGATCAACAACTACAGGAAGCATTTGGTTGGAGTCATTGCAGCTAAAGGTGGCACAACCAGTTATTGAGTGTAAGGGGGCAATTACTTTTTCACACAGGGGAATTGGGTGTTGCATAACTTTGTTTATGAAATAAATATGTAATTGTTGTGTTATTTGTTCATTTATGTTCCCTTTATCTAATATTAGGTTTTGGTTGAAGATCTGATAACATTCAGTATCACAAATATGCAAAAGTAGAGAAAATTAGAAAGGGGGCAAATACTTTTTCATAGCACTGTAGCTCAACCTCATTGGGATTGGTATGCAGATCCGTGGTCTGGAAAAATTACATGAGACCTGGGGGCCTCAGAACCAATTCAAAACTTGAAGCATCTTTATTAAAACCAATATAGAGCAGAGTCTGGTAATGGAAAAAAGCTAGGGGTCTGACATTTCATTTCCTCTAAAGAGCTTTATTTTGTCCCTCGGTCCATTCACGCACCTACACACACACACTTTTTCACACACCCCAGGTGTTTGTGTTTGCGTCAGGGTTTTCGTTAGGAACATTTTAAATTTACCAGACATTTAAGAAATTTACCGGACCCATATGATTGGTTGTGTAACCTGATTAGGGCGTCCACCCACGGTTCTCAGAATGACAGAAATCACATTTAGTTTATGGCAATTCGTCTTAACAGAACATGCCACTCGGATACAACAGCGTGCGCCATTCTTATTGAATTCCGATGAACAAGTAGTTTAGCCTGCTATATTTTCTGGCGCCTCCCTCCTGTCAGCATTGGTCAGGACATTACAGACTGTAGCCAATACGCATAGGCTATCACCTACACTTTGACATGTAGGCTAAATAATAATTAATGTACATTTACATACACTTATGTTTTTTTTTTTTTACAGAACAGCTAGCATTATTCTGTTTTCAAACCAATTTAAATTAGCTATTTTGGTTAATGGCCTTGGTGCCCTAGCAGATGGCCTTGGTGCCCTGGCAGATTGGGCACCTCTTGAAGGTAAAATGGCCCTGCCCCTAAAATCACGAAATTCCAGGCCTGATCAGACGTCGTTTTTATTGATCTGTTTGTCAGTGTCAGCAGAGTAGGCTACCCTGTAATTTTTGTTGTATTAAAAAAGATTGTGCTAATATCTCCAGTCATATAAAGTGTATTAGAATTGAATTAAATGTGTTTAAAAAGGCCAACATTTTCTTGTGCAAAGAAAGGAGAAGAAATGTAGGCTCTGATATAGCCTATAGCCTACTCTAAGCCACTACGTGATGCATTGAAATCTTTTTTTTGCAATCAGTGATTGAGTTATATTCTTTGCCTAAATTATGACTATCCAATCTAATCATCACATTAGGAATAGTAGGCTATCTTGCATAAGTCTGCAAATACGAGGATGCATGGAATGCTTTTTATAAAGGTGCATTTTTATGGTGAAAATTAGCTTCCCAAAACTTGAAACCTACTTTTCCTCAGCCAACAAGACGAGTAACAAACAGCAAAATGTCAATCTACTATCCCCCATAGTAGAAAAGTTGACCTATTCTGTTGGTCAGCTTGTCGTTCTGTGCGAGAAAGAAATAGCCTATTCCAAACTGACTCTGGGACAGTTGTGGGACGATAGATCCCAAATTCATACAACCAGTAGGCCTAGACTACATCCCAATTTTCTTTAAAGCAATGAGGCTCATGGAACAGACCAGAACGTTTAGCATAAAATATTGATACACTATTATTTATTCACATTATAAAAGGGCAGCAATGCGCACGAGGCAGTAGCCTACACGCAAATGTTTGTTTATAATGCAATTAGCGGGAAAACACAATTTCATGTGACAGAGATTAAAATATTAGTTAGACATTTAGAAAGAGGGGCGATCTAAATATGCAACAACTAGCATGGGTTGCTAATATGACTAGCATTGTGCATTTGGCTACTGGACAATGAAAGAAAGTTGATTTGAAAAAGGCTACAGGTTTCAATGGCATATGGAAGCCTTTATAAAATAATTGCCTGCACGTTTGGTTAGATTTTGGCTAGGCTACTTTGAAGCTAAGGTAAGACATGCCTCATAATATGTAGTAAAACGTTCAGGTTTCAAACAATTAAGTATATGCCTCCAGCTCATTGCAAAGTGGTGTGTGACGCCCTGAAGCCTGCCTTGTTGCCTATGCCCTTGAATGGCGAACGGGAAGCGCGCTTCAATTACCAGTTGATAAATAAAAATAGTAGCTCCTTTTAAATCATGGCCATTGTTTTTTTTTTTACACGCGATTGCCTTTAGAATTGTTGTGCAATGATTGGGCTTATTAAAGCATGTTGTTTCACTCCAGCTGTTTGAGCTGTATCAGCAGCTCTCGCTCTACATCAACTGGTATTTCAAATCAATGAATAGGCTAAAATGCATTATTTCGCAATGTGATTTTTTTTCCTTCTCCAGGACAATTGGCCGGCGGCAACTTTTTTTTAAAATCGGCTTTTCATTTATTTATTTTTGGGACAAAAGCCGGCTATTACAGGCTAACGGAAACCCTGGCCATATAGCACACAAGGCTGCAGCCTGAGTCAACACCGAGAGATAGAGCTGTACTGTAAGATGTAAGGGGTCAGTGTGTGTGATAAGAGGGGTCAGGTCGGGGACTAGCAGACGCTCTGAGGGCACACCCGGGGACACCCCCACACACAAAATGTGTGTGAGGTCTGTGTTCTGGCGGCTTTTAACTAGAAGTGTCTCCAAAATGGCCTCCAGTGTTTTTACAGTATTTGGTATGACTCCGCTGGGGATCGAACTCCCAACCTTCCAATCTCTGGGCAGACACTAACTACATGGTCACTGAGTTGGTTTATCATAACCAGTATGTTTGCCATGGCCCAGCGTCGTCCGGGGTAGGGGAGGGAATGGCCGGCAGGGATGTAGCTCAGTTGGTAGAGCATGGCGTTTGCAACACCAGGGTTGTGGGTTCGATTCCCACGGGGGGCCAGTATGAAAAATAAAAACAATTATGTATGCACTCACTAACTGTAAGTCGCTCTGGATAAGAGCGTCTGCTAAATGACTAAAAATGTAAATGTAAAGGTGTTGTTGTTTAGGATGTTGGTCAGGCATTCATTATGTTAATGGCTATAAGCATTGTCACACTCAGGCTAGCAACAAGTCTATGAATTCTTAATGAATAAGAAGAAACCAATTCTAGTATAAATGTGTTTGGGGAGTAACAGATTCCAATGTTTGAAGTGTCAGAGTGGCCCACCCCACACTGGGTAATGTGCACAATAGGGTAGCCTAAACAAAATGGTCTTAAAGGAGGATGCCAGGCATGAACGAGGGCCAGAGCCCCACTGATTTAGTTCCCCTTATCACTACCGACAAAGGAGGGCCACTGCACTGCTGGGAAATTGGGAGGCGAGATTCTCAGAGTGCTGTGTCCTATGAGACGGAAGAGAGAGAGAGGACTAGAGAGAGAGAAAGAAAGAGAGAGCAGAGGCGATAAAGAGAGTGGTAGAAATAAAAAAAGAGAAAAGGAGCGCGCAATGGGATGGCAAAAGTGAGATGGATTGGTGGATGGATGAGGAAAGATACACTATTGAGTGATGGAAAATCCTGGCCCCCGAGTCCATGTGGTGTATGCTAGAGAGGAGTTGAGCTGGTGATTCAGAGAAACAGTGCCATGAAAAAGTATTTGCCCACTTTCTGATTTCCTCTATTTTTGCATATTTTTGATACAATGTTATCAGATCTTCAACCAATACCTAAATATTAGATAAAGGGAACTGGAGTTTACAAATAACCCCAAAAGGATATCCTTATTTTATTTAATTAACAAAGTTATGCAACACCCAATTCCCCTGTGTGAAAAAGTAATTGCCCCCTTACACTCAATAACTGGTTGTGCCACCTTTAGCTGCAATGACTGCAACCAAATGGATGACATGGGTCCAATTATGCCTGGCGAAAACCAAACACTGCATTCCACAGTAAGAACCTTATACCAACGGTCAAGCATGGTGGTGGTAGTGTGATGGTTTGGGGATACTTTGCGGTCTCAGGACCTGGACGACATGCCATGAATTCTGCTCTGTATCAGAGAATTCTACAGGAGAATGTCAGGCCATCCGTCTGTGAGCTGAAGCGCAGCTGGGTCGTGCAGCAATGATCCAAAACACAAAATGAAATAAATATGTAATTGTTGTGTTATTTGTTCACTTATGTTCCCTTTATCTACTATTAGGTTTTGGTTGAAGATGTGATAACATTCAGTATCACAAATATGCAAAAGTAGAAGAAGAAAAAGGACCACTGAGAAAAGGGAGTCCCAAATCACTCCATCTCTCCGAGTCCTGTCAGCATGTAAAGTGTCCTACCACAGCAGATATAGGCTCACTGTGAAAGACAGTACTGTAGTGGATAGAGAGTGAGGAGGGGAATTTGGCAACTAGGGAGGAAGCCTTGCCTGCTAGCCGGGGGATGGGGGAGAAGCTGTGAGTCTGCATTACTGAGAGAATGGGAGGAGGGGAGCGGAAGGGGGATTGAAATCTGACACCTCTTCAGCGCCATTGCAGGTGCCACTAGCAAGGTGAAATGAAATACAGGCCGAGTGTGCTTGTGTGTGTGTGTGAGGGAGGGAGAAAGAGGGGAGAGGAAAGGGAGTGTAATATATTATATTATATGTGGTTATGGCCACAGCCCTACTACCCAATTGCTTCCACTTCTGCTCTCTCACCAATCACAGGCTGAGAGAAAAGCTAACCACATTATCTCTGATTAGTACCATAGTAAACACATTTACCAAACAGATTTTTCTGCTCTCAACTGAAATAGCCTAGCTTAGCATTTCAGCTAACACAGCTAACACGAACATAAACCTCTGCTTTATGTGCTGTTGAATTAGCCTAGTCCAGCATTTCACTGCTGCCACTAGGACGTCATAACAGTAATCCTGAAATCATATAGGGAGACTGGCTTTAGCATTTTTAGAGGCTCAGGTGGCAACGGAATCCCAGGGTTACCTGTCTCCAGGGGAACCTGCATCGTTACACCAAGGTTCTATATCTATGGTTTCATTAACTTTCTCTCATTTCCTGATGACGTAAGTGGCTCTTTGTGTCTGTTTGCATGCCTGGCCAGTCTGCCTGGTTCCATGGTTCAGTGTTTTGAGTGATGGCATTTAGAATAGCAGAAACTAAGCAATAAGCAAAAACAGACAGTACATGGTCTAGTTGTTACTAGGGCTGGAAATTGATAGGGACCTCACGATACGATATTATCAAAATACTTAGGTTCCGATACGATATGTATTGCAATTCTAATGATTCTATAGGTACTGCGATTCGATATTGCAGTTTTATTGCAATTTGATGTTTCAAACATATTTCCCACTATATGTCTGATGCAGAGAGACAACAGAAAATGTGTTTTGATCAGTCATGGGAAATAAGTGTTGAAAACATGTTGGCTCACTATTTAAAAATAAAATGGAGAAAAAGCAGGTACACCCGATTAGCGCTAGCAAACGTTATCTAGCAAAAAAAAGGAGATCGATAAAGTTGTATTGTATTGTATTGTAATAGTCTCCTACTACACAGGACAGAGTAATACAAATTAATGGTAGGAATGAGACTTGGTTCATTTTTTGTGGAACCATGCAAAAGACCACAGCGGGGGGCCAATACCAATCCACTACTTTTCATGGAGTTCAACATCCCCTAGTCTAGTGCACATGGAGGAAATGTTTGGAAAGTCTATTTACTGCCCTGGGTCAGGCTTGAGCACTCCACATCTCCTTCCTCTTCCCACACAGAGAGAGGTTAGAGAGATCCAGAGGGTGTGGGTGTCAGAGTGGTCTCTGGCTGTGGGCTGTTTTCCATCTGTGAAAACCGAAAAGGGCACTCGGCCTCTCCCAAAGGAGCTGAACATCACTTCAGACCGACACCCAAGAGGCAGGAAGGGCAAGTCTGAGCCGAGACAGTGACAGTCAACACACAGACAGTAAACAGCCTGCCAGCAAGACAATAATAATCATATCATATTAAATCACAACCTTAACACACACACACGCACCTATGGGTGAGCTACAGCTATAAAAAGGAGGAGGAATGACTGTATATAAAAAGGGAAGACTGAGTCGAGAGAGAAAAACAACAAAATATCCTTTGTGTCAATTATGAAATGTCTTATGTAATGGCCTGACAATAGGCGGACAAAATTTTGACCAGCATTCGCTGTCTACAACCCACAGAGCTGCATGCAGAAAGTGTTAATTGTGTTAGTTGAGAGCTAAAATTGAGAGCTATGCACATCATAAAGCTACTGCAGAGTCGTCAAACACTGACTGAAGAAACCCGACCATCCTTCATCTTTGAAATGAACCTATCCGCTTCATGTATCTTCAGTTGGGAGAGACAAATTAGAACAAGGAAACCCCTTGACACACTTTTTAGCAGGGAACACAGAGAGACCACGCCATCTCCCTGCTTGGCATTCCTGAGCTGCACTTTTCACGTGTCATGCCCTCCCACGGACCACGGAGAGGGCAAACAGACAAACACCAGACACTTCTACAAGGAAAACATGAGTCTGCAGAAAAAGACAACGTTGTTGCATTTCTTAGACAGGTCGTATTACAATGAATACACTGCTGGACAAATCTAATACACAAAGATTGGTCAGCAGAAGCTGGCAAAATACCTTCAAAAAGAAACGTCACACACTCTCACCACACATATACTTCTTTACCTAAGAGAGATGAACTGAAAGAGGATGATATGTAAAGGCTAACCCTACTGTCCTCTACCTCCCTCTGTCTCTCTCGCTCACTCCATAATTCCTTATCTTTCTACTCCGTCATTTTTCCTACTGTCAGACGGGGAAAGATACGGAACAAGAGAGGAGAGACTGTAGACTGCTGTGCTCGCCCCCTCATTCTCAAGCTGAAACGCACGCGTCAGCTCACTCACCATGAACGCTGCAGTTCCGTACAGACACCCAGACCAACCGGGGGGGGGGGGGGGGTTAAACTTCACAAACCGTCGCGGCTGCTCCCGTCGGCCCGGCTACAGCCCACACAGAGGACGAGGAAGAGGTCAGGGGGACAGCGGGCCCGTCGATGGGACACACCCCGAGCTGGAGCTGATGCAGCAGCGGCAGCATGATACCGCTCTCTCTCTCGCTCTCTCGCACTCCCCTCCCTCGCTCTCTCCTTGCTTCTCTCCTTCCCAGCATGCACAATGACGCTACACTGAGAGGCCCCGCATCAGTGCACAACACAGAGGATCAGATCTCTCTCTTCAGGGTGTGTGTGTGTGTGTGTGGGCGATTCAGCACTGCTGTGCTCCATTATTCACAGTCGCTGCGCGATCTCCTGTGCCCAGCCAGCCACTCTAATCAGTCCCAGATTAATGGATACAGGATCCATTTCTCATCCAATCCTCCTCTCTGCTATAGCAATCCATCTTCTCGGCGCTCTGACAGCGATGCCTTGGGTCATATGCTGTGTGGAGCTTTTTGTCGTCTCTTCTCTCCCCATCTCTTTCTCTATTTCATTCCACCTCGCTCTCTCTTAAATTATAGCCTGTTCTCCTGTGTCCAGCAACTCTGTTTAGCCTCAGAGGAGGGCCCAGGGCTAAAAGGGGGAACAGGGATTGGCTGACTCCCAGGTGATTGACAGCTAGGTACCGGTGGGACAAGGGGGGCTATGAAACATACAGTAGGTATAGGAAAATACGGAACACTCCCACTGGGAATATTGTTTACAGTGTGAGCTATATTAGTCTGCATCAATCAAGAATGATAATGTGTGTTTAAATTTAAAATCAACCATTCATGGTTGTGAATTAATAACGTATCTGGGGTATGAAAATGAACACGTAGGCTTCACCGCCCCTCAGACATATTACCAAGAGAAATACCCTGACTTACAACACAGGAATGCTGATAATTAGAAAGATAAAGCTCGACAGTTGAATTACGGCCTATAGAGTGACGGTGCAATAAAGCAGAATAAATACAGCAGTAGACTAATAAAAACAGAAAACAGAGACTCATTAGTCCTGGTCCACAGGACATACGGCCCACCCCCTGACACCAGGCAGCGCTTGCCATGGCGAGACAATGGCTTCCTGGCAGGTGCTGAAAATCTAGCCTTACCATCTGAGACCAGGCACCAGGGACAGGGTTACCACCGCAGGAGATGAGAATGCCTTAGGCTAGATTGGGTTAAAGGGGGAGAGGCTGTGTGGGGTAGGTATACGGAGCTCACCTGGCTAGCAGGAGGACTCCAGTTTCTGTCCACACCCACTGAAAGGATCGGATGGTGGAGATTGGCCTATAGTTGTAGTCAAGTGACTATTTGGCCTCTTTAAAATTGGAGGACCCCAGGTAATGGTGTCACTTCATAGTTCACACTATCACAGGAGTCGGATACAATGACGGCAAAGTATGGTTAAACTTAAGGCAGGAAAGTGATACAATTTCAAACATGGATCATCTCAGACCCACCAGTCAATAATCAAGCTTTGTTCCTGAAGGGCTTCTAACCAAGCAAACAGTCAACCCTAGAAGCAGCAGAGTACCAATAAAGTTAGGTGAAAAGGTGAAGAAGTCCAGAAAAGGCACACTTTCAAACCCTCTAGCTATACCGAGTGAAGCTACTGCTAGGAAACCCCTGTGTAGTCAGATGAGGGGAAGGATATCATTCATTTCAGCGCTCTAGGTAAGTATAGGACTCCCACAGGATGTTAGTGGGATGTCTTTACAAACGCAGAACAAGTAACGGGTTAGAGGTACACACTTCCCTGTCTGCAGTCTAAACAGGGATTGTAAACTCTGATGGGGGACACCAAAAAATCTGAACTCATGAAGGACCGCAGTGGCTCGCGGGTCTGCATATCTACATCCGTACCCATACATGCAGCCAGAGCCAGCCTTAGCCGTTTGGGGGCCCAAAGTGAAGTTTTGTTGAGGCTTTGAGACACACATACATGCAGTAGCACACGGGTGGTTGACATGCCACTGAAAAACAGAAGCATGATAGTTTAACATACTTGAAAGTTGTAATTCATTATGTGAATCTGAATTATTGTTATTATTATTATCATCTCCGCCGGGCTGGGCAGATAAAGAGCAGGATTCCAGGGGGGAAATTGAAAGATTTAGAGTTAAGTCTTTGCGACCATCGCAAAGAGAAAAGCTTCGGGAGAAATGGGCAAACTCAAAAAAAGAGGTGTAGAGAAAAGAAAAGTTTAGAATTGTTTAACTCATTCACTCGTTCCAGTAATATTGTTTTAAAACGTATTTATTTCGTCCTATGGTGTGACATGTCCTTTGGTGCGACAATAGAAATTGGACAAAATGAAAACATAAAAATCATCATGGAACATGTGGCAAGTGATCGCCGCATGCCCCACAAGTAGATTTGTGGATTTATAAAAGGTTTGTCAAAATTAAATGTAAATATTATTCAAAATTAGAGACTAGACACTTTGCACCATTATCAAATAAAATGCCTTATTTTACTGAATTTCCACAAGGTAACACATTATTGTGTTAGGAATGACAAAGAATGATGACATGTAATTTTCTCATCGAAATTATACATCTTAAGCATAATAATTGTCATGTCACACCGGAGGACAAATTCAAGGCTCAAATGTATGAAACGGTTCATAAAATGTGGCATAAAAAATGTAATCATAACCGACCACATACATTAAAAATATTCAGACTTAGTAACTTACAGTTGTGGTCAAAAGTTTTGATAATGACACAAGTATTGGTCTTCACAAAGTTCGCTGCTTCAGTGTTATGAGACATTTTTGTCAGATGTTACTATGGTATACTGAAGTATAATTACAAGCATTCCATAAGTGTCAAAGGCTTTTATTGACAATTACATTAAGTTTATGCAAAGAGTCAATATTTGCAGTGCTGACCCTTCTTTTTCAAGACCTCTGCAATCCGCCCTGGCATGCTGTCAATTAACTTCTGGGCCACATCCTGACTGATGGCAGCCCATTCTTGCATAATCAATGCTTGGAGTTTGTCAGAATTTGTGGGGTTTTGTTTGTCCACCCGCCTCTTGAGGATCGACCACACGTTCTCAATGGGATTAAGGTCTGGGGAGTTTCCTGGCCATGGACCCAAAATGTAAATGTTATGTTCCCCGAGCCACTTAGTTACCACTTTTGCCTTATGGTAAGGTGCTCCATTATGCTGGAAAAGGCATTGGTCATCACCAAAATGTTCTTGGATGGTTGGGAGAAGTTGCTACCATTCTTTATTCATGGCTGTGTTAGGCAAAATTGTGAGTGAGCCCACTACCTTGGCTGAGAAGCAACCCCACACATGAATGGTCTCAGGATGCTTTACTGTTGGCATGACACAGGACTGATGGTAGCGCTTACCTTGTCTTCTCCAGACAAGGTGTTTTCCGGATGCCCCAAACAATCGGAAAGGGGATTCATCAGAGAAAATGACTTTACCCCAGTCCTCAGCAGTCCAATCCCTGTACCTTTTGCAGAATATCAGTCTGTCCCTGATGTTTTTCCTGGAGAGAAGTGGCTTCTTTGCTGCCCTTCTTGACAATAGGCCATCCTCCAAAAGTCTTCGCCTCACTGTGCGTGCAGATGCACTCACACCTGCCTGCTGCCATTCCTGAGCAAGCTCTGCACTGGTGGTGCTTCGATCCCGCAGCTGAATCAACTTTAGGAGACTGTCCTGGCGCTTGCTGGACTTTCTTGGGCGCCCTGACGCCTTCTTCACAACAATTTAACCTCTCTCCTTGAAGTTCTTGATGATCCGATAAATGGTTGATTTAGGTGCAATCTTACTAGCAGCAATATCCTTGCCTGTGAAGCCCTTTTTGTGCAAAGCAATGATGACGGCACGTGTTTCCTTGCAGCTAACCATGGTTAACAGAGGAAGAACAATGATTTCAAGCAACACCCTCCTTTTAAAGCTTCCAGTCTGTTATTCTAACTCAATCAGCATGACAGAGTGATCTCCAGCCTTGTCCTCGTCAACACTCTCACCTGTGTTAACAAGAGAATCACTGACATGATGGCAGCTGGTCCTTTTGTGGCAGGGCTGAAATGCAGTGGAAATGTTTTTTTGGGGATTAAGTTCATTTTCATGGCAAAGAGGGACTTTGCAATTAATTGCAATTAATCTGATCACTCTTCATGACATTCTGGAGTATATGCAAATTGCCATAATCAAAACTGAGGCAGCAGACTGTGAAAATTAGTATTTGTGTCATTCTCAAAACCTTTGACCACGATTGTAGTATCATACCATCAAAATATAGTAATATAAGTCATATTTCAGTGTCCTCGATTATCCTCCCATGAATAGAAACAAACGCAGCATATGGTTTCTTTTCACCGTTCACTCCACAGTGCTTTGAAGCATGAAACACACCAAGAATCTCACTGCCCATAGACTGCTGATAGGTACTTATCACAGTGGGGTGAACGGTGAAAAGAAACCATATGCTGCATTTGTTTCTATTCATGGGGGGATAATCGAGGACACTGAAATATGGACTTGTATTTACTTCTCTTGCTTGAACAAAAGCGATACGAACCTACCGTTTCTACTTGTAGAATAGCAACGCTCGTCAGTGGTCAACAACTTGACTTTGAGCCAATCAGAGAGCACGAACCCCCACGTGGGGGAGCCAGCAGGAGTGACAACAAAAAAGGAGGGCATTCTCTCAGTACATCCACGGATGAGCCAGTTACACTTCATAGGCAATGTAGGCTATGGGATGGTACAGATGCAATGCGCACAACACTAAAATACTTCCTCCAAGCTAGCTAACCACTGTAGTATTTACATTATAATTAAATCACAATGGTTTCCATGAAACAGCTGCCTGTGTTAGCTGCGGAGTTAGTGCAGTGTCCTTAGCTAGTTAGCTAGCTATGTTGTGCTAGCTAACGAATATGCTAATGTTAGCTAGCTAGCTAAACTTTTGGCTATGGGCTGGCACTGGAAGTATGGGATTATGGAGAGTAAATCAAATTGTTTCTTTGTCATCTTTCTAGGTAGTTAACTAGCTGTGGCCATCTGGCTATTATCAACATGGGCTTTAGAACCTCACAATAGCAACATTAGCACAGCTAGCGAACATCGGAATCTAGACCATAAGCAACACACACAGACATGCATTGTCAAACAACGCTACTGCCACCTTCTGGTTTGGAGTATTTTAACAAGGCAGAGTGGCTGACAACCTCAAGGTCTTTGCTGTGTCAACACAAATGATTGACTGCCGACACCGTTCAGAGGTGCTAAGTACTGTCGGCAGGCAAGCGTTTGACAATCCTACTGGTGTGTCTGAGTTTTAAGAATAGAAATGGACTTAAGATAAATGTCACGGCTCTGGGCCTTCACATGACAATGACGTGGCCACGTAGACATACCACCTGGGCGTACAGTACATGTACATAGCATGAGATTTTAGAGGGAAAGTGGGGAAATGTCATTTCCACCACAGTCATTTCCACCACGGTGTTCATTGTGGTGGTAAAGACAGGTTGTGGTGGAAATGACATTGTTCGTGCTAAACAGCAAATTATTTGGGCTATAATACTGATACTAAATTCAAAAACAGTTTTAACAATATTACAATATTGTTGGTAAATAAGAGAACAATAGATAAGTAGGTTTGACATGATGTCTTGGCTCTTTCTTTAAGATGGCAAGCAATACCACAGCACAGAGGTCAAGATCATACAGAGAAAGAATAAAATCAGATCCACTTAAATATGCAGAGTCCCTCAAGAAGGACAGAGAAAGATACCTGAAGAAAAAGCAACAAGGTGTTGTTAAATCTGTGACAGAAATGCCGAAAAGAGAACAACGAAAAATGAGAAGACAGTGGCGAATTTCTCAACGAAACAGACGTAGGAAATGGAAAATGGTCTCAGCAGTGAATAGTTTCATGGCACATACAACACCACCACCATCACCAGACAACATGAGTGTTAATGCAGAAGACATCCCTGAAACACCTCAGCTGTGTGAGCCTACACCAGAGAGAACTCCACAGAGGAAAAGAGGGAGAAAAAAGGTTGCGAAGGCAAAAGCAAAGGTGTACAGAGATCTTAATGACATTAAACAAAAGCTTGAGGATGCCCTCAGAAAAGTTGAAAAATACAAAAAAATAAGTAATCGACTGAAGAAGAACCTGGGGATCCTAGAGTCACCTAAAATGAAAACAAAGCAACAGATGCAGCAAGAAAGCAAGCAATTAAAGAAGACACTCCTATTCCATAACACCATTATGTCAGAAATAAGAAAAAAAGTATCAGAATGTTGACAATCGTAAAGCTCGGCAACTGATCTCCAAACTTGTGGCTGGCAAGATCTTAAAAAAATACCGCCTGGTCACCATGGCCAAGAAGGAGTTTGGATTCTCTACAAAACTAATCAGGACAAACATGACAAGGGCCGACAAACTCAAATACACCCGCAAAACACAACGAAACAGAGTCAGCCAAGAAGTGAAGGAAAAGATAACAAAGTTTTTAGAACGCGACGATAACAGTAGGGCCACTACTGGAAAGAAAGAGACAATTACAAAGATGAAAAATAAAATGCAAAAGCGCTTCCTGGTGGATTCTATGCAGACACTGCACCTGAAGTTTAGACACGAGAATCCCGAAGTCAGACTCTCCTATGCAGAGTTTTGCAAAAAGCGACCCTAGAAAACAGTGAAGAAATGATTTGCTGATTTTTAACACAAATTCATGTTTTTTCATTTTTTGGATTGTTTTTAATTTAAAAATATTGGTGATATGTTTTTGTTCACAAATGCTGTTGCTTATTGATTTGCTCTGGTTCACCACATAGAGCAGTAGAAAAATTGTTTTTAATTGGAAGTTGCCTATCTGTAATTTCCGCCACACACTGTCTCTTCCGCCACGCCATGTCATTTCCACCACAACACATATTTTAAAGTAAAACATATAAAAAACATACAATCAAACCAACTATATTCAGTGGTGTTGATAATTGTGCAGTTAGGGCTAAGATGTGTATACACTTTGAGAAATATATGATTTTGAGCTATGATAAGAAAATGAAATGTTCCATTGACCTAGTTTTAGGTGTTTTTTAGTGTAAACATTGTAAAATCTTTACAGTTACATTTCTGAAAAAAAAAAAAAATTACAAATTTGAACAGATATGTGTGTGCTATTTAATCAAATATATTTATAACAGAAGATATTTCATTATTTTCTCTTAAAAATACATGTTTTGTTATGTGATGGAAATGACCGTTTTCTTGGACTGTCAGATAAAAATGGCAAAAAATATATATTAGTAAATACAAATCATCACAGCCAACTTCAGGGAAGGTTTCCAGACAGATTGAGAAACCAACTGATACTAAAAAATTGTTTGTAGAAATGTTTTTATTTTCTGAAACTGTCTAGCTCAAAGAGTACCATAGTTGAAGAATTACCCACATACGCTACACACCTTATCATACTTCATATACCTATATAGACATTCAGCACACACACCCCTTCATAGTGCATACCTTTACCAGGTTATTACACAATAGGTTCAGACCAGCTGTCTAAGAGGATGGACATCACTTTAGTACACTTCACACTCATTGTGTGTGTGTGTGTGTGTGTGTGTGTGTGTGTGTATGTGTGAGTGAGAGAGAGACACAGGGGAACTAGATATCAGTCCAGCTGCAAACGGAGACAAATTTCCTCTCTGACCCTCAGGTCACAGGACCCATTAGGTCATATAGACCAAAGCTGACCTGTTGCCCCCAGCCTTCTCAGTTGAACCACAGTGTCAGTCTGATCTATATTACTTAGGGTAGTGGCTTGTATTGGTAATCAATGGCCACTTACAGGTAACAGGAATAAACACTCAATGTGGTAGTGTTGTGAAGTAGGCCATAGAATGTAAAGGGTAATTATATGGTGTCTTTGCGCTCACACACATTTACAATATGGTAAATTATAGGACACATTTATCCCTCTGCGCACATTTTGTATTGTTAAGTGCATTGTATACTGTAGAGGACCTTTTCATGGTGCAGGGCTTGACTTTAACTTTTTTAGCCAGGACTGATTTTTTACTTGTCCAAAAGCTCAAGCCACTTGTCCCACCCTCCAAAAAAAGTTATGTAACACCATTTTTACATCATCGTATGATGCAAGGAACCACTTTACAAAATAAAATGCATTACTATCTTTTTTAACATAGAGAATCAGACAAAAATGTAGGCTACACTCTGTGCCTATTGGCTTCTTTGCAGTGATGTAAAGAACTGTAACTAAGTTTTTGGGGGTATCCATACTTTATTATTTATATTTCTGACAACTTTTACTTTTACTCCACTACATTCCTAAAGAAAATATGTACTTTCTACTCCAATCCATTTTCCTTGACACCCAAAAGTCCTTGTTACATTTCGAATGCTCAGGCAGGACAGCAATATAACACGTTGTCATCCCTACTGCCTCTGATCTGGCAGACTCACTAAACACAAATACTGCGTTTGTAAATCATGTCTGAGTGTTGGCGTGTGCCCCTGGCTGTCCGAAAAAAAGAGAAGAAAATCGGACTGTCTTGTTTGCTTAATAAGGAATTTGACGTGTAGCATTTACTTTTACTCAAGTATGACAATTGAATACTTTTTCCACCACAGTATTTAAGTACATTTAAAACCAGATACCATTAGACAAGTAGTATTTACTAGGTGACTCACTTTTACTGGAGTCATTTTCTATTAAGATATCTTTACTTAATTGAGTAGCCTACTTTTTCCACCGCTGCTACTTTGCATATTCAAGCCTGTCTCAAAATATAACACTGCCACTTTAAGGCTATCCTGGTAGCCTATAAAATATTGCAACATTACAATTACAACCAAATATTTTTATGTCTTTATAAAATAATTCCCCCAGGGCTCGAAATGAATGTTGTCCCGTCGTCCCTGGGATGCAAAAAAAAAAATATGTCTACGGTTCAAAACTGACTCTGGGACAACAGATCCAAAATTCATACAACCACAGCACATAGAACATTTTTAAAAAGCAAATGAGGCTGATGCAACACATCAGACCATTAACGTTTTATTTCTTTATATTACAAGCTCAACAACGCGAATGTTCCAAAATGCAATTAGCGGGAAAACACCATTCTCAAAAGTGCACCACACGTGCAAGCGTTTTAACGTGACAGAGATGAAAATATCCATTAGAAATTAAGAAATAGGAGAGACCTAAAGATGCATCAACTAGCATGGGTTACTAATATGACTAGGATTATACCTTGGACTGCTGGAAAATAAAAATAACGTTGATTTGAAAACCAATAGAACATGAGAAAAAAATGCTGGTTTCAATGGCATATTAAGTGTTTATAAAAATAACACCACAACATTTCTATGGTCGTATTTTGGGCTACTTTGATACAAGGTAAGAAATGCTCATAAAATAACATGAAACATCCAGGTTTTAAACAATTACCTATATAGTTCAATTGTTTCAAAATGCGGACAGTCTCCACTCAGATTCAAGGTGGGTGATGTGTGGTGCACAACATGGCAGGCACTCTCCTTCACTCTCGGTTCTTGTGACAATTTGATTCTGTATGATTAGAGTACGTCGACAGACTCAAGCCTTTAGACGTTACTGTTAATTATCCTTAGTTATATTTGTGAAACATGGGGAGAGGTCTGTCCGTGATAAAGAGATGCTGTTTTTTGACACCACACTCCACAAAGCAAGTCCTGTAGGCTCTAGTTTTATCTTGATTAGTGTCCAGTCATATGGTTAAATGCTGCAAAGAAGGACCTAGTTAAGCTGCAGCTGGCCCAGAACAGAGGCACCTTTTGCTTTTCATTGTAATCAGAGGGCATGCCAGTCTCTCTTGGCTAAGAACTGAGGAAAGACAATGCGTCGCTTCTTGTTTTTATAAGAAACAATGTGTAAGAAATTCCAAATTGTTTGGATAGTAAACTTACACACAGCACAGACACACACACTTACCACACATGCCAACAGGGGTCTTTTCACAGACCCCGGTCCAGAACAAATTCAAGGAAATGTACAGTATTATACAGAGCAATGATTGCATGGAACACCCTTCCATCTCATATAGTGCAAGTCAACAGTAAAGCTGGTTTCAAAAAAACTAATAAAACACCTCACGGCACAACGCCTCTCCCCCATGTGACCTACTTTTTGTGTGTATGTACTTACATGTATGTGTAACTGATAGATGCAAACACACAAGCACACTACATGTTCATGTTTAAATGTATGTAAATTGTAAAGTATTTTGTCTGTAATGTATTTTTCGTTATGTGTCTGACCCCAGTAAGTCTAGCTGTCGCCATTGGCGCCGGCTAATGGGGATCCTATAAAATAGAAATAAAAAACATGACCAGCGTTTTGCCTATAAGTATGTAATTAAAAGTCTAATTTAAGTTTGGCTACATTTTCTGGCGCCTCCATCATCTCAGCATCGGTTTGGACATGAGGCTGTAGCCAATATGTATGTCACCTAGGATTTTTTTATTTATGAAAATGAAAAACAGATTTGAATATTATTCCAAGGTTGGCCTCTCTGATCCAATTCTGAAGTAATTGTTTGATATTGTGATGAGTTTTTTTTTTACTTGTCCGTTCGGACAACTTAAATCTATATTCTTCTTATCCTACAATTTGTTTTACTTGTCCCGGACCAGAAGACAAGCGTTAATGTCGAGCAATGTAGTATGTTTTCTCCATCTGTGTGTGTGTGTGTGTGTGTGTGTGTGTGTGTGTGTGTGTGTGTGCACGTGCGTACCTTCTGTATTTTCTGGGGGTGTTTCACTGAGCACTCTCTAGGGAGGATTTTCCCAAACAGCTTCCAGCCCGGGTCCTTCTGCTCCACTGGCCGAGTGTCCTTCACTTTCTTGACAAACAGACTCCTGAGAGAGTGAGGGGAAGAGAGGGAGGGAGCAAGAGAGGGAAGAGGGAGAGAGAGAACAGTGAGGCACAGAGAACGATGGTGTGAGTGAGAGAGCGTGAGTGAGGGCGCATGAGTGAGCGTTCGAGAGAGCGTGAGAGAAAGAGCGAGAGAGCGTGAGTGAGCGAGAGAGCGAGCGAGAACATGGAAATTAAGACATTAAAACCCAGAGCCAAAGCTGAACACACACTGGCTCCCTTCACTAGGTCACCCGAGGCGGAGAACAGCGACAATACAATGGCTGGCTGGTGTGTCCATGAGATAAGCGCACAAGCGGAATTCACGGATTTAAACAAAGCCACGCCACGAGCCAGTGGGCAGTTAAAGACCCAAGAGTGGAGCAGTACAGGCCAAGGATAGAGCACTAGGCTACACTTCAATTTAAAATACCACCTTGAATTAAAAGTAGGCTAGAAAGAGCACGGCGAATAATCTAATAATCGATGGGTTTGGCATTAATGATGGAATCCGCATTAGGGGAAGCAGCGCCAATGTCCATCCCAGCACCTTTTATATTGTTTTTGTTTTGTAGACTAAACAGAGGTGTGGTTAAAAAAAATTGCAGTACATATTCTGCTGTTCTATCGCGTGTGCAATGATGTCTGAGGGGAAGATAAAAACGTGTTTGTTGATTGCAGTAACTTATTTGTTGTTGTAATATCCCAATGGACGTGGCAGTTTAACCATTAAGGAGTCCAGCTTTAAAGTAAACTGTACCGCCATCTCTGTACATGTCTGTATTTGAAACAGGGATCAACATTACTTGTTAACCATTTACTGAAAAAGTGTCTTAATCAATAGAGGAAATGTTATCACGTGTTCCATTGGACACAACAGTTTGTAGTACCAACTGGACAATGTTCTAATAGGCTAATGTAAGGACAGTCAGAACAGTATGTTTAGCTTGGGTAGATGTTTAGAACTGAATGCATAATAATGATCATGGCCATCTCTTTCACGTGGTCCGCATCCCTTTAAGATAGGCATACTGCATTCATTCCTCCATCAACATAGGCTATGGTGCAAGATTCACAAAGAGACAATGGAAGGCTTCAATAAAAAATGTGAATAGAGAGTGAAAAAACATGAATAAACATCAGCTGATAAAAGAGCCAACTTCCTCATCGTTAATAGAGGTGATGTAACAGGCAGATAAATTACCCAGCTCATTTCCTGCTTTCCAGTGGAGTAAACTTGTCTTTTCTGCAAGCCTAAGTGCTATGCAATCCATAAGGTTACTATTGGTTAGGAAGCTGAACCTTTAGAATCATCAACGTAGTCACGGAGTGCAAAGCAATTCAGGATAAGACACTAGGTAGAGGATATTGGCTTATCTAATGACTTAATTACTTGTATATACAGTACCAGTCAAAGGTTTGGACACACCTACTCATTCCAGGGTTTTTCTTAATTTTTTACTATGTTCTACATTGTAGAATAATAGTGAAGACATCAAAACTATGAAATAACAAATATAGAATCATGTAGTAACCAAAAAAGTGTATTTCAGATTCTTCAAATAGCCACCATTTGCCTTGATGACAGCTTTAAACACTCTTGGCATTCTCTCAACCAGCTTCATGAGGTAGTCACCTGGAATGGATTTAAATTAACAGGTGTTAATTAACAATGTCTTTCCTTCAATGCGTTTGAGCCAATCAATTGTGTTGTGACAAGGTAGGGGGGTATACAGAAGATAGCCCAATTTGGTAAAAGACCAAGTCCATATTATGGCAAGAACAGCTCAAATAAGCAAAGAGAAACAACAGTCCATCATTACTTTAAGACATGAAGGTCAGTCAATCCGGAAAATTAAGAACTTTGAACGTTTCTTCAAGTGAAGTCGCAAAAACCATCAAGCGCTATGATGAAACTGGCTCTCATGAGGACCTCCAAAGGAATGGAAGACCCAGAGTTACCTTTAAGTTCATTAGAGTTACCAGCCTCAGAAATTGCAGCCCAAATAGTTCAAGTCACAGACACATCTCAACATCAACTGTTCAGAGGGGACTGTGTGAATCAGGCCTTCATGTTCGAATTGCTGGAAAGAAACCACTACTAAAAGGACACCAATAAGAAGAATAGACCTGCTTGGGCCAAGAAACACGAGCAATGGACATTAGACCGGTGGAAATTGTCCTTTGGTCTGGAGTCCAAATTGGAGATTTTTGCTGGTGACACCGTTTGTGATTTATTTAGAATTCAAAGCACACTTAACCAGCATGGCTACCACAGCATTCTGCAGCAACACGCCATCCCATCTGGTTTGGGCTTAGTGGGACTATCATTTGTTTTTCAACAGCACAATGACTCAACACACCTCCAAGCTGTGTAAGGGCTATTTTACCAAAAAGGAGAGTGCTGCTTCAGATGACCTGGCCTCCACAATCCCCTGACCTCAACCCAATTGAGATGGTTTGGGATGAGTCGGACCGCAGAGTGAAGGAAAAGCAGCCAACAAGTGCTCAGCATATTTGGGAACTCCTTCAAGACTGTTGGAAAAGCATTCCAGGTGAAGCTGGTTGAGAGAATGCCAAGAGTGTGCAAAGCTGTCATCAAGGCAAAGGGTGGCTAATTGAAGTTACACCAAAACCTCTTGGCCAGTATCTCAACAGAGAGACTCTGGAGGATACAGGTCAGTAGTCAGAGTGTAACTGCTGTTTGACATGACCGGTTTGACCCCTAACCCTTGACCCACTCACCCCCATGGAACCAATCTCGAATGCCTTCAAACATAAATAGTAGATTGGCAGATTCAGGACTGGAGCTTGCATCTTCCCATTAAAAAATGTGGCCCTACTTTTACAGTCTATCCAAGTGTCTAGTTGTGTACATTTGTGCCTGCCTAATTGTTGCTAGGACCAACAAGACCCAGACCAGGAACTAGCCAATGAGTTGTTGGTCTGGGTTTCTACGGTCTCGGCTTCAAAGCACACTGCACGAGACAAACAGAACTCAAAGCCTGAAAGCCAGTTCAAAGTAACCGACAATGACATACAGATCTCCTTCATGGGACATAAAAGGAGAGGCAGAGGGGCCTGCTATTTCTCAGAAGGCAGGAGGGGAAAAAAGCATTGAAGTGGATGATGTGAAGGAAAACTTGGAGGAAAAGAGGCAAAGACATAACCATTGGCACCAGTCATTTTGAGACTCAAAACTGTAACTCAAAACTATAGGCTAAATCTCAGAAACAGTCTAGAACAATGAGAATGGGGAATATCTGAAAGTGTGTCTATGAAAGCTATCCTGGTTAACCAGACTGACCATTGCAGTCGCCGGTCACCATTGTTTGACCTCACAGTCTGGTTAGGTAGCCAGGCTATATAGAAGCTCCAGGCAGTGCCGGAATCTGAACAGTCTTCGCTTTTGTTCGCCTTCGAGAAATATGTTAAACTCCAGTTGTCCCAGTAAAGGTCCATGATCATTATCTGTGATCTGCCTAACCTTTTGTGTTGGCCATTCTGGGTCCAGTGAGCCTGATCAGTTGCAATATTGGACGCTGTGATGACATGGCAGGTTATGAAACTGTGTAACCTGTATCTATAGACCCATCATTGCAGTCTACAGAGGATGTGGAAACTTGAGCAGAATATATAAGCCTTTGGAACTTGACCTTTGATTAATCCTTTCAATGGCTCACAACATGTTGACGAATGCATTTCATAATCAAAACAGTTCAAGAGGTTCAGACTGCACTTATGCTAACCTTTAACGATTAATAAACATGCATATCTAGAGAAAGACAGGTGAGGTGCAAATGTATAACCAGTATGCTCACTATCCACCAAATCTTCCTTAAATCTGATCGTGCCTTATATTACATATAGGCGCCAATGTTTATAATTAGCAATCTCAGGCTCTGAGGCAAAGTCCACGGTGTTATAGTTCTGACAAGAAGCCAAGCTTGAGAAGGGCCTCCTGTCAATTAGGCAAATATTGAAATATTTCAATGGAAAAATTGCAATGCACTGAACTAGCAATGAAATACAGTGCATTCGGAAAGTATTCAGACCCCTTGACTTTTTCCACATTTTGTTACAAATAAAAAACTGAAATATCACATTACATAAGTATTCAGACCCTTTAAATCAGTAATTTGGGTATGACGCTACAAGCTTGGCACACATGTATTTTGGGAGTTTCTCCCATTCTTCTCTGCAGATCACAGCAGGCAAATGGTGTGTGCTATAGTACTGTATCAGTGGTGGAGGTCTTGCATGTAATTATGATGTTTACTTACGCTACACCAAGCCCCGCAGCCATTGTTACGGCGCTGTTAAGTAATGATTTGACAAGAGAAAGAGCAGAACGTTGTTGGGACTAAAATAAATATTACATTAATATGTAACCGGACAGGCACATAAAAAAATTAAAAATGATGCAAAAATCAAAACATTGCCTGCAATGCTGCATCTTAGGCTAGATTAGAAAGTAGCTTGAAGAGCTGTGGCCAGGTCGTTATTGTAAAATAACATTTGTTCTCAATGACTTACCTACCTAAAGGGAAAATAAATCAATAACTAAAGAAGAGAACTAAGCACTATAACACTGAGTCTTAAACTGCAGTAACTACCGCTGTGATAAAGGAACTTGTCCGGGGAAGTTCTGGAGTGCAGGGGGCACAGCTGGGCGCCGACTGAAACCGGCACAGAGCAAAGTCTGACACTGCAGCTTTCCTATTAGCTAAAACTCAAGGTTTTGACTATAAACTAGGCCTATTTTTCCTAAGTCCCATTAGCTTACCATAAGGAAACTAAGGATTCACACTTGGTTGGTTGTAATAATTTGCTGAAGTAAACATTACAGTAAATAGTATAATGTCGAGGGGCAGATTCTACAAGATGTTCTGTACTAAGTCGTGAATAATGTAGGCTTAAGCAGAGAAAATTGAACGGGTTTAAAAAAGTAAAAAGCAGAGAAATCCCCAGTGTGTACCAGAACTGCTTTAAACACAACAAAACAGATGACAGTCACAACACAGATCATAGAGCAGCAAGGGAACGTTCAGGACTTCAAGTACTTGTTACCCTCTCCAGGGTATGTTCCATGATGACACACGGTACACAGAATCACACAACTTGCCTAAACTAAACCATCCAGGCCTCATAACCACTCACATGGCAGAGTGTTCTTTGTGTGTCAAGCAGAAAACAATTGCCTGGGTACTAGTCTGTTTCTGATAACATTCCACTCCTTGTACTCCTTGTCATATGCCAAAACACACACACACACTACACTCCCAGTGTCATGTTTAGCATATGACACAGAGTACAAGGAGTGGAATATTAACAGAAATGGACTCGTACCCAGGCTAGGAAAACAATGGGTAGAAAACAGCAATATAGCCCCCTAGATAACTTCAAAAGCCAGTGTATACTACACACCGAAGGTCAGAATAGCCCTCTCGTACATACAGACCTGTCAACGAAGAGAAGAAGTGAAGGGGCAGCCATCCTGTCTGTATGTCAATGCAAAACCAGAACAATCTCTCCACTGTCCAGAGAGAAACTCTTCAGATCCTCAGTAGAGCAGTCTGTTCTCTCTCAGAGAGAGAGAGAGAAAAGAAAACTCCTTAGTATGAAGTAGAGCCTCTCATTCAGTCAAGGCTAAAGTCCATAGTTGTATTCAGTATGATAAAATAGAAAAAGATAGAGACACCCACAGCTGAGAGGTAACCCTGTGTCATTCAGAGATCCTAACCACAGCCCACTCTACCACCAACTCCGCCTAAGAGTGAAGGAGTTTGACTGAGTGGAGGGAAAGAGAGTGAGAGAATGTGTGCGTGTAAACAGAGAGAGCGAGAGAATGTGTGAGGTGCAGAAAGAGAATGTGTAACTTCACACACACACACACACACACACAAACGAGAGAGCGAGCGAGAGCAGAGTAATCGATTGGAGGGAGTGGCAGAGAAAGGGATTGGCCCCAGTGCGTGTAGAAAACCTTGAATAAACCTTAACACAGAGCGCATGCCATTGTCACCACAGTGCCCTGATCAAACAGTGGTTTGACAAGGTAGTTTGAAATCTCCCAGTAGTGAGAGGAAGGCAATTCAGAGCTGAGGAAAACAAGAGGCAGTACGAGTAGGGGAATTTGTGTACGCAAAAGTGAAAATAATAAACCGCCTGCACTAAAACAGCCCAGCTGTGATCAAGAGGGATGTAAAACCAGCCGTTAAAACTCTTTGTTGAACTTTAAAAACAGCTTCATAAAACGTCAGAGTAGGTTTTTATGAAAATACCAATGGCCATAGACCCATACATATTAATTATTTTAAAAATAGGCCTAAAGCCTCAGACACACCAAGGATACTCAAACATTTTGTTGTGACTGTCAAAGAATACAGCAAAGAGCTGCTGTTTTTATGAGTGAGTTCATGTTCAAGTTTTTATTCAGCACTGTCACTGTTTTTATTCAACACTATTAAAAAACATAAAACGGATTCTCTCTACTTCCACTCGCGCTGCAGCTGCAATGAGTAGCCAAGTGTATCGATAGCCCTGCATTTGTATTATTATTAGCAGCTCATTGTGTCTATTTTAATATTTCACTTTCTCTGGTCATAGGAACAACATGAATTTGTGCATGAGGCAGATGTGGATACAGTGCGACTCGAGTCCCCTCTCTCTGGTCAGTCTCACCAGATGAAAGGTGAGACTAAGTCCCTCCGCTGAGACTAATGTCGTGTTCAAAACAACTTGGAAATCTCAGACTTCTGACTTCAGTGCATTCAAGACAACTAGGAACTCTAAAAAATGTTTTATCCAACTGGGAAAAATTGTATTAACCGGTCATCCAACTCAGAATTCAAAGTCAGAAACTCAGTCATCTTTCTAGCGCTCCGACTTTCCGACCTGAAGATCACTGACGTCATGATTTGACCTATTTTTCCTGAGTTCACAGTTGTCTTGAAAGCACCATGACCATCAGATGCAGGTACCATCAGTCCAGTAAAAGCTGTGCTACACCAACTGATCTATTTTGTTATCAAAGCTTGAGTTTTGAAAAATAATATGGTCTGAGAAGAACAATATTGGCAGGCCTATAGCCAATATGCTTTGATAATGTATTAGGCCTACTGCACAAACCTAATTCCTACAGAACTGTTTTTATTAACAGTTAATTCATATTAATTATTAATTAGGTTAATGTTACATTTTTTAAAGTAATGTTTAAAAACAAAATCTCAGCTTGCTTTTTGACTGCAAAAGTGACTCAGAAAAGGTTGGTGACCACTGGTGTAGATAATGCTGGTTATGTAACTTTATCATTTGATAATGCTAGCGAGGCAAGCTAGCCAATCTAATCCAATCTGGAGCTAAAGTTAGTCTACATCTGTAAAGCATAGAATTAGGGTTTCCACTAGTTACCACAGCCACAAAGCCTGGCTACATCGTAAACATTTATGAAAACAAGGTTTAGGTTAGGGTTAGGCATAAAGTTAGCAGTGTGGTTTAGGTTAGGTTTAAAATCCCATTTTAAGAAGATAAATTGTAGAAATAGGCAGGTTGATGACTTGGTAACTAGTGACAACCTAGAATTAGCTTGACCAGAGTTACTGGCCTGATGACAGATTGCTTCATCAACAACGGTAATGTGTGTGATGAAAAGTTGCATTAAAAAACACCCAGTTTGATAAACTAGTAAGTTAATTACCATACCAAGCACATACAAGTATTAGAGAGTCAATTAGGTTGTGAAGTGCATTATCAAAAAGCTTTGTCCTTTCTTTATAACAAAATGCTATTTAAAACTTGGCTGTCTATTGTATTAACCGGTCTGAACTGCAACATAGAAAAGACCAGCAAGGGAGTATGCATCAGGCAGACATACCCTCGCTGTGGGCATTCCTTTAAATGGAACAGGGAGGACACTTGAATCAGGTTGGTGACATTGGACCTGGTCAAAAGGTCAAAACAGTTTTGAGTGCACCTTCATAACCATTCTATTTCACATATCATGATATCTGAAGTGAAATAGAAAGGAGAATGCAGCGATCAGGTTGGTTCCACGGTTCCAATGCTAATCATAACAACCATTGATAATGTAAATCAGTGCTGTGCGTGTGTTTGACCGACCAGTATCTTTAATGAGGGGCCAGGAGCTGATCTACGCATCAATGGGGCGCTGGCAAAGACCTCACCTCCAGCCTCACCTCTTGCCTGCTCACCAATGGTCGTCGATGGGGAGACCAGAATTAGGTAGGTTTAATCTGACCTGTTCAAACTTCAACATAGCACCTGTTTGTGTCAGATATTACCTATCCTAACTGCCATTGGTAATAGAACAGTGACTAGGATATGTGTATGTGTTCACAGAAACCTGTATGGAGCCAGCACATGGAGACTTGCAAGATGATGTGATGAAGTCCAGACTGACAGATGGGCTTGATACTGTGGTCTCTAAATGGAGAGAGAGCTGGCACTCTGCATAAACATTTTACCAGACAACTTTTACTTGTATTGTCTTTTTTTATTATTGAATGGTATCAGTCAATATGGGGAGGGAGAAACCCTGTGTATTCTGCACCAGGATCAGCGAACTCCTGTTGTATATTGGACACCACACAGGAAGGTATGATCTCGCCGACATGTTTGCCAAGGTAGCCCCATTACCACCTGCCAAAATGCAGATAGGCACAGTATCAGTATCAGCTGGGAATGACAATGAAAGTTGAACATCGTTATACTGTATTAGCAGAACACTGCTTCTATGGTATTATGTAAAGGGTTGTTTATTCTACATTGACCTGTTACTACATTTGAAAGTTATCAAAACACTGTTTAGAATATCAACATAAATTCAGCAATTGCATTCTTCTCATATTACTCTGTAGGCTTCTGACCTATTCAAAGCTTTCTCCGGCATCTCTGTTTGAAGGACAGAAGCGACCACAGGTGTCAGAGTTCTTTAATCCGCTGCTGGAGGACCGCGACTGTGGCCCGAGCATTTTGAGTGGGTGGTTGAGCCGGAGGAGGGCGAGAATGAGGGTGGAGTCTGTCCAGGGGCAACTGCAGCTCATGTCCCAGCCGGAAGGATGCTGGGGAGACCCCTGTGGTGGAGTGCTGTGTGGCAAGGTAGCACAGCAGTGTTTGGAGCAGGCTGGTGGCGAATGTGCACCCTTGTGCGAGGTGGGCCCTTATGCCATTCTTGAGCGTCTGGTTGAAACGCTCCACGCCCCCCATTTCCCTGGGGGTGGTAGTACACACCAAGTCGTGAGACTGTTGCTTGAGCCGGACTATGCACAAGTGGCCCTCGTGCGCCATGGCAAGCACACAAAGAGCACTTGAGACCACAGTGCAGAGCCCTCACGAGACACGTGTCGTTCTAGCAGGACAGCTCCTCTCTGACCTTGAAGTAGGGCGACAGCTCCTCTGGCGCTTTGTTGGGCCAGCCCTGTCTGATGAAGGTCACCAGCTTGGAGTAGGGTCGTCTGCCGATGCCTGCTGGAGCGCCTGCAGTGACACCGTAGCCTGGAGCGGGAGAGGTCGTCAGTCAAGACGTTGTCACGCCCTGGTGTGAACTGGAGACGGAAGTTGTACTGCTGCAGACGGTCTGACCAGCGGGAGAGGTGGAGGGGTTTGTGGCTGTACAGATAAAATGTGCCACCGTTCACATGCCCAGACGCATGCTAGAAGCCTCCTGCTCACCCACAGAATAAATCTCTGCTCTGTGGGGCTGAAGGCTCGGGAGACGAAGGCGGTCGGCCTCTCCTGTCCACTTTGCAGCTGGGACAGCACTGCTCCTACGGCAACAGCAGAGGCATCGCACGTGACAAGGGTGGTGCTTGGGAGGTCGAAGTGGGCGAAGACCAGTGATGAGGTGAGCTGTGATTTAAGGAGACGCACAGCATAGGAGCAGGCTGTCGTCCAGACCCAGGGCTCCTCTTCTTTCAGCAGGTGGCGCAGCGGAGCGGTTAGTACGCCGTCATACCCAGGAAGGACGCAACCTGGGCAGAAGAGGTTGGCTCTGGGATCCGAAGGATCGCTTCAGTTTGAGTGGAGTGGGGAAATCGCCTCGGCTGAGGCGCGAAATCCCACAAAGTCAACGGCAAGGGCGGTGAAGACACACTTTTCTCCATTAAGCGAGGTGGTGTTTTGCCAGTGCAGTGAACATATGTAGGCACTCATCATGGACCCCGGTGGTGGGCCCATGAACAATGATGTCGTCGAGGTAGATGGCCACCCCTGGGATCCCTGAGAAGACAGACAACATGATCTCGTCGAAGCAGCTGGGGGCGGAGCTTAATCCAAAGGCCATGCACTTGTAGCGGAAGACCCCTAAGTGGGTGATGAACGCTGTGAGGTTGCGGCTGCTGGGGTGTAGCGACATCTGTAGGTACAGTGGGGAAAAAAAGTATTTAGTCAGCCACCAATTGTGCAAGTTCTCCCACTCTCCCACTGGCTTAAGCAGGGGGACACGTCTGGCACTGCAGGATTTGAGTCCCTGGTGGCGTAGTGTGTTACTGATGGTAGGCTTTGTTACTTTGGTCCCAGCTCTCTGCAGGTCATTCACTAGGTCCCCCCGTGTGGTTCTGGGATTTTTGCTCACCGTTCTTGTGATCATTTTGACCCCACGGGGTGAGATCTTGCGTGGAGCCCCAGATCGAGGGAAATTATCAGTGGTCTTGTATGTCTTCCATTTCCTAATTATTGCTCCCACAGTTGATTTCTTCAAACCAAGCTGCTTACCTATTGCAGATTCAGTCTTCCCAGCCTGGTGCAGGTCTACAATTTTGTTTCTGGTGTCCTTTGACAGCTCTTTGGTCTTGGCCATAGTGGAGTTTGGAGTGTGACTGTTTGAGGTTGTGGACAGGTGTCTTTTATACTGATAACAAGTTCAAACAGGTGCCATTAATACAGGTAACGAGTGGAGGACAGAGGAGCCTCTTAAAGAAGAAGTTACAGGTCTGTGAGAGCCAGAAATCTTGCTTGTTTGTAGGTGACCAAATACTTATTTTCCACCATAATTTGCAAATAAATTCATTAAAAATGTGATTTTCTGGATTTTTTTCTCATTTTGTCTGTCATAGTTGACGTGTACCTATGATGAAAATTACAGGCCTCTCTCATCTTTTTAAGTGGGAGAACTTGCACAATTGGTGACTGACTAAATACTTTTTTCCCCCACTGTATCCCTGACGGAGGTCCAGCTTGGTGAACACAGTGGAGCCGTAGAAGTGGGCAGTGAGCTCTTCCGCAGTGGCCAGGATGTATTCGTCTGGGATGATGGCCTTGTTTGCTGCTCTAAGGTCCACACAGGTACGCAGGCCCCCTAAATTCTTTTTTTACCACCACCAGGTTTGAGATCCAGGAGGATGCATCGATAGGCTCGATGAGGTCTCCTTCTAGCTGGTGCCAGAGCTCGGCATCGACGTCTGCGCGCAGGGCCAGTGGGACGCGGCATAGAGGTTGTATGACAGGGGTCACGGTGGGATCAATCAGGGGCTGGTGTGCAAGGGAGGTGAGGCAGCCCAAGCCCTCAAACAGTGCAGGGTGCTGTTTCTGCCACGGGGTGGCGACGGTGAGGATCTCTGAACCACTGGTGTCGAAGAGGGAGAAGCCTAGGCTGCTGAACAGGTCAAGGCCCAGGAGGTTGGCACCATGAAGAGACACGTGGAACTGAACAGCTGGCAAAGCTTCATCCCCATATTTAACAGGCAGCTGGAGGAACACCACAATGTCAATTTTTTAGTTGCCATATCCACATAGGGCAGTTGAGAGGGGTGGGACAAAAACTGTCTATATGTCTAAGTTCAGCAGACACACTGTAGCTCCTGTGTCGTGGAGGGGCAGGCTGACCTCATCAATCAGAGTGCATGTTTTAAATGCTACTCGTCCAGAGCTGACATTATGAATGATGGTGGTTGGGGAACATACCGTTGTTGTGTGTCAGCTGGGGCAGACCTGCAGACTTTAGCAAAGTGGTTGAGTTTGCCACAATTCCTGCATGATTGGCCACATGGAGGACAGTTTTGCGTTCTGGGCAGAGGAACCGCAGTTTCAATAGGCCGGAAGTAAGCGATGACGCAGTTTTGAAACGAGTAGCACACTCTCCTCATTTTGAAGTGCTGCTGCCCTCACTCTCTTGGGGGTGGAGCGGCTGCGTGTATAGTGTCTGAGCAGAGCGGTCCGTGTCAGTGAGAGCGAGTGGCTGGAGAAAGGAAGGCTAGCTTTACAGCACATTCGGCTGCGAACTCCACTTGAAAAGCCAGCTGGAGTGCCTTTGCCAGTGACAAATCATAAGGTTAGAGTAACAGTCTTTCACGTACTTTCTCATTGTTTGCATGCTCGACAAGCTGGTCACATACCATTTCGTCCTGCAGTGCCCAAAATGTACACAAGATAGCTAAGCCCCGTAAAATGTACCACATACTGGTGTGCAGACTCACCAAGCAGCTGAAAAGAAACCGACGGAGGAGGGCTCTTTGGGGTGTAGAGAAGTGTGTCTCCAAGAGAGCCACAGCATCGCCATATTTTCCAGCATAACCGAGTGTCCCGAATACATGCTGTTCCTCTGCGCCTAGGCAGTGTAGCAGCAGTACTTTTAGCCTAGCATCACTCACGTCTTGTAAGCCCAGCGCAGTAATGTATGTTTGAAAAGATTGAATCCATCGAGTTCATGGAACCGGGGGCTCACCAGGCAGAGCGAGGAACGGAGACGGTGGTGGTACGGAAAATTCAGCCATCCTAGTCACAAATGTTAAGTTTGAAGGATAGAAGCGACCACAGGTGTCAGAGCTAACTGTACTTGTTTAATCATAACATCAACTGAACATCTGTAAACATCTCACCATACACCTTCCTGTAGTTATTGAACTCAACCTGCAAGAGGTTTGTTTGTTGTGATTGAGTGATGGGAAACAGCTGCGGGCAAGGTTCTGACAGATGGGTGTGTCTTGGTAGTGACAAGGACACACCCAAGAAACACCCACATCAAACCACACCCCCAAGCCAACTAATGTTTGGCTTCGGTCATGGCCGCCAGCATTTCTTGAGGAGCAAGATCAAAAGGCCAAATCAGCGGGAGCAGTTTCATTAACATAATTTAAAAGGAACATTCTGCATTACCATGGAAATTATTGCATCACAATACCAGGCAGCCATTGCGAGTGTACTCATGAGTTTACCAGTCAAATTGCCAGGGTTAGAGGTTCAAGCCAGTTCTATTCATTATAAACTCAGCAAAAAAAGAAACGTCCTTTCACTGTCAACTGCGTTTATTTTCAGCAAACTTAACATGTGTCAATATTTGTATGAACATAACAAGATTCAACAACTGAGACAAACTGAACAAGTTCCACAGACATGTGACTAACAGAAATTGAATAATGTGTCCCTGAACAAAATCAAAAGTAAGTCAGTATCTGGTGTGGCCATCAGCTGCATTATGTACTGCAGTGCATCTCCTCCTCATGGACTGCACCAGATTTGCCAGTTCTTGCTGTGAGACGTTACCCCACTCTTCCACCAAGGCACCTGCAAGTTCCTGGACATTTCTGGGGGGGGAATGGCCCTAGCCCTCACCCGCCGATCCAACAGGTACCAGACGTGCTCAATGGGATTGAGATCCGGGCTCTTCGCTGGCCAAGGCAGAACACTGACATTCCTGTCTTGCAGGAAATCACACACAAAACGAGCAGTTTGGCTGCTGGCATTGTCATGCTGGAGGGTCATGTCAGGATGAGCCTGCAGGAAGGGTACCACGAGGGAGGAGGATGTCTTCCCTGTAACGCACAGCGTTGAGATTGCCTGCAATGACAACAAGCGCAGTCCGATGATGCTGTGACACACCACCCCAGACCATGACGGACCCTCCACCTCCAAATCGATCCCGCTCCAGAGTACAGGCCTCGGCGTAACGCTCATTCCTTCGACGATAAACGCGAATCCGACCATCACCCCAAGTGAGACAAAACCGCGACTCGTCAGTGAAGAGCACTTTTTGCCAGTCCTGTCTGGTCCAGCAACAGTGGGTTTGTGCCCATAAGTGACGTTGTTGCCGGTGATGTCGTCTGGTGAGGACCTGCCTTACAACAGGCCTACAAGCCCTCAGTCCAGCCTCTCTCAGCCTATTGCGGACAGTCTGAGCACTGATGGAGGGATTGTGCGTTCCTGGTGTAACTCGGGCAGTTGTTGTTGCCATCCTGTACCTGTCCCGCAGGTGTGATGTTCGGATGTACCGATCCTGTGCAGGTGTTGTTACATGTGGTCTGCCACTGCGAGGACGATCAGCTGTCTGTTCTGTCTCCCTGTAGCGCTGTCTTAGGCGTCTCACAGAACGGACATTGCAATTTATTGTCGTGGCCACATCTGCAGTCCTCATGCTTTCTTGCAGCATGCCTAAGGCACGTTCACGCAGATGAGCAGGGACCCTGGGCATCTTTCTTTTGGTGTTGTTCAGAGTCAGTAGAAAGGCCTCTTTAGTGTCCTAAGTTTTCATAACTGTGACCTTAATTGCCTACCGTCTGTAAGCTGTTTGTGTCTTAACGACCGTTCCACAGGTGCATGTTCATTCATTGTTTATGGTTCATTGAACAAGTATCAGAAACAGTGTTTAAACCCTTTACAATGAAGAACTGTGAAGTTATTTGGAATTTTACGAATTATCTTTGAAAGACAGGGTCCTGAAAAAGGGACGTTTCTTTTTTTGCTGAGTTTATTATATGTGTGCTGCTGCGGCATCGTGGTCAGCCAGCTGTTTGTTCGACAGAAAATAAATCTCTCCCTCCTTTATTTTTTGCCGTTATGATGATTATTTTATTATCACAATGGTCATCATCCATAACCGTCGGTTACACGCTACCTTATGTGCATGCGCCTGCTGATGTGTAGAGAGAGAGAGCGAGAGAGGAGCCTTGGCCTAGGTTACTGTTGATTGTGAAGATGGAGGTATTTTTCATGTAAAACAAAAGTTAGAAAGTATGCCTATAGTGAAAAGCATAAAAGGGGAATGTCCTCCGTATGGACAAGTTTTAATATTGTAGTAGATAGGGATGTAACGATTCACTGATTAAAATGTTTAAAATACAAGTGCATCGGGCTGCAGACCCCAAACCGATCCAAATGTAGCATGCATCGGTCAGAAAATCTATTGAAATGTTTCAAATCACCGGTTCACATTTTTTGTTGCTCATATTACATATTTCTACCTTCCAAAAATACCTAATATTTTGTGACAACTGATGCATCCTCTCTTTCAGAGTCGAGCAAGTCATTTTGCATGCTGAACAACCCCAGGCAATATCAGTAGCCTAGTCAAACTGCGCACTGTGCCCAAGGCGAGGTAGGCAGCCTGTTCCTGCACATCTGCGCGGCACCTTCAGCATTCAAATGCAAAAATTGCTTGCAGTATATAAGGCTTTATTAGTTGAGTGACAACCTATGTAATTTGCTAGGTTATTGTTATCTATGCGCTGTGTAAGGTATTTTACCGGAATTAAATAAAGCTACTGGAGACAACTCTCATCTGGCTATACCTATTGAACGGGGCTTACAATACATTTTATTCTGATTGTTCAGGTTCACCATCAGCAACAGTTTTGGTCGTTTTGCTTTAAGCAATCAGTGTTATTTTTAGATATACAGGGAAAACAGTGCTCAGAATGACAGAAATCACATTTAGATTATGGTAATTAATCTTAACAGAACATGCAAGTTGAGGATGCAATGACGTGGGTCCTTACCGCACACTCTGAAGATGTTAGAATAACTGTCCACATTCATTTACTTTTCCTCAGCCAACAAGATGAGTAACGAACAGCAAAATCACTAGCCTATGCATACGTGTCACGTGAGTTTCAAGTTTGGGGAAGCAAATTTTCACCATAACAATGCACCTTTATAATAAAGCATTCCATGCATCACCGCATTTGCAAACTTATGAAAGATAGCCTACTATTCGTAATGTGATGAGTAGATTGGATAGTCATAATTTAGGCTAATAATATAACTCAATCACAGTTCACAAAAAAGACTGTTCAATGCATGTTTGAGTGCATATAGCATAGATGCATGGGCTATATCAGATAGATTTTTCTTTCTTTGCACGGGAATAACACATTTCATGCTATTCTACTACACATTATATGACTGGAGACATTAGAATAATCTTTTTTAACACAACTAATTACAGGGTTGCCTACTCTGCTGACACTGACAAACAGATCAATACAATTACGTTGTCCATAGAACAGGCCTATGAGAAGGGGAGAAACAAATAGAATATGATGTCCATCTAAACTGGAGAAGGAAATTGTCCAAAAACAAACTTAAGTGGCACTGACCCAACAACGATAGAGTGAATATGTGCAGTGCGCACTCACCGGGGATACGGCCGATAGTGTCTGCTGGTGCCAATAAGACAGGCTATAGCCCTACTGTTGTTCATTCAATTAAGTTGAGAATTTTTATAACTAAAAGACAGATTTTAGTCTTTTCATTGGCTTTACAGCAATAGCCATTAGCTTTCCAAACTATGTTTCCCCGCGATTTAATTTAGAAATATTGAGATATGACTGGCTGGGCCTCTACTTTTCACAACTCAACAATCATCTATTTGATATTTACCGCGCATGCTGCCCAAATTGCGTTCTCTGCCTTGCCTTCCGACCGTGGGCAATGCGATTTTATTTTTTAAGGCTAGGGGAAGCTAATGATCTTCTGTGGCCAAATAATACTTAAGTAGACTCTTTTGAATTATTTCATGTATTAGACAGGAGTAGGCTAATTAGGTTATATAATTTACTTAGGGAAAGCTTAGTTTCCCCTAGCCTTATGGACGTGCGGTCTATGAGCCTATGTCAATCTACTATCCCCCATAGTAGAAAAGTTAACATATTCTATTGGTCAACTTGTCGAGAAAGAAATGGCCCAAACAGACTCTGGGACAGTTGTGGGACGATAGATCCCAAATTCATTCAACCAGTAGGTCTAGGCTACATAAAAAAACAGCGAGAAACCAGTCAATTAGAATAATTATTTATATGAACAGCATGGCGTGAAATGGAACTGTTAAATGATATGCGATGTCTAAATCTGGCTTCTCTACGGCCTCTGCATGATTAATCAACACTCAGGGTGGGAAGACCAAAATAGATAATCCTGTTCTAGATTGATATATAGCATTCATAAGGTATTCAGACCCCTTCACTTTTTCCACTTTGTTACATTACAGCCTTATTCTAACATGCTACAAGCTTGGCACACCTGTATTTGGGGAGTTTCTCCCATTCTTCTCAGCAGATCCTCTCAAGCTCTGTCTGATTGGAAGGGGAGTGTCGCTGCACAGCTATTTTTCAGGTCTCTCCAGATGTGTTTGATTGGGTTTAAGTCCGGGCTCTGGCTGGGCCACTCGATGACATTCAGAGACTTGTCCTGAAGCCACTCCAGCATTGTCTTGGCTGTGTGCTAAGGGTTGTTGTCCTGTTGGAAGGTGACCCTTCTACCCAGTCTGAGGTCCTGAGCGCTCTGGAGCAGGTTTTTTTATTAAGGATCTCTGTACTTTCCTCCGTTCATCTTTCCCTCGATCCTGACTAGTCTCCCAGTCCCTGTCGCTGAAAAACATCCCCACAGCATGATGCTGCCACCACGCTTCACCGTAGGGATGGTATTGACCATGTGGTGAGCGGTACCAGGTTTCTTCCAGAAATGACACTTGGCTTTCAGGCCAAAGAGTTCAATCTCGGTTTCATCAGACCAGAGAATCTTGTTTTCATGGTCAGAGTCCTTTAGGTGCCTTTTGGCAAACTCCAAGTGGGCTGTCATGTGCCTTTTACTGAGGAGCGGCTTCCGTTTGGCCACTGTAACATCAAGGCCTGATCGGTGGAGTGCTACAGAGATGGTTGTCCTTCTGGAAGGTTCTCCCATCTCCACAGAGGAACTCTGTCAGAGTGACCATCGAGTTCTTGGTCACCTCCCTGACCAAGACCCTTCTCCCCCAATTGCTCAGTTTGGCCAGACGGCCAGCTCTAGGAAGAGTCTTGGTGGTTCCAAACTTCTTCCATTTAAGAATGATGGAGGCCACTGTGTTCTTTGGGACCTTCAATGCTGCAGAAACGTTTTGGTACCCTTCCCCAGATCTGTGCCTCGACAAAATCCTGTCTCGGAGCTCTACGGACTATTCCTTCGACCTGATGGCTTGGTTTTTGCTCTGACATGCACTGTCAACTGTAGGACCTTATATAAAACAGGTGTGTGCCTTTCCAAATCATGTCCAATCAATTGCATTTACCACAGGTGGACTCCAATCCAGTTGCAGAAACATCTCAAGGGTGATCAATGGAAACAGGATGCACCTGAGCTCAATTTCGAGTCTCATAGCAATGGGTCTGAATAAATAAGGTATCTGTTTGTTTGTTTTTTACTAAAATTTCTAAAAACCTGTTTTGGCTTTGTCATTATGGGGTATTGTGTGTAGATTGAGGGAAAAAAACTTAAAATCCATTTTAGAATAAGGCTGTAACGTAACAAAATGTGGAAAAAGTCAAGGGGTCTGCCTACTTTCCAAATACTTTCCGAATGCACTGTATACACAAAAGTATGTGGACACCTGCACGTCGAACATCTCATTCCAAAATCATGGGCATTAATATGGAGTTGGTCCCCCCTTTGCTGCTATAACAGCCTCCACTCTTCTAGGAAGGCTTTCCACTAGATGTTGGAACATTGCTGGGGGACTTGTTTCCATTCAGCCTCAAGAGCATTAGTGCGGTCGGGCACTGATGTTGGGCGATTAGGCCTGGCTCGCAGTCGGCATTCCAATTCATCCCAAAGGTGTTCGATGGGGTTGAGGTCACGGCTCTGTGCAGGCCAGTCAAGTTCTTCCACACAGATCTCGACAAACCATTTCTGTATGGACCTCGCCTTGTGCACAGGGGCATTGTCATGCTAAAACAGGAAAGGGCCTTCCCCAAACTGTTGCCACAAAGTTAGAAGCACAGAATCGTCTAGAATGTCATTGTATGCTGTAGCGTTAACATTTCCCTTCACTGGAACTAAGGGGCCTAGCCCGAACCATGAAAAACAGCCCCAGCCCATTATTCCTCCTCCAACAAACTTTACAGTTGGCACAATGCGTTTGAGCAGGTAGCGTTCTCCTGGTATCCTCCAAACCCAGATTTGTTTGTCGGACTTCCAGATGATGAAGCTTGATTCATCACTCCAGAGAACGCGTTTCCACTGCTCCAGAGTTTAATGGCGGCGAGCTTTACACCACTCCAGCCGACGCTTGGCATTCTGCATGGTGATCTTATGCTTTTGTGGGGCTGCTCGGCCATGGAAACCCATTTCATGACCTCCCAATGAACAGTTCTTGTGCTGATGTTGCTTACACGCTACGTGCTTCAGCCCTCAGCGGTTCCGTTCTGTGAGCATGTGTGGCCTACCACTTCACAGCTGAGCCGTTGTTGCTCCTAGACGTTTCCACTTCACAATAACAGCACTTACAGTTGACCGGGTCAGCTCTAGCAGGGCAGAAATTTGATATACTAACTTGTTGGAAAGGTGGCATCCTATGACTTTTGCCAGGTTGAAAGTCACTGAGCTCTTCAGTAAGTCCATTCTACTGCCAATGTTTGTCTATGGAGATTGCATGGCTGTGTGCTCAATTTTATACACCTATTAGCAATGTGTGTGGCTGAAATAGCCAAATTCACAAACTTGAATGGGTGTCCACATACTATTGGCCATGTAGTGTATGATATCGGCTACTGCACATTATGTACAACAGAAAAACATAAAAGCCCATAGATGTAGCTAGCTATATGCTCACTTGGCTAAATAAATTAAACTAGCTCCAGTAGGATAATCTTTTTGAGTGTGGACTGTATTACTGTATGGTATTATACGGACTGGAATTACGCACGTTGTTCAAACCATGATAAAGCAGGGAGAACATGCGATTCTGGTGCAACACATGCAGTAGGGCTGGGCGATATACCGTATTTTACGATATACCGGTATTGATGCACGGACTGGTTTGGGTTTTTACTTTACCTTCTAGAACGGTATTTAAAATGTTCGGTTTGTTAAATGTATTACGCCGTGTGTAACGTCCATTTTTATATTTATAGTTTACTTCGCTACTTCAGTCATCTCTCTCTCCATGCCGCTTTCCACACAGACCTAGCTCCACCCCCTGTCAATCACTCAAGGAGTGCATTTCTTTTTCGTCAACCACGGGACACTTGCGTTCAGTTTGCATGGTCAATGCAGTGTTGATGACAACTACGCGGTTTTCACTTTGCTTCTTAGTATAAAGCCACTAGTGTTCTACAATTACACTATTAGTTGGTGTTTCTTACATCTGCAAACAGCTAGTTTGCCTTTTTCTAGCAAGTTTGGCCTAAATCTTGTTAGCCTTTAATGCTAATCGCTAGTTAGCTAGCTAATAAATGTACTGAGTTAGAGCAAACGTAAAAATACAGCGTGATAATACAAGTGATGGTGTAGACCTAAATCAGCATGTTGTTTGTGCAACAGTATCTTCTAAATCAAAAGAGGAATACGCGAAGCAAGAATGTTAGCTACATGAAGTAGCGAAGAGAAAACATTAAATGTAGCCAAAGATTATAGGGGTCCCCTAGGAAACACGCATCACAACTTTGGTTCCTACCCTGTCACAATAACGCCTCCCTGGCATTTTCATTCGTTGTCATGTATTCTAACTATAGAATTTGAATAATCATTATATTTCCATGATTCCAACACTTCACCCAAGTGTTTTGCTCTAAATCGGAAGTCAAATCGCAATTGCAACATCTGCTCTTGTCCTTCTAGACCTGTCTGCTGCCTTTGATACTGTGAACCATCAGATCCTCCTCTCCACCCTCTCCGAGCTGGGCATCTCCGGCGCGGCTCACTCTTGGATTGCGTCCTACCTGACCGGTCGCTCCTACCAAGTGGCGTGGCGAGAAGCTGTCTCCGCACCACGTGCTCTCACCACTGGTGTCCCCCAGGGCTCAGTTCTAGGCCCTCTCCTATTCTCGCTATACACCAAGTCACTTGGCTCTGTCATATCCTCACATGGCCTCTCCTATCATTGCTACGCAGACGACACACAACTAATCTTCTCCTTTCCCCCTTCTTATAACCAGGTGGCGAATCGCATCTCTGCATGTCTGGCAGACATATCAGTATGGATGTCGGATCACCACCTCAAGCTGAACTTGGCAAGACGGAGCTGCTCTTCCTCCCGGGGAAGGACTGCCCGTTCCATGATCTCGCCATCACGGTTGACAACTCCGTTTTGTCCTCCTCCCAGAGTGCGAAGAGCCTTGGCGTGACCCTGGACAACACCCTGTCGTTCTCCGCTAACATCAAAGCGGTGACCCGATCCTGTAGGTTCATGCTCTACAACATTCGGATAGTACGACCCTGCCTTACACAGGAAGCGGCACAGGTCCTAATCCAGGCACTTGTCATCTCCCGTCTGGATTACTGCAACTCGCTGTTGGCTGGGCTCCCTGCCTGTGCCATTAAACCCCTACAACTCATCCAGAATGCCGCAGCCCGTCTGGTGTTCAACCTTCCCAAGTTCTCTCACGTCACCCCCCTCCTCCGCACACTACACTGGCTTCCAGTTGAAGCTCGCATCTGCTACAAGACCATGGTGCTTGCCTACGGAGCTGTGAGGGGAACGGCACCTCCGTACCTTCAGGCTCTGATCAGTCCCTACACCCAAACGAGGGCATTGCGTTCATCCACCTCTGGCCTCCTGGCTCCCCTACCTCTGCTGAAGCACAGTTCCCGCTCAGCCCAGTCAAAACTGTTCGCTGCTCTGGCACCCCAATGGTGGAACAAGCTCCCTCACGACGCCAGGACAGCGGAGTCACTCACCACCTTCCGGAGACATTTGAAACCCCACCTCTTTAAGGAACACCTGGGATAGGATAAAGTAATCCTTCTAACCCCCCCCTTACCCCACCACACTTTTTTGTAAAGTGGTTATCCCACTGGCTATAAGGTGAATGCACCAATTTGTAAGTCGCTCTGGATAAGAGCGTCTGCTAAATGACGTAAATGTAAATTGATTGAAATAAGGCCTAGATTGTTTGCAGCTCTACGTGGCATTGTGGAGGTCATGAAATGGGTTTCCACATAAGCCTAAGATCACCATGCACAATGCCAAGCGTCGGCTGGAGTGGTGGAAATGTCCATTTAAAAAAAACATCAGTTTTTGCTTTGTCATTATAGGGTACTGTGTATAGATTGATGAGGGGGAAAAAACGATGTTATCCATTTTAGAATAAGGCTGTAACGTAACAAAATGTGGAAAAAGTCAAGGGGTCTCAATACTTTCCGAATGCACTGTATAACGACACAACAATTTGGACATTTTTGGGCTTGGAATCATATAGGGCTCATAAAATGTATTTAATTTATGGCTCACCAGGCTTGAATTTTCAATCAAAGCTCTAACCAAATCCAGACATAGGCCTATACTTATTTTCCACCATAATTTGCAAATAAATTCATAAAAAATCCTACAATGTGATTTTCTGGATTTTTTCCCCTCATTTTGTCTGTCATAGTTGACGTGTACCTATGATGAAAATTACAGGCCTCTCATCTTTTTAAGTGGGAGAACATGCACAATTGGTGGCTGACTAAATACTTTTTTCCCCCACTGTATGCTTTGAATGACACTTCCGGTTTTGGCGGGAAATACCGTGTTACCCAGGAGAAAAGTCATTTATTCTCCAGATGGAACATTTGTAAAATACCGGGAAAATATTCAACCCTAATCGAAACAGGAATAGTGTCTTTCTAATTTGTTATTGGCTGTTAAGGACCTGTAAATGTGGCTCATTTGGCCAATATCCCTTGTTTATTGATGCCGCTGGCTGCGTGGTCAGATGCCCTAATGGGTCACGCACCCAATGCATACGGATGACCGGTACATTTCTCAAAATGTCCAATTAAAATCTTCCCAGTCACTTGTCCGGCAGCAAAATGTCCTAACGGAAACCCTGGTGTGTACACTACCAGTCAAACGTTTTACAACACCTACTCATGCAAGGGTTTTTCTTATTTTTTTTTACTATTTTCTACATTGTAGAATAATAGTGAAGACATCAAAACTATGAAATAACACATGGAACCATGTAGTATCCAAAAAAAGTGTTAAACAAATCTAAACATATTTTATATTTGAGAATTTTCAAATAGCCCCCCTTTGCCTTGATGACAGCTTTGCACACTCTTAGCTTTCTCTCAACCAGCTTCATGAGGTAGTCACCTGGAATGCATTTCAATTAACAGGTGTGCCTTATTAAAAGTTAATTTGTGGAATTTCTTTCCTTCTTAATGCGTTTGAGCCAATCAGTTGTGTTGTGACAAGGTAGGGGGGTATACAGAAGATAGCCCTATTTGGTAAAAGACCAAGTCCATATTATGGCAAGAACAGCTCAAATAAGCAAAGAGAAACAACAGTCCATCATTACTTTAAGACATGAAGGTCAGTCAATCCGGAACATTTCAAGAACTTTGAACGTTTCTTCAAGTGCAGTCGCAAAAACCATCAAGCGCTATGATGAAACTGGCTCTCATGAGGACCGCCACAGGAATGGAAGACCCAGAGCTACCTCTGCTGCAGAGGATAAGTTCATTAGAGTTACCAGCCTCAGAAATTGCAGCCCAAATAACTGCTTCACAGAGTTCAAGTAACAGACATCTCAACATCAACTGTTCAGAGGAGACTGCGTGAATCAGGCCTTCATGGTCGAATTGCTGCGAAGAAACCACTACTAAAGGACACCAATAAGAAGAAGAGACTTGCTTGGGCCAAGAAACATGAGCAATGGACATTAGACCGGTGGACATTTGTCCTTTGGTCTGGAGTCCAAATTTGAGATTTTTGGTTCCAACCGCCGTGTCTTTGTGAGACGCAGTGTGGGTGAACGGATGATCTCCGCATGTGTATTTCCCACCATAAAGCATGGAGGAGGAGGTGTTATGGTGTGGGGGTGCTTTGCTGGTGACACGGTCTGTGATTTATTTAGAATTCAACGCACAATTAACCAGCATGGCTACCACAGCATTCTGCAGCGATACACCATCCCATCTGGTTTGGGCTTAGTTGGACTATCATTTGTTTTTCAACAGGACAATGACCCAACACCTCCAGGCTGTGTAAGGGCTATTTTACCAAGAAGGAGAGTGATGGAGTGCTGCATCAGATGACCCGACCTCCACAATCCCCCGACCTCAACCAAATTGAGATGGTTTGGGATGAGTTAGACTGCAGAGTGAAAGAAAAGCAGCCAACAAGTGCTCAGCATATGTTGAAACTCCTTCAAGACTGTTGGAAAAGCATTCCAGGTGAAGCTGGTAGAGAGAATGCCAATAGTGTGTAAAGCTGTCATCAAGGCAAAGGGTGGCTATTTGAAGAATCTCAAGTATAAAATATATATTTATTTGTTCAGCACTTTTTTGGTTACTACATGAGTCCATATGTGTTATTTCATAGTTTTGATGTCTTCACTATTATTCTACAATGTAGAAAATAGTAAAAATAAAGAAAAACCCTTGAATGAATAGGTGTTCTCAAACCTTTGACCGGTAGTGTATATGCACTTTGTGTTTGTGTGTCTCTCTCTATGTCAAAAGATGGAATCACAGGATGAGGTGTGAGAAAGTATGTGGGTTCGAGGGTTTTACTACAGAGGAAACTACCATTTCCCCTCTAAGCTACCGAAATACATGAAGCCAAAACATACACACTTTGTTCATCCAAGCCCTGGTGAGTGTTTCTGGACAGATGGAAGGACGATACGGACCACACACACACACGAGCAACTACACCGACGCACGCGCACACACACATAACTGGTGACTGTTTGATTACTAAGATTGTGCAAGGGAAGCAAAAAGGTTACTGGGGTATAGGCTAGCGCAGGGAGCTAAATGTGAGACACCCCTGGCTTAGACTATACACAGGGCAGGCAAGTTGACGGTAACTGACTCTGCGTGTGTGGAGAGGCGTGAGTGAACTTTTTGACGTTTGCACAGTAAGCTTGAGCAATGTTTTGTTATCATTTGGTATAGGTGTACAGAAAATACGGGGCATGTGTTTACTGTAAGCACTGAATCCTCTGTACATGTGCCAAGATCACAGCGATAACCTTCACTGTGTAAACAGATAACTTGAATCGTACCTGTTGAAGAAGCTAGCCAGTGGCCCCAGCCTCTTGGGCCTACCCTCATCCTCTGCCCCCGGACCCATGTGTCTCCGCTGCGGACTCCGCAGACCCCCTTCGATGTCACCGCCTGGAGACAGCGTCACGTCTGAGAAGTGGGAGCTACCGCCATCGTCCGTCTCCATGGTGACGATGGCGCTGGAGTCGGAGGTGACCATGAAGTCCAGGATGTCTTCGGTGGACGCCGACAGCGTGGCGGAGAGCTCCGTGCTCAAACTCGACACGCTGCACACTGAGATGTCGTCGCTGCGGTTCAGTCCTCTGCCTCCCACGCCACTCATCGCCATGACTCCCACACCGCCAGCGCTGGACCTAGGGGCGGGGCTGAAGAGGCGCACCAAGTCATAGCTGCTGCGGGGGAAGGTGGAGGACTTGCGGAGGCCAGCGCTGTCTCCAGACTGGTCCAGAGAGAGGGTAGCGGGGTGCTGGTCGTGGTGGTTCGACCCCAGGGTAAGGCCACTCTCTCCTGGGTGTGGGTGGGCGTGGATGTGCTCGGGATGGTTTATCTCCAGGGTGGGGATGCCAGAGTCCTGGGAGGCCAGGCTGTGGCAGTCCTGATCTTCATGGCCCCGCTCGGGGCTGCCGTAGTACAGGGCGGAGGCCTTGTAACTCGGCAGGGAGTGCTGGATGAGGGGGGGCTTGTTGTGCTCATGGTGGTTGTAGAGGTCTGGGCTTGGTTGTGCTGTGGAGACGGGGTCTATGCTGACCATGCCATTCTTCATTATGGTTCCTCCAGTCGCACCTGGAAGAAACAAGGAATTCATTGAAACAGAGCTGTTATATGGACGAGAGTCACTTCTACTAGTGATAATATCATATGGTAGAGTGATGGTTGTCTGGATGGCGAGGCACAAATGTTTTCCCAAATTCCATTCATATTTTCCTTCAGCGTGACGTTTTTCGAACAACATTAGCCTACAGCTTAATTCATTGGACCAACTTTGGTTTGACAGGTCAGTAGAGCAAGAAAGTCATGCTCCAGAACCTAACTACTGAGAGAAAGTAGGACTAGGACAGAGATTAGGTTCTCTGATGACAAATCACTCTGACCCAGGCCATCAAATAACAGTAACAATGGAGCAGAAACATACAGGGAGGTGAAAGAGGATCCAGCCAGTAACCAGGCTGAAACTGAAACCCCAGACACTCCCCCTCCATCTTATAATTCAGGGGAATCTGAATTAGTAGATGGAGGGAGATTACATTATAAAGTGTGAGAATTTGCTTTGAAAGTGCTTTAATTGTATTGAATTGACACAAGCTTCTAAAAACATTTTCTACCATAGTAAAACTAAAAGTACAGTGTAAAGCGGCAGAGTACTGGCAGTGTCATTGAGTCATTGTATGGATCTGAAGGAAACTGTGTGATAAACTCTTGTGGGAACTGAGATCTTTTAAGGTCTCCTGAGCAGAACTGGAAAAGACACTATACTGCCGCCGGGTGGGGTGTGTGTGTGTGTGTGGGGGGGGGGGGGGGGGGCACAATACTTGTCACCAACTGCTACCAGAAAAAGGGAAAAACATAGTATAAGAAAATAAAGATTATCTGGCAAAAACAATAGCCTACTGGCTCTACATACGTGAACTAAATAAAATCCCTTAACAACAGCAATTTCCAACTGACTAAATTGACCTAAAGCCCCAGTCAGCTTTAACCTGATCAAGAGGTTGTCATGTGAGTTGGGGGGGGGGGGGGGGGGGGGGGGGGGGGGGGGGGGGGGGGGAGGGGGAAGAGACAGAAGAGAGCAGAGAGAGAGAGAGACAGGTTGTCACTGTGATACTGTTAATATCTAAACCCCACACCCGGTGGAAAGAAAATTAAACATCCATTGCCATGACAACATTGATTATAATTTTCATGATAATGGCTTGTCTCACCAGCCTCGCATTCACTGAGTGGATGAGCGGTAAATCATTTTTATATGAATTAAAATAACATGTCATGCTTAATCTGTATTTGGTAAGAAGCTGAAATGACACATTTCTTCACAGAAGTATTATTTTTAAAAGATGTCATGTGTTTGGCAATTTCTACTCCTGGTCTGTATGTGAATGATTGCCACAGTTCCTGAAAGTAGAACAAGCCTATGTTTCCTGTGTTTGGTTTAGCATCACAGGAAGGCATGGACAGAACATTTCACATTGCATAGAAAAGAACACCATCAACGACCAGGCTACACAAACAACAATGCTTGAGATAATAAAGACTAGATGCTACACTTAATCTCTGTGATATATTACGCACCTCTACTAGAAAGAAGGAGAGAAAACAAAAGTGTAATAAAACATACCAATGTAAAAGGGATTTCTGGCACACATAATACAGACAATGCGACTGAACTGAAGATGACGAAGCCGGACACAGACTTTAGACTCAGTGGAGCTGAATGAGTCTAGGCCTGTTCACTTTGACAAGTGTGAATCCTGCATCCTACCAATCAACACCCCCTGAACACACACACACCTAGTGCAAAATTGCATTGTTCTCAAATTTCATTATTGCTGTAGATTTACATTTTAGTCATTTAGCAGACGCTCTTATCCAGAGCGACTTCCAGTTAGTGAGTGCATACATTTTTCAGACATATAGATGTAATGAATAGAGACTAGAAAATCATGTTGAGTTACAGTGGCGTGTATTCATGGATGCCAAGGGAAGCCAGACTTCCCCAAAGATTTGACCAATAAAAAAAAACGATGCATCTTTTGTCTCTTTGCGTTTTCATAATTTTCCATCAATTCGCATGTGGCTGAATCTCAGTGGAGAAATCATCAGAGCGAGGGAAACAGCACCACACGGTCTCACTATGTGTAGCCCGTGTATCTGATGCTGTCTGGACTGAAAGAGTATGAAGTTGCTGCCATAGCATTTGATAGATTTTTGTCAGCAAGCATTTGGCCTCCCTTGATAAAACAATTATAAAATAATTTGCCAATCAGCGTTGAGCTGAGCTCAACTGTGGGTTGTCCTGGTGCAGCAAAACTCCCAAGGGTGGCCAGTTTGGATTTGGCTTCACACCAATCAAAATGTCATTTTTGTTTCTGGTCTGCTTGTGTTGATGTCCTGCAGCAGCTAGCTTGCTAATTAGGCCCTTTTCTAAGCCATGGATGGGGATGGGGATTTGGACTTGTGATTTTGACTTAATTCTCTGTACAGGCCAATGATTATGAAGGCGATTCTGTTCTAACCATAAATGAATGTTGTGCCACTGGCCTGAGACGATTGAAGTTTAATATGTAGCCTAGCCCTTTTAGGATCACATTAACTAGCTAGCTAACTTAGCTGGTTCATTGTTGTCCATGCGATGAAGTTAGGCTAGCAAGCATTTTAGCTAGGTAGCCTATGACAACAAAAACTAAAAGCGTACTATATGACAGCGCCATAGACAGTTTGCCAAAACGAAAGAGAGGAGGATGGCATTGGCATTCAACTAGTCTACAAGTAGGGTGAGTCAAAAAGTTTTGCTTCCGCACACACACAGAAATCAGTACCATGGACAGCCACATGATAATTAGCAACATTGATTGGACTAAATTGTTTTTCGTATCTTTAAATTTGTTTTCAGTGTATTAAACTAAGTATAGCCTTGTTGATTTGATTATGTTTAAATGTTTAAGCTAAAATGGTGCTGAAATAGCAGAGGCAGTGCTCCTGTTGTCTTTGTGCGGAGTTGCGGCAACTCCATGGTTCTAAATCAGTAGTTGTTAATAAACTGTCGAAAACATTAACTTGCTTGACCATGCTGCAGGTCATGTAACGGTTTGTTACATGCAATATTTGCTTTGTGGAGTTCACCGGACAGATGTTGGTCTCCAGTTTTGTGATGGAACTCCAGTTTTGTGTAGTTTAATTTATTCCGCCATTGTGTAACTTGTCTTTTTTTTGTCACGGCCTTATTGTATATCACGCTGGTGTATGAACGAATGGGTTATAGAGCAAACAACGCAATTATCATAACATAGGTTGTAATATGGATTATTTACAGGCTTGGCTTCCTCAGTGATTTTACCCACGCACCGCTACTGTTGAGCTAGACTGTCACTAGAGGCAAACACAATTAGGCTCTTCCAACCACAATTTATTAATTTCAATACATCACCATTGCCAGTGCAGCATTGTGGCATAATCAATAATGTCATTATGAATAAATAGCCTACTCATTTGCATATCATCCACCTGTTGCTCCAGCTCCACTACTAGCCTAAATCAAATGCCAAAAACGACAGTCTACTTACCACTTCCTCTCCGGTTTTTGGTCCCCTCCGTGGAATGTGCCATGTTGATGCTACAGGTGGGCTGTCGACCGGGCAGGTTGCTGTCGGCTCCTCGATCCGCCCATGATGATACGTTGCTGCAACTCACCCTCACCGCTCTCAGCGTAGCTTGGTGTTTGTTTACAGAGGAAAGTGTCTGTTAAGTACGCTTTTAGGACTCATTGACACACACACACACAAAACGTGTCATTCGGCAGTGACAGGTCAAAGTACGAACGGTACGAATGTGGCATTTTGGTGGATTAAAAGTGTCACAAAAGCCAATCATGTCAACTTGGCAAAAGACTCGCTCGCGCCCTTGCCAACGTCTCAAATGATACGCTACGTCAGTTTTATACGCTTCCCTTTCCTCTATTCAAGCCGATAGTTTTGCTCAAACGTTACAACAGAGCAGTAAAGAACTACACAATCTGGATTGGTTAAAATTCTATGAAAATACACTAGGTAAGTTTATCCTGTCTTTGTAATAACATACCTGTCTCGGCGCTTCCGCGGCCATTTTAAAAGAAACTTACCGACTTGAGTGCAATGTAATCGAGCCAAGAAAGACTACAGCATCGATGAATTCACCTGTCAGCTGCCAAGGCGTGAATAATCTTCTCATTGTCTCCATCCAATGTCCCCATCACTCTATCAAACAGGACAAGAGTTTCAAAGTAGTCAACTTGTCCAGGAACCTTATGGTAAGTTGAGTCCTTGTAAGATGTTATACTAGGACAACAGATAACAATGAAAACAGTTTGTGTTCTATGCATGAATATTATTTTATAAATGACATTCTGTAATGGATGTAATGCAATGTGGGTTTTCCATTATTTTCACTCAATCTCCTCATATGCAGAATTTAGTCATAATCACTTTCCTATGACCAAATAATGTAAAGTGTATATTTCAGTCCAGCAATTCAAGAGCAAATAAAAGTAGTTTAAATATATTTGACCATATACAGGTAACAAGGCTGTACTATTTATTAGGACTATTGTATCTGTATGAAGCAGATAGTATTTGCCCTGGTTTCAATGTGGAGCCAGCAAGGAGACTAATTTCTGCAGAATACTGCCTCCTTGAGAAAGTGTCTGTCTTTACACCGATATCAAATCCTCTAGGTTGATATTCTCTATAACTATTATGGCCATTGATTATAACACTGAACTCATGGCAGCGCTCTCTGAAGTACAGCGAACATGGTGCAAATAAGACGGAGGTGATTTGGTTTATACCTTTATTAGATGTTAAAAAAAAACTCCACAATGAAACAAAATAATTTACTCTGGGTGTACATGAAATTAGAACAATACAACCACTTGAGACAGTTGGGAGGAGGATGAGGATGTAAGGTATGGGATGAGCTGGGATGGGAGGGTGTCATCTAGTGGGAATGAAGAGATGAGTAAAACTCTGGTTTTCAGTGCTGGATATGCTATGTTCTTCAGACCATAGTACAATCAAAACTCAATTTGTTAAACCTTTTCAATGTAGTTTCAAATGCATACTCTTACTTGATGCATTTTCTCGGCAAACTTTTCTCTTCTCAATATAGAAACAACCTTACCATGGAAGAACATAAAAGGAAAATACATGGGAGTTTGAAGGAAATGCATCCATTTAAGAACTTGGTGACTCGGTCTCATATCCACAGACACACACGCTCACCGTTTTTTTAAAATCACTTCTTTACCCACACCTGTACTTATTTTATTTTTTCTATTTAAAATCTGTTTTGTTTTATTTATTCAACTTAAAAGAGATGGCGTGTGATGTTGACATGCTGCTCTTATTTGAAAGACACTCCATAATAAAAAATAATACAAATAATGGTTGGGTCTTTATTTTCTCAGCTCTCCCTCACTCAAAAATAACGTTTCATGCTAAATGATCAGTGACTTTTCTCCACATACGCTTAAATGTTTAAGTTTACATGCGCCGACATATTGCATATGACCGAGGGCCATGAAAGGTCCACCTCACATTACTTATGCAATCTCAAATTGCTCGGCCGGTTCAAAGTTAGCTCTAAAACTAAGTGCTGTACAATTAACTCTGTACAAATCTTGGGATTAATAAACACCTGTCCATTTTTCTGCTCAAAATATCAAATAAAGTTTCAGTAATAAATTAATGCTTGGATGAAAGTACTGATGCACTGCCACAGACTTAAGTGTTTTCCACCTACTTTAAAAACAAATGTTTAGTATTTAAGTATTCCTGAGGGACTGACAACTGTCTAAATATAATAAAAGAATTGAAAGCAGCCTGACATTTTCTGAGCAGTCTTTCATTCACGTTTCGATCGGTTTAACACAAGTGAAGAACAAACATCACAATTATGGGGCAAAAACTGAGGCCCTGGCAAATTGAAACGGTTTGCTATTGACTTTGCCAAACCAACTCAAGATACCACTGTCAATTAAGAGGTCTATGAATAGGAAAAACATAGGATCAATGACTGTGCTCACAATGGAGACACTGTGCCCTGTGACAGTGCATTAAAACCAGTTTGTGCACACGTTGTTGGCAGAAAATATTTTGGACTGCGCAAGGGATGCATCACAAGAGTACATGGAGGGATGGTAACAAACATTTGTTGCCTGTGCTTCAATTCCTTGGTCTTCTGAGGGCGAAAACATTTACCCGGCTCTTGCCCCCCAAAAAACAGCATATTAACTAATATTTTGAAGGGGAAGGGAAACAAAAACTGAAATAACTGCAGGGATATAAAGATATGCACAATGCATTTAGTCTAAGGATGTGTGTTAACGCAGGATTTAATAGTCAATCCACAGGCCACAAAAATGATCGAACCAACATTTTAGGGCCTCGGATTAAATTGAGTTTGTGCACGTGCACTTAAGAGGGTTTGGGGTACAAATATGTTTCGCATTTCTCTTGATAAAGATCTAGCACACAATGTAATTTTGAACCAATCTCTATACGTGTTCAATGCAGACACACACGTACACACACAAAAAAGTGAGACATTTCTGGATACAGGCTACCTTATACCAAAAAAGAAAAAAACACACATCTAAATAAAAACTAAATATTTTTGTACTTCGGTGGAATTATGTTATTTTTGGTTGATCACCTTTTCCTTGAGTTAAGTAGTGTCAGCGTCTACATTTTATTTATTGCCTTTAATATCCTGCTTCTGCTGTAGACCTTACAGTCCAATGAACATAGTGATACTATATTCTTTGTACTAGACAGTCTGAATTTGTTGCCCTCTGATAAGATTTAAATCAAATACCTGTAAGTATTTACTTCAATTGTTATTACAGGCCAGTTAACTTACTAGTTAAAAGTTCTTAAAATAAAATCTTAAAATCTTCTTTTTTTTTTAAACAAGCCCACATAAAGCGAGAACCATCAGCAGTCAATTATTTCTCTTATTTTTTCCTCTCCAAAAGTTCCTTCCACTCTGCCTCGACAACAAACAAAACTACAGGATCTACAGATCACGGCCACAATATCGAAACTGAAACTGCTACAGTAATTCATAGCACCAATTGTTTGTACTATGGAGTTTGCAAAAATGTTGATTTCAATTGCACCAAATCGGTGCCTCTGTAGAGATGGCTGTAATTAAATATTTTTGCAAAGGGCCATTACTCCCCAAATTGAACTCAAACTATCTTTTTTTCCTAGCTTTTTTGTTGTTGTTGCATTGAACAGCAGTTTTCAAATATTTTCTTATTTGCAATTTTTTTTTTTTGTTGAAGATTTAATTTTTTTGCCTCACAAACCATACTATCTACGTCTACTACTAAGGTTCTGAAAAACCGACAACCACCCTTCAAAATCATACTAATTTAGAGCAACTTTGCACACTTCTGGAGGAGGGATCTTTGATACAGATTTTTCAGAGGAAAGATGCACACAATCTTTCTCTTTCCTTCACATTCAGAAAGGCACCCCTGCTACCAAAATACACTTCTAAGTTCTTGCACAACTCAAAAATCAGCACATTCTTTCTTCACTTTCTGAATGATAGGGATGGAGAAAGAAAAAGAGGATGCAATCGCGGTGCTTTCATACTAAGTTATGAAGAGCAGCATCACAGTCAGGTCATGGAAATTGTAGCAGTTACACTAGAAACGAAGGAGTGAGACTAGTAGGACAGGCACAACCATTCGGACACCACAACTACCAGTATCCTAGTTTAAAAGCAAAAAGAAAGTTGGAAAAACCTACAGAGGGAAAAACAAAATATTCCCTTATATCTAAGTGTGACTAATGAAGATTAATGTCTGGAAGAATCAACTAAAGCAAATCTAAAATGCATGTCTTCAGATATGGCATCACATGAAGACATGTAGAACATATTTTTTGAGTTTTTCCTATTATTTTCGCTCTTTTTTTTGTTGTGGTTGTTGATTACACACGATTCAAGTTAGTAAATGAAAATCAGCAGGGTTGGGATGTGGAGGGGAGGTTCCTCTGTCCATAAGCCTTTGGTTTCCCGGTCCTGAGGTCTCCCCCATATCTGCCAGTAGAGGTGCAGTCAAACGAGAAGAGGTTATATCCTCTCGACAATAGGCTTCCTCTCCACAGAGCTAGAGTTATCAGATGTTGCTGCTCCCTGCAGGAATAAAGACAGTTGGTGAGAAAGATGGCCTCCAGTCAAGTGAGCTTGTGCACAGGCTATTTGTTAATTTATCCTCAGCTTAAAGCAAAACTGAAACGTTTTGTATTAGATCACTGATTAAAATGTGTTAACTGGAACTTGTTTTAAGATGGTGTCACTGGGGGGAGAGAGAGAGTGCTCTGGTGTTGGCCTGGCTGACAGGTATTTCTATTCTAAAGCACTCTGAACAGCTGACACTTATAGGAATTACTATGCTGGCTGTGAATGCTGATGACTTGCAACTAAGATACACATTTTAATATTTGTAATTCAGTTTAAACTAAGTAGTTGTACAGTACAAGTCAAACATTTGGACACAACTACTCATTCAAGGGGTTTTCTTTATTTTTTACTATTTTCTACATTGTAGAATAATAGTGAAGACATCAAAACTATGAAATAACACAAATGGAATCATGTAGTAACCAAAAAAGTGTTCAACAAATCTAAATATATTTTAGATTCTTTAAAGTAGCATTCCTCATGAAGCTGGTTGAAAGAATGCCAAGAGTGCACAAAGCTGTCATCAAGTCATTTGCCTTGATGACAGCTTTGCACACTCTTGGCATTCTCTCAACCAGCTTCATGAGGAATGCTTTTCCAACAGTCTTGAAGGAGTTCCCACATATGCTGAGCACTTGTTGGCTGCTTTTCCTTCACTCTGCAGTCCAACTCATCCCAAACCATCTCAATTGGGTTGAGGTCAGGTGATTGTGGAGGCCAGGTCATCTGATGCAGCACTCCATCACTCTCCTTGTCAAATAGCCCTTCCACAGTCTGGAGGTGTGTTTTGGGTCATTGTCCTGTTGAAAAACAAATGATAGTCCCACTAAGCCCAAACCAGATGGGATGGTGTATTGCTTCAGAATGCTGTGGTAGCCATGCTGGTTAATTGTGCCTTGAATTCTAAATAAATCACAGACAATGTCACCAGCAAAGCACCCCCACACTTTCTCCTCCATGCTTCATGGTGGGAACCACACATGCGGAGATCACACTTCACCTACTCTGCGTCTCACAAAGACACGGCGGTTGGAACCATAAATCTCAAATTTGGACTCATCAGACCAAAGGACAGATTTCCACCGGTCTAATGTCTATTGCTCGTGTTTCTTGGCCCAAGCAAGTCTCTTCTTCTTATTGGTGTCCTTTAGTAGTGGTTTCTTTGCAGCAATTCGACCATGAAGGCCTGATTCACGCAGTCCCCTCTGAACAGTTGATGTTGACATGTGTCTGTTACTTGAACTCTGTGAACCATTTATTTGGGCTGCAATCTGAGGCGCAGTTAACTCTAATGAACTTATCCTCTGCAGCAGAGGTAACTCTGGGTCTTCCATTCCTGTGGCAGTCCTCATGAGAGCCAGTTTCATCATAGCGCTTGATGATTTTTGCGACTGCACTTGAAGAAACTTTCAAAGTTCTTGACATTTTCCAGATTAAGACATGAAGGTCAGTCAAAGTAATGATAGACTGTCGTTTCTCTTTGCTTATTTGAGCTGTTCTTGCCATAATATGGACTTGGTCTTTTACCAAATAGGACTATCTTCTGTACACCAACCCTACCTTGTCACAACACAACTGATTGGCTCAAACGCATTAAGAAGGAAAGAAATTCCACAAATTAACATTTAACAAGGCACACCTGTTAAATGAAATGGATTCCAGGTGACTACCTCATGAAGCTGGTTGAGCGAATGCCAAGAGTGTGCAAAGCTGTCATCAAGGCAAAGGGTGGGTACTTTGAAGAATCTCAAATATAAAATATATTTTGATTTGTTTAACACTTTTTTGGTACTACATAATTACATGTGTTATTTCATAGTTTTGATGTCTTCACTATTATTCTACAATGTAGAAAATAGTAAAGATAAAGAAAAACCCTTGAATGAGTAGGTGTATCCAAACCTTTGACTGGTACTGTATATAAAAAATGTATGACCACTTTATGACCCATCTGCATCTGTTGGGACAAACAAATGAAAAAAATAAAAAGCTTCCAAATTTAAAGTAAGCCAATAAAAAAGTCATCTCAGCCGTAGGCCTAAGATATATTTACCATAACTCTGATTGATCATACCTGTACACTGAGATCCGGGAAAAAGGGGGGAACAGAGTGTGTTCTGCCACCAGCACTCATCTTGCTGGCTGCCAGTTCCTCCCTGTCCACTAATATTTAATAGAGGGAACTAAAAAGAAGAAAGGGAAGGTATTAGTCTAACGCAGGGGAAACTGTTTCATTGTCAAAATTTGATGTAACTTCTGATCCAACCCACCTAAACATTCTTATAAGATTCTTACCTCATGCAAATCTTCAATGAAGTCATAGGTTTTCCCATATGTGGGACTCTGACCAGCCGCTGCACATTTGCAGGCTTCCTTCTCTCTGCAAGATTCTTCCTTTTGAATCTTGTTGACTGGGACGTCCATCCGTCCGCTTGCCGTCAATGTTGCTGCTCCAACTGCGGCCGCCATTTCACAGTCTAAGCAAATCTCTTGCTCAGCGATTGGCAGGAGGGTGCTGGAGCCCTCCTGAGAATCCAGTGAGGTCTGGGCACTCTTCTCCATGCCAGACTTCTTCAATCTGGGCAGGAATTTACCAGATTCCAGTTCTGACTTCCCATAGCAGGGGCCCTCGTTTTCTGCGTCCTCCTCCAGCGGTTTGAGGTCGGCCTGAGGGTCGTCGAAGATGTCCGGCGGGGCCAGGACTGGAAAACTCCTCTCCTCTTCTTTCTCGGACTCAGCCTCCGACTCGCTCCCTCCACCAGGCGACAACTCTGAGGCGGATATGGGTCGGAAGTGTGTCCTGGGGGAGATGCGGATGGCCCTGTACTGGGTGGTCCGGTTGATGCCGTATATCCGTGGGTGGAAAGCTTCGTTCTCGGAGTCCGAGCACAATATAGACTTGGGCTTGAACCCCGGGCTGAACGAAGCCATGTCCTCAGGCTCGAAGGAGCACTCTACGTGGAGGACTTGAGAGAACGGATTGTTCAGATCGAAGGACGCAAACGGGTAGTCGAGCCCTGGCTCCTCGCCTCGGAAGCCTGCACAGGGTCCGAGTAAATCTTCATGGAAGATTAAAGAAAACCCCTTATTCAATCCTTCCCCACCTCCTTTAGTAGCCTGGTCGCTCTGCCCGAAGGAGACCAGCGGCCTCCAGAAGGGCTTGTGGCCAGGGGCAAAGCAGCTGCCAGTATTCATGAACACGTCTGTACCAGCAATGGTGACCACGTCTGAGCCAGAGGCCGAAGCGGCAGCAGCGGCACACTGTAGCAGGCTGCCTCTCTCGTCGCCGGGTGGCACCATGGCCCAGTCCTGGTCACCGCTGAACGTCTTCAGCTCTCCATACACTCCTCCCAGGATGAACGATGTGTTGTCTTTCTCAGGGTTCACGTCCCAAGGCTTGGACGGCGTCATGTAATCCCCGGAAGCATTCATCTTTGAGAGCCCGTTTTTGGCCAGGAGGGCCTGCTCTTCATTCTTGCCTTCCCACAGGTGGTACTCAGAGTGCTGCACTGCCTTCTTCGGAGGCCCCTGGATGGGACCAACTTCCTTTGCCTGCATGTCGAGACAGCCGCAGTGGTAGCTACTCGACTCCTGGGAGAACAAGCCCTCGCCTGGCTTTTCTCCTCCTAGTGATAGTACAGGATCTCCATCTCCGATAGCTGTCCAAATGTCCTTTATTATCCCTGAGCTGTAGTTATCACTCTGTTGGTTTGTGTCATCTGAAAACATGCCAGCGTCGTACTGTTTGCTCTCGTCCTGTTCTAACGCTATTCCACAAATGGACTCCAATTTAGATTTCTTTGCGAAGGTCGGATTGGACACCGTGCCTACATTGGCCTCCTCGCACTGGCGACCGGTGTCTTCTTGTAAAAAGTCCAGGATTTCTTCTTCTAGGTATGTACCAGAGATAGGAAGGATTATACAATTAATATCTTCATTGCCAATTAGAGCGGACTCCTCTGTTTGAACGTTTATTTGCTCATTGTCTGAACGTGTCTCTTCCGAATGCGACCATGGACTGCAGGTTCGCGTTGAAAGGTTTGAACAGTGTTCAGTTTCATCAAAGGCACTATTTTTGGTCCATATTAGCAAACGAGACTGCTTGTTACAATGTGGTTCTAGACAGCTACTTGAATCTGTGTTGTTTTCGTGACCAACGGTGAGTGAGTCGCAGGGAAAAGGAAGAGTGGGGCTATCGTACTGCAGCTCAAAAAGAGAGAAGCAGGAGGAGTTCAGACCAGACGCTTCGCTGGTGGCTTCTGGGAGATGAGGCTCCTCCAGGGTTCCAGGCAGCGTGCTGATGGTGAATGTAACGCCGTCCAAAGCGGGGGAGAGCTGAACGGGAGAGTCCCCGACAAAGCTTTCTCCATCTTTATCTTCAGAGCTAGAGGATGAATAACATCCCCAGACCTGAGCCATGTTTTCCAAATCCTGCATGAAGAACCCATCAGCTGCCAAAGCTTCCTGACAGTCCACCCTTATTGCACTTTCCCCTTGCAGCTCAAGGCCATCTAACACTAAACAACATTCTGCCTCAAAGTCTCTTTGCTCTTCGCTCTTCTGTCTAATCATGCTCAAGATCCGACTCTCTTGTACTGAGTCTGAGGCACTAGGATCCAATATGGATTGATAAATATCGACTTCATAGAAGTGAGTGAATTCAGACAGATGGTCATCATCTAAATCTCTACTATCCTCGGGCGGAGGGCAGCTTGAGGTCCCATTGAGTTCGTTAGCCTCCTCGTTTGCGTCGCCTGGCACCTCAACAAAGTGCCCATCAACGAAGGTGCCCGCTGCCAGATACGCCCTCTGGAAGCTTGCGTTGGCAATGTAGATGCCTTGCATTCTCTCAGACAGCCTTTCCAAGTCGGCGGACATAGTTGAGTCATCTGGAGAGTCCACCTTACTCCGGTACTTTGTTTCCAGTTTGCTCTTTCTACTACTGAAAGGTACAAAATACTCTGTGATGGGCTCTGTGTACCACAGGGGCTCCTCCATGTACTCCTTTTTCTTGCTGGCATCAGCTCCGGACTCCTTTGCGTCCCCCCAACCTGGATCTTTTCGAATCTCCTTCAGCGGTCTTTTCCCCTTTTTGTAGAGCTGTGTTTGCCTTGCAGGGCCTCCAGTGGTGCTGCTGCTGCTTCCTCCAGCGTTCCTACGCTCCTCTTTGTCGATGGCCTTCAGAGCCAGCTTCACTTGTCCGCTGTTGCGCCCCCTCTTACTCCTGCTGCCCGCCTCCTTGGACTTGTGCCTGATTCTGACTGCTTTCCTGCTGGACGTTTTGGAGTTGCCCTGGTTCCCGCTGGAGCTCGAGCCAGTCTCGCTAGAGCCAGAGGACCAGGAGCGAGGCCGATACTTGCCCTCTGACCTGTGCCTCGCCTGCCTCTTGCTGTGGACGGCAGCTCGGTCCTCCGCTGTTGCGCCACCATGGTATCGGTTCTCTTTCTCTTTCTTGCTGCGTCGCTGCTGGGCTCTCTCGCTGGTTGGGTTAGTGGTAGTGTTGCATGCCTCAGGGGTTCTCTCATTAGCAGCTTCACCATCACTGTTGCAATCTTTTGGGGAGGAGGTGTCGGTGCTGGTCTGCGGGGCTGCAGAGGATGATGAGCCGGAGTAAGCGCTGGCTTTAGCCTTGTTCCACACCGTCATGATCTCTTGGAGACAAACAGATCCCTCTGACAAAGGAGGAAAGGCTTCATAATACCTGCAACAACAATGAGAGAAAACTTTGTCAATTAAGAGCAATCATAAAATGAATGAGCACATGTTTAATGGGCATAAAACTAAATCAACTATGCATAGTTGTGCCAGCTACTCAGGACAGTATTATTGTGGTTATGGGTAAAAACGTACATTTCCACCTGGTCCTTTGAGGAAGGGGACTCAACTTGTTCAGGAGACTGAGATCCATCCGATTTTTTGTGGAGCCATTTTTCTTCTGTGAAGAATTATAAGCAATATGATAAGAAGGAGCGTTATCATTGAAATGTTTTTATATTTACTAGTTTGTTACAACAGGGCATACAAATGTATAAACCCAAGACACAAACCTTTCTGTTTGTTTTGGATGTCCTTGAGTTTGGAGCAAAGCTCCTCGACCAGGCTCTCAATTCCAGAGTTCTGTGGGGAAAAAAGGAGGGAGAATATGTAACATTAAGAATTAATCTAGCAAAGAGAATCTAAACAGAATAATCTAATGAGACCTGTGTATGAAACAGCAGTGAATGAACATTAATAAAACATTTGCTTCTTTCAGACCACTCATAAAGTGATAGGATGTTTCCAACAATAACACTTGGGGGTTTGAACATAAGCTTTTTTTAAAGGCAACTTCGACCCCATTGTAACACTGACTAGAGGGTATTAACATGGGGCTGACAGAAGTCTAACCAGCTGACTGTCAGCACGGGCATGCTCTACCATGACTATATTAAATCAGTGTTTTCCATTAGCGCCGTCTGATGACTAAATCAGCCGGTTACACACACATTTTTAGCCGGCTACATTTTCAGATTAACTAGGCTACTTTTCATTTTAAAGTTTCAATTAGATAGTCCGTCGAGCCCTCTCTCACTAGAATGAACGATATGCATCTTCTAGCGATCTATTGATAGGATAGGTGCCTGTCAGTCACAAAGCGAGCGATGACCGGGAAACGCAGCAGAGAGGAAGAGGTGAAGCGAGAGGTTTCACTCTGGCCAAAATCTGTCCAAAATAAGCCCAATGTGTTTCAATGGGCTTATTTTGGACCTAAGCATGTCACCTGCCTTCCCGCCTTTGGGACAACGACTCCCATTGTTAGGGCGGAGACGTGAGCATCTCGTCATTTTATACAGATCTCTGGTTGCAGTTGAATTTCTTTACACGGAGGAGGGAGAGAAAGCATGATGCTCGTGAATTTGCACGTCCCATGTAATGTAAGTGGTAACGATGAGTCAATCCAATAGCCTAATTATTGTTTTCTGACACATTTATTTTCTTTGACACATTTATTTTCTTTCGTGTGTTTCACATAGCCAGCCAAGAGGAGTCGTGGTGCCAAGTTGGCTAATTACTCAAGTAGATAATTAGGGCCCTCACAGAATCTTGGCATTAACGGAATTCAACAATATTTAAACGTGTATTAACCTTAGTAGGGAATCAACTAAATGTATGAAATTAATTCATTTGCCCAAGTTAATCATAAGACATGAACAGAATGCATCAGTGATTCGTATTTCCTGCAACTTTCTGAAGAGGCAATGAGAATGCCCCTGTCTGTGTGTGTGTGCAGTGCGCACGTCTACCACTTTGTGTAGCTGTTAGCGATGATGCTAATGAAAACAGTCTTCTAGGTAGATGGAAAGGCTTTCCCAAAAACTTTCTCAATTAAAGCTGCAATATATAACTTTTTGGGCGACCTGACCAAATTCAGATAGAAATGTGAGTTATAGATCTGTCATTCTAATTGAAAGCAAGTCTAAGAAGCGGTAGATCTGTTCTGTGTGAGCTATTTCTATGCTTCCCGTTAAGTTTAGTTTTTGCGTCTTTTATGTTCGGTTTTGTACACCAGCTTCAAATATATTTCACAGCGGTTTAGATAGTACAATGATTCTCTACACATTCAAATTGGTCGATTTGCTTGTTTTTTCACATAAACGGAAATAAAACAAACTGTTAGAATTTTAGCAACCAGGAAATGGCAGAGCGATTTCTGCATAGTGCACCTTTACAACGTTAACTACTAAGTAGCCTATGCTTACCTGGCAGAATGTTATCATTATTATTTAGATCAATCCAGTGGGTATTTGTTTTGCAAACTACCATCACATGTGTGCTACAAAAACACAGCTAAACAACCTCTTGCTAGGTGTGCACTTGAATTAAAGGGTAACTACATCCAAAAATCGATATTTCTTTGATTTTTCCCAGACCTCAAACATGGTCTCCAGGGTGGGAAATTAACACCCGCCAAATGCAGGTAGATTTAGGTATTGGCTGGTAAGAATGTATATTTCACCAGACACGTTGACGGGTGGTCACACACAGCATTTGGGAACCGTTTTTTTGTTTAAATCCAAAGCCCAAAATGTATAAATTGGTCAAATTGACGTGAAAGGCTACTAAAGTGTGACTTTGTCCTCGTGTTTCTTGGCTAGTTACAGTATATAATTTTGTTCACACGCTAGGTTGTTTTTCAATATTAGTTTGAGTTTGCTGCAACTGTCTGCTGGTAGTACAGACAGAGAATATAATCTCCGACAGACACGGAGTGCCGTTACCACGGTAATGGCCAGCCCCTTAACAAGGGACAGCTGAACATTTTTGACTCACCTAATGACTCAAATATTTTGGGGTAAATAGTGCTCGATAGAGCATGGAACAGTCCAAAAACATTTTATTCATGAATTTAGTCATTTCTTATCATTTAAAACACAATTTCATTGTGCTCCTACATTTATTTGTGTGCTCCTAAATATCTACTTATGTACTTGTAAAAAATGTCAGCGTTAGAGCCCTGAACTTATAGTAAATAAGCCATATCATTCAGCATTTTGTGGCACTGTTGATTCTTAATGTTCAGTTGTACAACCATTGATCTGTTCTACTTTTTACTATTGTATGTTAAATTAAATAATTTAGAAACAATAGTAAAAAGTAGAACAGATAAACGGTTGTACAACCAGCCACTCAGATGGTCGCCTGATGTGGTTTAAGCATTTTTGTGGATTTAGAATATTCAATTTTGTAACTTGATAATGTGGGTTATTTACTTAATTTTTCTGTTTTAATAAAATACATAATTTGAAGAACAAACATCATTGTGGCAATTTATATCTTGCAGTAAAACTGTAAATATGACTTTAAATCTCAAGAGAAGACAGGTTAAAATGTTAAAAGGTTTAATGTTCTCTTACTTAGAAAATAGTCCAGATCATATAGGCCTAGACAATATCAAAAACAACTAACATCACACTGAATTCATACATTTTCAGTAATTTAAATTGTATAGTCATGTCTTTCTACACAATACCACAACAAATGTTCCCAGTCTGGGAAATAAACTCAACAAAGCATTCAATTATTTCGCTGTGTATCTCAGATGGAATCAAGGCATTAGAATGTACCAGAGGCCACCAAAATAGAGCTCCTTCTGCAGAAGAATTCAAACCCAGGGATGCCTGGCTGGCTACTTTTTCTATTTGGCTGGCTCCTCTATGTACTTGTGTAAAACACTGATTAAATGTAGCTAAGAGGGAGAAATGTTGCATGAGAAAAATGACTAAGCATAGCCTGAACATCCACCACCTGTCTTTCCATCTAAACACTTACAAAACATCAGGCATTAGACAAACAAAGACCTCTCAGACACCTACTTCTTCATTATACCTATTGAGATTTTACTCGCTGAACAAAGATGACGTGATCTGTTTTGCTGCAAACAAGGCCTGCTACGATCTGGTCTACATAAAGACAGCCATGTCAAAATGCCTCAACAGACCAGTAGGCAATAGGCAAAGTCAGAAAAGCATCTGCATTCGGTGAGGACTGCTATATCCACCACAACATCCAGGGCCAGATTAGTCCCAAAATGTGTAATTTACACACTCTCCCTTCTCTCGCTCTCTTTCTGACAGAAAGTGACATTCCTTACCATGCCTCCCAGCAAAAAGCAAAGTTTCTCCCCTGGCCCTGTGTTTCCTCTTGCATCATTGTGCTAATGCCAGTCAGCTGACGGGCAACACGCACGCACTCTGCTCTCTGTGCTGCAATCCCGTGCAGCATGTGCTGGTTAAAAAAAAATTGACCGCAGAGTCCAGTCCCCAGAGAGCAGCACACTCCTCCTCTACCTTGCAGACCCTTCCCCCTATACGCCCTCCAGCTCTATCCCAGCCCTCAAACGCTCGCTCTACTACGGGCTGCCTTTGATAGTATACTACTGCCAACCAACCACTAAGGAAAATGTCAGCAAATTCTTTCAGATTTTGCTTGGAAAAAGGGCACAGAAATAATTTAATGCAGGCTTATTAAACTGTGCACTCACTTACATGCAATGACTCCTCTGCAAGGTCACCCATAACATTATCTCAATACTGAGTGTAACAGTGTGAGTGCAAATGGGAGTCTTCCACTGGTTCACAATTCTTCACTCTGCTGACCTCAATCCAACCTTGCAAGTAAACTCTCATTATATCACACTGGCTGTGAAAATCCTGGAGAGCAAATCACAAAATAAGGCTGGCCAATGCCAAGTATCATATGATGATAATGGTTTGACTGAGGGTCTTCCTCAGGTGCATCCAATTTCCTTTGATCATCCTTGAGATGTCTCTACAACTTGATTGGAGTTCACCTGTGGCCAATTCAATTGTTTAGCAATGATTTAAAAATAAACACACCTGTCTATATAAAGGTCCCACAGTTGCCAGTATACAGTGCAGTCGGAAAGTATACAGACCCCTTCCCCCTTTCCACATTTTGTTACGTTACAGCCTTATTCTAAAATTGATTAAATAAAAATCCTCAATCTACACACAATACCCCACAATAACGAAGTGAAAACAGGCGTAGAAAATGTTGCAAATTTAAAAAAAATTAAAAACAGATATACCTTATTTACATAGGTATTCAGACCCTTTGCTATGAGATTTCAAATTGAGCTCAGGTGCATCCTGTTTCCATTGATCATCCTTGAGATGTTTCTACAACTTAATTGGAGTCCACCTGAGGTAAATTCAATTGATTGGACATTATTTGGAAAGGCACACTCCTGTCTATATAAGGGCCCACAGTTGATAGTGCATGTCAAAACAAAAACCGAGCAATGAGGTCGAAGGAATTGTCTGTAGAGCTCAGAGACAGGATTGTGTCGAGGCACAGATCTGGGGAAGGGTACCAAAACATTTCTGCAGCATTGAAGGTCCCCAAGAACACAGTGGCCTCCATCATTCTTAAATGGAAGTAGTTTTGAACCACCAAGACTCTTCCTAGAGCTGGCCGTCCGGCCAAACTGAGCAATCGGGGGAGAAGGGCCTTGGTCAGAGAGGTGACCAAGAACCCGATGGTCACTCTGACAGAGCTCCAGAGTTCCTCTGTGGAGATGGGAGAACCTTGCAGAAGGACAACCATCTCTGCAGCACTCCACCAATCAGGCCTTTATGGTAGAGTGGCCAGACGGAAGCCACTACTCAGTAAAAGGCACGACAGCCCGCTTGGAGTTTGCCAAAAGGCACCTAAAGGACTCTCGGACCATGAGAAACAAGATTCTCTGGTCTGATGAAACCAAGATTGAACTATTTTGCCTGAATGCCAAGCTTCACGTCTGGAGGAACCCTGGCACCATCCCTACGGTGAAGCATAGTGGTGGCAGCATCACGCTGTGGGGATGTTTTTCAGCGGGAGACTAATCAGGATCGAGGGAAAGATGAACGGAGCAAAGTACAGAAAGATCCTTGATGAAAACCTTCTCCAGAGCACTCAGGACCTCAGACTGGGGCGTAGGTTCACCTTCCAACAGGACAACGACCCTAAGCACACAGCCAAGACAACGCAGGAGTGGCTTCGGGACAAGTCTCTGAATGTCATTGAGTGGCCCAGCCAGAGCCCGGACTTGAACCCGATCTAACATCTCTGGAGAGACCTGAAAATAGCTGTGCAGCGACGCTCCCCATCCAACCTGAGAGCTTGAGAGGATCTGTAGAGAAGAATGGGAGAAACTCCCCAAATACAGGTGTGCCAAGCTTGTAGCGTCATACCCAAGAAGACTCGAGGCTGTAATCGCTGCCAAAGGTGCTTCAAAGTACTGAGCAAAGGGTCTGAATACTTATGTAAATGTGATAGTTTTTTTATTTTTTATTTTGTTGCTAAAATGTATTCAAACCTGTTTTTCCTTTGTCATTATGGGGTAGTGTGTGTAGATTGATGAGGGGAAAAAAACAATTTAATCTATTTTAGAATAAGGCTGTAACGTAACAAAATGTGGAAAAATATCTAGGGGTCTGAATACTGTCCAAATGCACTGCACGTCAGAGCAGAAACTATACCATGAAGTCCAAGGAACTGTCCGTAGATCTCTGAGATAGCATTGTGATGAGGAATATATCTGGGGAAGGGTATAAAACAATTTCTAGAGTGTTGAAAGGTTCCAAGAGCACATTGGTCTCAAAATATGGAACTACCCAGACTCTGCCTAGAGCTGGCCATCCAACCAAACTGAGCAACCGGGAACCAAGTGACCAAGAACCCAATGAACTCTCTGACAGAACTACAGAGTTAGTTGGCTGAGATGGTAGAACCTGCCAGATGGAAGCCACTCTTGAGAAAAAGGCACATGACATAACAAAATGTGGAATAAGTCAAGGGGTATGAATACTTTCTGAAGGCAGTGTACATGCTTCTGCCATTCTTCAATTACTCAACATATTCAGCTTTGTAGCTTACAAGCTGGTGTGTGTCAAAATAACCACTGAACTGCTGTACCAACTATCAGTCTATGCAACTGCTCCTAAATATTCAAGCTTCAAAGAGTCAATATAAGTGAAATGTATCATTTCAATTTCTCAGGAGTGCATGAGCAATGCTGTGAGTAGACCACACGCACAAAAACATTGGGTGAAGAGATTTGTGGCGACACTGGGGTGGAACGGCACTTACTTCATCAGATGCAGAACGCAGACATTGCACGGCGGCTTGCTTCTTTATCTCATCCAGACTTAGGTCCGTCCCTCCTCCTTTCTTCTTACTCTTGCCCCATTTCTTCCCAGTTCCCTTCTCCCAGCCCAAGAAGATGTCATTTTCCTGCACACACAAAATCCACATCAGTCATTCAATGAGACAGCTCCTCTACACAGAAAAAAAGGAAATGCATGTAGAAAAAAAGGAAATGCATGTTTTAGAACATTGTAAGTGTAAGAAATCAAAGATGGCTTTAAAATCATTAGGTTCAATTACAATCACCTGACTCATACTCAATACTAAAACAGAACCCTCTTCTTCATTGGCTATGTGTATGTTTAGTTTAAGTAGGATACCCATTAGCTACTGCACATGCAGCAGCTACTCTTCCTGGGGTCTACATAAAATGTACAAATACACAACAAAGTACAGAACAGTTATAGACTAGAACACAAGATTACATTAAATAAATAAAAATAAGTGATATATTGGAAAGACACAACAAAAATACTACTTACACACTATTCATATATACATACTCATATGAGGAGAGGCGCTGTGATAATGTATTTTAAAGCTAAAACTTGCTTTTGACCTGAGTAACCTCTGGCGGCAGACCATTCCACGATGACATGGCTCGACACATAACAGAGCGATCCATTTAATCTGTTTTTGGATTGGTACAGTGAAGAAACCCATAGTGGCGTATGTACACTGAGTAAACTTAACATCAGAAACACCTTCCTAATATTGAGTTTCACCTACTCCCGTTGCCTGCTGCACTGCTGCTTGGATCCCACCTGGCGATATGCTCCCCGTCTGCCCTGGCCTGTCTCCCACTGTCTGGTACAGGTACCTCGCCACACTCCCCCCTCTCTCCCTAGCTTTCGCTCGCTTCCAGCACACACACACACACACACACACACACACTGCACACTTTGGACTGATCTGAATTTTATGTAGGCTAATTAACTTATGAAGCTTGTGAGCTTTAATGAACTAGTATAGGCCTACTATTTCTTTTATCTCAGACTTGTATAGCCTACTGGACTCAGAGCTACTCTCTCACGTTATTTTGTTGGTACGAGTGGCTCTTTGAACTTACAATGTCTAACCCCAAGCGGTTTTATTTTTTTCTTGTGCTTTATGCCATTTGCTCCATGACTCTTTGTTGTCTATGAACTTACTTGTTTACCCGACCGCGGGACAGACCATGTTTGTTCCCAACAGTCGTGACTCTGGCCTCCCATCCTATTCTAACTACCTCTCGCCAGCTTTGTATTCATATTACCTGATGAAATTGCTGTACAATATGATCTTGTTGCCATCTGATGCACATTCAGATGTCACAAAAAATCAACACTGCAAAGCTTTCCCTGTCCTCTGCCGTGCCCCGATTGTATTACTGCTGATGATATCTGGAAATGTGCATGTCTACTGTTGCTAGCCCAAACTGACTTGTGCTCCAATTTCTGCTTCACTGATTTCTGCTCTTGTAAAAGCCTAGGTTTTCTGCACTTTAACTCTAGAAGCTTATTACCTAAAATGGATAAATTGAAAGTGTGGGTTCACAGCTCCAGTCCAGATGTGTTGGTCATCACTGAGACGTGGTTAGAAAGAGTATTCTGAACACTGATGTTAACCTTTTTCGGCAAGACAGATCTTCCAAAGGTGGTGGAGTGGCAATCTTTACCAAGGAACACCTTCAGTGCTCTGTTGTCTCCACCAAGTCTGTCCCCAAACAATTTGATTTGCTGGTTTTACACATTAAGCTTTCAAATAGCTTTGTTTACTGTTGCTGGGTGTTATCGTCCACCATCAGCACCGGCTTGTACCCTACCTGCACTAAGCTTTCTCTTGGCCCCTTACACTAAGTCTGAATTTGTCCTGCTAGGTGACCTAACCTGGGACATGCTTAAACCAACTGACCAAGTCCTAAAACAATGGGACTCCCTAAATCTCTAAAAGATTATTATGACTCCCAACACCCAGAAAAGGCTACTAAAAATAGGTTCAGCCCCTGGTTCGACCATGATCTAGCAGAGTTACTCCACCTCAAGAACACCATTTGGCGAAAGGCTCGGCACACAAACACTCAGGCTGATTGGCTGTCGTTCAGGCAAATGAGAAATAAGTGCACTCAGGCTATTGGGAAAGCCACATTTATTTACTTTAAGGAGCACTTCTCACTCTGTGGGTCTAACCCCAAGAAGTTCAGGAAAACGGTGTAAGACCTGGAGAATAAACCCTCCTCCTCACAGCTGCCCATGTCCCTTAATGTTGATGATGTGGTTGTTATTGACAAGGAGCGCATGGCTGAGCTCTTTAAAAACTTAATTAAGTCAGGATTCTTATTTGACTCAGCCATGCCTCCTTGCCCGTCCAACATTTCCTAATCTCCCAGCCCTTCTAATGTGACTAGCCCTGATGCTCCGCCCTCTTTTCCCCCTGCCCTGCAACAAAGTTTCTCTCTGCAGGCAGTCACCGAGTCTGAGGTGCTAAAGGAGCTCCTTAAACTTCACCCCCAAAAAACATCTGGGTCAGATGGTTTAGATCCTATCTTCTTTAAGGTTGCAGCCCCTATCGTCGACGAGCCTCTCTCTCTCACCTTTTTAACCTGTCTCTCCTCTCCGGGGAGGTTCCCTTTGCTTGGAAGGCAGCCATGGTGCGTCCTTTATTCAAAGGGGGAGATCAAGCTGATCCTAACTGTTATAGGCCAATTTCTATCTTGCCCTGTTTATAAAAAGTGTTTGAAAAATGTATCAATAATCAACTGACTGGCTTTGATGTCTATAGTATTCTCTCTGGTATGCAACCTGGTTTCTGCTCAGGTTATGGATGTGTCACTGCAACCTTAAAAAGGTCTCAAATGATGTCACCATTGTAAGGTTGCTCTCGAGCGGCTAGATGTTCTTTACCATTCAGCCATCAGATTTGCCGCCAATGCTCCTTATAGAACACATCACTGCACTCTATACTCCTCTGTAAACTGGCCATTACATTTGACATTTTAGTCATTTAGCAGACGCTCTTATGCAGAGCGACTTACAGTTAGTGAGTGCATACATTATTTTTTTATTTTTTATTTTTTATACTGCCCCCCCGTGGGAATTGAACCCACAACCTTGGCGTTACAAACGCCATGCTCTACCAACTGAGCCAAATCCCTGCCGGCCATTCCCTCCCCTAACCTGGACGACGCTGGGCCAATTGTGCGCCGCCCCATGGGTCTCCCTGTCTCTGTATACCTGACGCAAGACCCACTGGTTGATGCTTATTTATAAAACCCTCTTAGGCCTCACTCCCCCCTATCTGAGATACCTACTGCAACCCTCATCCTCCACATACAACACCTGTTCTGCCAGTCACATTCTGTTAAAGGTCCCCAAAGCACACACATCCCCAATTCGCCCCTCTTTTCAGTTCGCTGCAGCTAGCGATTGGAACAAGCTGCAAAAAACACTCAAACTGGAAAGTTTTAATCGCCATCTCTTCATTCAAAGACTCAATCATGGACACTCTTACTGACACTTGTGGCTGCTTCACGTGATGCATTGTTGTCTCTACCTTTTTGCCCTTTGTGCTGTTTCTGTGCTTAACAATATTTTTCCATGTTGTTCCCGTGTTGTTGTCATGTCTTGCAACCATGCTGTGTTTGTCTCAGGTCTCTCTTTATGTGATGTTGTGGTGTCTTGTCGTGATGTGTGTTTTGTCCTACATTTTTAATCCCAGCCCCCCTCCCCGCAGGAGGCCTTTTGCCTCTTGATAGGCAGTAAATAAATAAAAAATATAGTCATCGTAAATAAGAATTTGTTCGTAACTGACTTACCTGGTTAAATAATTAAACTATTTTATATTTTTTTTATTACCGGACAGTAATCAATATGGGACAATTGACCTGTGTCAAAAACGCAGAACATATTTTATTTTATTTTTTATAAACAGACATAGGCTACCTCTCACCATCTTCACAACAACTTTGTCAATATGACTTGACCATCATAACTGACTATCCAATGCTAGGAGTTCAACTTCTTCAACACCCTTTATGCACAACTCCAGTTAAGGTTTAGGTCTAAGAGAATGCTTTGAATAAAATACAACTATTTTGGTTTTAGATGTATTTAAGACCAGTTTATTGTTAATTACCCATTCTGACACATCATATTATGGGTATACTTGTCATCGGCAAGGGAGTTTAGAAAGAAAAGAAACAGAATTGAGCTAAGCACAGGCAAAATCTTAGAGGAAAACCTGGTGCAGTCTGCTTTCCAACACACTGGGAGACACATTCACCTTTCAGCAGGACAATAACCTAAAACACAAGAGTTGCTTACCAAAGCGTTGAATGTTCCTGAGTGGTCTAGTTACAATTGACTGAAATCGGCTTTAAAATCTATGGCAAGACTTGAAAATAGCCGTTTAGCAATGATCAACAACCAACTTGACAGAGCTTGAAGAATTGTAAAAAGAATAAAATGGGCATATTTTGTACAATCCAGGTGTGCAAAGCTCTTAGACTTATCCAGAAAGGCTCACAGCTGTAGTCACTGCCAAAAGGTGCTTCTACAAAGTATTGACTCAGGGGTGGGAATACTTGTATAAATTAGATACACTATATGACCAAAAGTATGTGGACACCTGCTCGAACATCTCATTCAAAGATCATAGGCATTAATATGGAGTTGGTCCCCCCCTTTGCTGCCATAACAGCCTCTACTCTTCTGGGAAGGCTTTCCACTAGATTGTGGAACATTGCTGCAGGGACTTGCTTCCATTCAGTCACAAGAGCATTAGTGAGGTCGGGCACTGATGTTGGGAGATTAGGCCTGGCTCGCAGTCGGGCGTTCCACTTCTGTATGGACCTTGCTTTGTGCACGGGGGCATTTTCATGCTGAAACAGGAAAGGGCCTTCCCCAAACTGTTGCCACAAAGTTGGAAGCACAGAATCGTCTAGAATGTCATTGAATACTGTAGCGTTAATATTTCCCTTCACTGGAACTAAGAGGCCTAGCCCGAACCATGAAAAACAGCCCCAGACCATTATTTCTCCTCCACCAAACTTTATAGTTGGCATGCATTCGGGCAGGTAGCGTTCTCCTGGCATCCTCCAAACCCAGATTCTTCCGTCGGACTGCCAGATGGTGAAGCTTCATTCATCACTCCAGAGAACGCGTTTCCACTGCTCCAGAGTTCAATGGCGGCGAGCTTTACACCACTCCAGCCGACGCTTGGCATTCTGCATGGTGATCTTATGCTTGTGTGGGGCTGCTCGGCCATGGAAACCCATTTCATGACCTCCCAATGAACAGTTATTGTGCTGACATTGCTTACACGCTACACGCTTCAGCCCTCAGCGGTTCCATTCTGTGAGCTTGTCTGGCCTACCACGTCACAGCTGAGCAGTTGTTGCTCCTAGACGTTTCCACTTCACAATAACAGCACTTACAGTTGACCGGGGCAGCTCTAGCAGGGCAGAAATTTGACGAACTGATTTGTTGGAAAGGTGGCATTATATGACGGTGCCACATTGAAAGTGACTGAGCTCTTCAGTTAGGCCATTCTACTGCCAATGTTTGTCTATGGAGATTGCATGGCTGTGCGCTCGATTTTATACACCTGTCAGCAACGGGTGTGGCTGAAATAGCCGGATCCATTCATTTGAAGGTGTGTCCACATACACTATATATACAAAAGTATCCATTTTATTTTCAATAAATTTCTAAAAACATGTTTTCACTTAGTCATTATGGGGTATTGTGTGTAGATGCGTAGTTGGCCCTGTGTAACTCAGTTGGTAGAGCATGGCGCTTGCAACGGCAGGGTTGTGGGTTCCATTCCCACGGGGGGCCAGTATGAAAATGTATGCACTCACTAACTAAGTCGCTCTGAATAAGAGCATCTGCTAAATGACTAAAAATGTTTTTAAAAATGCGCGAGAGAAAAGTATATTTAATCCATTTTGAATTCAGGCTGTAACAAAATGTGGAATAAATCAAGGGGTGTGAATAAGTTCTTAAGGCACTGTATATCAAACGGTTGTTATAAATGACCCATCAACTTAAATTCATGGAGATTAATTGTGTGTTCTGCCCATAATAAAATTTAAGTTAATGTTTTTTTTTCTCCATAGTTTTTTTATGTCATTTATCTTGTTTTGGTAATATAATTTCATTTTTTTGTTAAGTTTAGTCACAAAATTTCTCAATTGACGGTATGTCAACTAATCAGCTGAGCAGCCTGACTTGTTTGCCACCTTTTTTTGCATAATTTCTTTGAACCATAACATTTTTCAATTCATCAGCGTTCCAGGGGGCTCTAACAGTTCTCACAGAGTTTCTCAAAACAGGTGCATGTTCGCCAACAATTGGCAAGAATAATTATACAAATACTGCATCTGTATTCTCCTCCTTATATACATCAGACCAACATACATTTTATACATCTTCAACAAAAGAGTCCTGAGAAAACATTTTGTGTACGATCTCTTATAAATAACTTTAGGCACTGCCTTTGGCTTGCCTTGTTATGATCTCTGATTCAGAGGTGTTGAGTTAAATGTGGAAGACACATTTTGGTTGAATGCATTCAGTTGGTGCAACTGACTAGGTATCCCCTTTCCCTTCTTGTCACAATGATATGGTCACTACAACCAATGGGAACTGATATTGCTTTAACCAAGTGGGGGAACTAGATACCATCATGTTTAAACAACACATTGCTACTGCTGGAAACCCACCTGATCCTGCAGGTCGTAACTGTCGTGCAGGAGCAGGCTGAGGACGTAGCGGGTGTAGATCAGGGCGTCGATCCCGCACTTCTCCAGCTCCTGGCCCAGCCAGTTCTGCACTGGGCCCAGCGAGTGGAGCAGGGACATCTCAGAGGTGGGTAGGGGGCCCACTGGGGGGTGGGGGCGCGAGAAGCTTACAGGAGGAGCAGGTCCGTCCGACTCGTCGCTCACTGGACGCATGGGAATCTTTAGGTGATGACCATTCTGAGGTGGAGCGGCATTGTGACAGCTGGATGTGGAGGGGCAGTAGTGGGGCGGTGTGGAGAGAGGGCAGGGCAGTAGAGCCTATCTGGAAGAGGGGATTTACTCCAGCAGGACAGACAAGAGGGAGTCTACTTGGAGAGACATGTAGGGGGCTGTTTTTTAATTGCAATTAATTTTTATTAAAAATGTTTTATTGCCGTTAGCAAGTAGGGATCTTTACTCGTCAGGCATGGCTTTAACTGAAGAAAGCGATCAGCTGCTTGGCAAAACACAAGACGTGTTTGCGCATCAGTCGGAGGGGATCATGTTGGGCTACGGCTTACTCCACCAGCACAACCTGAAAGAGGAAACAGACTTGCGTCACTTCTCTGTGTTGCATTTAATGTTTCACAAGGTGTGTTCTGTTACACCATGATATAGGCCCTAGGCTTAGAAGACTTACAAAGAACCCAAAGCAATTGCTCACAACATAAAATGGCTTGTTGACCTTGTTCAATTTGATTTTCAAAGACCTGGCCAACATGACCTAATGCTTTGGGACCTCATCCATTTAAAAAGAACACCAAAATAAATCATATTTTCGATTTAATTGAATAAATTAGCATGCTGTACAAATTCATAGAAATCATAATGGGAATCATTATAGACAAGCGAACATGCTGAAGTGAACACCTTGTAAATGAACCAATGCACATTGTTTGTTGGTTACTAAAGGCCTCATCTCCCACCCTGCCCAAGTGCAGATCTATAGCCTGTCTGTCCCCACGGATGGTTTTTAAAAGAGCAACTGCTCCTAAAAACAAACTTCTCATTTAGAAAATAGTCTACGTGGCATCGATAGGAGTCAGCAACATTTATTTTACTGTCAAAATTGACTACAAAGTGTAAATAGGATAATTTTGGTCATAAAGTCAGTCTCGTCCAAAACTGAGTTGTGAGACTTGTGATCGTGACGTCATCATAACGTAAATGAAAGTTGGGTTTGGTTTCAATCCGTCCCACATGACAACAGCTGGCAGCACACAAGTAATCATTCATTTGTGCAGCTGCACTCACCTGATCGTAGTGCCTGTGGTAAATTTGGGTTGACTTTGGATATCCCTATGGGCCTAGTTAGGGACCATCAGTAAATTACACAATGTACATGGGACAATATGTTAAAACTCCAATAGCTCCAAATTTCAGTGGCTTAAAAACTTCAAACCAACAGTAACATTTTAGAAATTCATATAAAAGTATTGAAAGCATTTTATGACAACCTAAAAAAAGTGTGCAACATTTTGATGGTCCCCAACGAGCCCCGCTAATTGGTGAAAGAATTTGTCTAACACACGACACCCACATCAAACCACACCCCGAAACCAACTCACGTTTGAATTCAGTCATGGCAACTAGCATTTCTTAAATGAACCAAATATAAAACAAGTCCCAATCAAGAAGTTCAGATATCATATAATTGGCATATACATTACTCTTACTGAATTTCCACGTGTGCGAGGATATTGGAAATTTAATCAAAGCCTATTGGATGATAACTTGTTTTTAACTAGGACAGACAGTTATAACTGATTGTTTCCAACATAACATTTCCAACAAAATCCCCTTATTGTATGGGACACTTAAAATGTGCCTTTAGAGGCCATGCAATTCAGTATTCAGCTCGAAAACAAAAGCAATTTAGGTCAAAAGAGTCCATACTAACAAAGGAAAGTCTAACAGAACAGATAGATAACAATAAAAACTAACATAGAGGCTCAGAATAATTTAGAGGAAAAACTAAAATAATTTTTCAAGAAAGATGTCAAATTAACAGCCATACAGAAAGACTCATGTGAAGGTGAAACTACAGAGGAGGAATTTCTGGATGCAATTAAAGACTTTAAGTCTGGGAAAACTCCAGTGTTGGATGGCATACCAGTCGAGGTATACCAAACCTTTTTTGATATACTCAGAGGACCGTTATTAGCATATTTTAACCACTCCTATGTAAAAATGGTAGATTATCAGACAGTCATGAAGAAGGTCTGATTTCATTATTACTGAAACAGGATACAAGTGGGAAATATAAAGATCCAGTCCATTTTAAAAAATGGAGGCCCCTTACACTTCAGTGTTGTGATGCAAAAATTCCAGCGAAATGTATAGCTCATAGAATTAAAAAAATATATTATTAATTCTAATCAGAAAGTTTTTTTTACATGGACGATACAATTGGAGATAATATACAGTGGGGAAAAAAAGTATTTAGTCAGCCACCAATTGTGCAAGTTCTCCCACTTAAAAAGATGAGAGAGGCCTGTAATTTTCATCATAGGTACACGTCAACTATGACAGACAAATTGAGAAAAAAATATCCAGAAAATCACATTGTAGGATTTTTAATGAATTTATTTGCAAATTATGGTGGAAAATAAGTATTTGGTCACCTACAAACAAGCAAGACTTCTGGCTCTCACAGACCTGTAACTTCTTCTTTAAGAGGCTCCTCTGTCCTCCACTCGTTACCTGTATTAATGGCACCTGTTTGAACTTGTTATCAGTATAAAAGACACCTGTCCACAACCTCAAACAGTCACACTCCAAACTCCACTATGGCCAAGACCAAAGAGCTGTCAAAGGACACCAGAAACAAAATTGTAGACCTGCACCAGGCTGGGAAGACTGAATCTGCAATAGGTAAGCAGCTTGGTTTGAAGAAATCAACTGTGGGAGCAATAATTAGGAAATGGAAGACATACAAGACCACTGATAATCTCCCTCGATCTGGGGCTCCACGCAAGATCTCACCCCGTGGGGTCAAAATGATCACAAGAACGGTGAGCAAAAATCCCAGAACCACACGGGGGGACCTAGTGAATGACCTGCAGAGAGCTGGGACCAAAGTAACAAAGCCTACCATCAGTAACACACTACGCCGCCAGGGACTCAAATCCTGCAGTGGCAGACGTGTCCCCCTGCTTAAGCCAGTACATGTCCAGGCCCGTCTGAAGTTTGCTAGAGTGCATTTGGATGATCCAGAAGAGGATTGGGAGAATGTCATATGGTCAGATGAAATCAAAATATAACTTTTTGGTAAAAACTCAACTCGTCGTGTTTGGAGGACAAAGAATGCTGAGTTGCATCCAAAGAACACCATACCTACTGTGAAGCATGGGGGTGGAAACATCATGCTTTGGGGCTGTTTTTCTGCAAAGGGACCAGGACGACTGATCCGTGTAAAGGAAAGAATGAATGGGGCCATGTATCGTGAGATTTTGAGTGAAAACCTCCTTCCATCAGCAAGGGCATTGAAGATGAAACGTGGCTGGGTCTTTCAGCATGACAATGATCCCAAACACACCGCCCGGGCAACGAAGGAGTGGCTTCGTAAGAAGCATTTCAAGGTCCTGGAGTGGCCTAGCCAGTCTCCAGTTCTCAACCCCATAGAAAATCTTTGGAGGGAGTTGAAAGGCTGTGTTGCCCAGCGACAGCCCCAAAACATCACTGCTCTAGAGGAGATCTGCATGGAGGAATGGGCCAAAATACCAGCAACAGTGTGTGAAAACCTTGTGAAGACTTACAGAAAACGTTTGACCTGTGTCATTGCCAACAAAGGGTATATAACAAAGTATTGAGAAACTTTTGTTATTGACCAAATACTTATTTTCCACCATTATTTGCAAATAAATTCATAAAAAATCCTACAATGTGATTTTCTGGATTTTTTTTCCTCATTTTGTCTGTCATAGTTGATGTGTACCTATCATGAAAATTACAGGCCTCTCTCATCTTTTTAAGTGGTAGAACTTGCACAATTGGTGGCTGACTAAATACTTTTTTTCCCCACTGTAAGGCAAGTACTGGAAACAATTGAAAACTATGAAAAATCTGGGAAACCAGGCCTGCTATTCATAGCAGACTTTGAAAAGGCATTTGATAAAGTACAACTGGGGTTTATACAGTTGAAGTCGGAAGTTTACATACACTTTAGCCAAATACATTTAAATTCAGTTTGTCACAATTCCTGACATTTAATCCTAGTAAATATTCCCTGTCTTAGGTCAGTTAGGATCACCACTTTATTTTAAGAATGTGAAATGTCAGAATAATAGTAGAGAGAATGATTTATTTAAGCTTATATTTCTTTCATCACATTCCCAGTGGGTCAGAAATTTACATACGCTCAATTAGTATTTGGTAGCATTGCCTTTAAATTGTTTAACTTGGGTCAAACGTTTTGGGTGGCCTTCACAAGCTGCTCACAATAAGTTGGGTGAATTTTGGCCTTTCCTCCTGACAGAGCTGGGGTAACTGAGTCAGGTTTGTAGGCCTCCTTGCTCACACATGCTTTTTCAGATCTGCCCACAAATGTTCTATATGGTTGAGGTCAGGGCTTTGTGATGGCCACTCCAATACCTTGACTTTGTTGTCCTTAAGCCATTTTGCCACAACTTTGGAAGTATGCTTGGGGTCATTGTCCATTTGGAAGACCCATTTGCGACCAAGCTTTAACTTCCTGACTGATGTCTTGAGATGTTATCAATATATCGACATAATTTTCCTTCCTCATGATGCCATCTATTTTGTGAAGTGTACCAGTCCCTCCTGCAGCAAAGCACCCCCACAGCATGATGCTGCCACCCCCGTGCTTCATGGTTGGGATGGTGTTCTTCGGCTTGGAAGACTCCCCGTTTTTCCTCTAAACATATCGATGGTCATTATGGCCAAACAGTTCTATTTTTGTTTCATCAGACCAGAGGACATTTCTCCAAAAGGTAAGATATTTGTCCCCATGTGCAGTTGCAAACCGTAGTCTGGCTTTTTTATGGCGGTTTTGGAGCAGTGGCTTCTTCCTTGCTGAGCAGCCATTCAGGTTATGTCGATATAGGATTCGTTTTACTGTGGATATAGATACTTTTGTACCTGTTTCCTCCAGCATCTTCACAAGGTCCTTTGCTGTTGTTCTGGGATTGATTTGCATTTTTTAGCACCAAAGTACGTTCATCTCTAGGAGACAGAACGCGTCTCCTTCCTGAGCGGTATGATGGCTGCATGGTCCCATGGTGTTTATACTTGCATACTATTATTTGTACAGATGAACGTGGTACCTTCAGGCGTTTGGAAATGGCTCCCAAGGATGAACCAGACTTGTGGAGGTCTACAATAATTTTTCTGAGGTCTTGGCTGATTTCTTTTGATTTTCCCTTGATGTCAAGCAAAGAGGCACTGAGTTTGAAGATAGGCCTTAAAATACATCCACAGGTACACCTCCAATTGACTCAAATTATGTCAATTAGCCTATCAGAAGCTTCTAAAGCAGGGGTGTCAAACTCATTTTAGCTCAGGGGCCACATGGAGGAAAATCTATTCCCAAGTGGGCCGGACCGGAAAAATCATGGTATATATAACTTAAAAACAACAACTTCAGATTGTTTTCTTTGTTTTAATACGATCAACATACAACATAAAGCTGGAGCCTGAGGACAGTGTGTCTAAAATAGTACAAGCACAACATCACTATTAATCATGAAACACGTCAAGTTTATTTGAAAATTCTAAAGAAAAACAACACAGAACACAAAATGCCTCAGTGATTAACAGAACTGTTTCACAGATCACAGAACTATATCAGGGTGTCATTTCTCAGGCAGAAATGTAGATAAAAATAATGAAATCCTGTTCCCCAAACAAGTGCAAGAACCACAGAGTCAAGAATAGGTTAAATATACAAATAAAATAAAATCAATTAAAAACAATAGCACGTAAACATAAAAACATATAAACATAAAGCTGGAGCCTGAGGACAGTGTCCAAAAGCACAACATCACTATTAATCATAAAACACCTCAAGTTATTTGAAAGTTCTGAGGACAAAGAACACACAATGCCTCAGTGATTCACAGAACTGTTTCACAGATCACAGAGCTATATCAGGGTGTCATTTCTCAGGCAGAAATGTAGATAAAAATAATGAAATCCTGTTCCCCAAACAAGTGCAAGAACCACAGAGTCAATAATAGGTTAAATATACAAATAAAATAAATTAAAAACAATAGCACATCAACATAAAAACATATAAACATAAATCTGAAAGCGTTGCTCAAACTCCCGTAACAGTCCCGTTATTTTATCTTTGAACCGCTTCATGTCTGCCACATGTTGGGTCGCGCACACATTTTTCAGACAGGGGAAGTGAGCTGCATCACCACCGGCAAGTTGCGTCTCCCACAATGACAGCTTCAACTTGAAAGAACGTATGCTGTCATAATACTGCGTGACAACTTTGTTGCGCCCTTGCAGCTGTTTGTTCAAGTTATTCAGGTGCTCTGTAACATCCACCATAAATGCAAGGTCCTGCATCCATTCTGCGGAATGAAATTCTAACAATGGTTTGCCCTTTTCTTCCATGAACTGTTCAATTTCTTCTCGTAAATCAAAGAAACGCCTCAGCACAGCACCTCGGCTTAACCATCTTACCTCAGTGTGGTATGGCAGGCCATAGATGTGGTCTTTCTCTCTGAGAAGGCTGTCAAACTGACGGTGATTCAGGCTTCTGGATCGGATGAAATTAACAGTTTGGATGACCACCTTCATGACGTTATCCATCTTTAATGACTTGCAACACAAAGCCTCCTGGTGCAAAATACAGTGAAAAGTCAAAAAATCACGTCCTCCATTTGCAGATTGCACTTTCTCTCTGAACTTTGTCACAACGCCTGCTTTTTTCCCGATCATTGAGGGCGCACCATCTGTAGCCAGGCTGACAGCGCGGGTCCAGTCCACTCCGACCCTGTCCAGCGCGCCGACGAGTGCGGTAAAAATATCAGCTGCTGTCGTTGTATCTGTCATCGGCACCAACTCCACGAACTCCTCGGTGACGGTCAATGTGTCATCAACTCCGCGGATGAAAATGGCCAGTTGTGCAACATCTGTAATGTCCGTGCTTTCATCAATTGCAACCGAAAACGCAATAAATTACTTTACTTTTTGCTTGAACTAATGTCCAAATCCACTGAAAGATCGGAAATCCTGTCTGCAACTGTGTTTCTTGTCAGGCTGATATTTGCAAAAGCCTGCCGCTTTTCAGGGCACACAATCTCCGCTGCCTTCATCATGCATGTTTTTACAAATTCACCCTCACTAAATGGTTTTGAAGCCACTGCGATTTCATTAGCAATGAGGTAGCTAGCTTTCACTGCAGCGTCACTGATGTCTCGGCTGTGAGTAAACACAGTCTGCTGTTTCTTCAGACCCGCCAACAGTTCATTCACCTTCTCTCATCTCCGCTGTCCTTGAAAGTTGTCATATTTGTCGGCATGAAGACTCACATAGTGGCGACGAAGGTTATATTCTTTCAGCACTGCAACATGCTCTGAACACACCAAACATACAGCTTTCCCATTCAATTCCGTGAATAAATAGGATGACCATTTTTCTTGGAACACTCTGCGTCCACTTTTCTCTTTTTTGACAGAGACATATTGGGGCAATGAGGGTGCCAAAGCACATAATGTTAAAAGTAGAAGCCGTAATAAATATCGCGGGCAAAACAAAGTAGCTCATTGGCTGCACGTGCTTGACCTACTTGCTCTGCCCCGGTATAAACAGTTTGCTTGCTTAACACAATTGCTATTGCGCCATCCAGTGGATGCAATTGGAACAGCAGTTTATTTTATTGAAAAATTGCAGCGCATTTTTCTACTTTACAAATTTTTTTTCAAAATCATCTCGCGGGCCGGATTAAACCCGTTTGTGGGCCGGAACTTTGACACCCCTGTTCTAAAGCCATGACATCATTTTCTGGAATTTTCCAAGCTGTTTAAAAGGCACAGTCAACTTAGTGTATGTAAACTTCTGACCGACTGGAATTGTGATACAGTGAATAAGTGAAATAATCTGTCTGTAAACAATAGTTTGTTAACAAGAAATTTGTGGAGTGGTTCAAAAACGAGTTTAAATGACTCCAACCTAAGTGTATGTAAATTTCCGACTTCAACTGTATACACTGACATCATGTGACAGATCATGTGACACTTAGATTGCACACAGGTGGACTTTATTTACCTTCTGAAGGTAATTGGTTGCACCAGATCTTATTTAGGGGCTTCATAGCAAAGGGGGTGAATACATACAGTGGGGAGAACAAGTATTTGATAGGAAAACCTGCAAAATCGGCTGTGTATCAAATACTTGTTCTCCCCACTGTATGCACGCACCACTTTTCCGTTATTTATTTTTAGGCTTACTGTGATTTGATTGACTAGTTTATAAATGGTGTCAAACTGACTGAATGAAGTCGATCTCATATATCCTTGCCATTCATACATTTCACTTCACCAATTTGGACTATTTTGTGTATGTCCATTACATGAAATCCAAATAAAAATCCATTGAAATTATAGGTTGTAATGAAACAAAATAGGAAAAAGGCAAAGGGGGCTGAATACTTTTGCAAGGCACTGTAGGTAGGAGCTACTGAATGTCACTTTTGGTGAGTTTGAACATTTACAAACGAACGTGAACGAGACACATTGTGCAAATGAACAAAGTTTGGGAGGAGCAGACAGGCTGAGAACTGACAGGAGAAAAAAAATCAATAAATTCAAGATAGCAGTGGCAGCTGTACAGATAACTCATCCTAAAGGGCTTTGACTTCTCAAACATGGCAGAAAGCTAACACAATGATGCCCCGTCACCTTATTAATTCAGCAACTTACTTACAGTGTATTCGGAAATTATTTAGACCCCTTTACTTTACCTTTTCCACTTTGTTACGTTACAGCCTTATTCTAAAATGGATTAATAACATGTTTTACCTCAATCTACACACAATACCCCATAAGGACAAAGCGAAAACAGGTTGTTAGAGATTTTTGCAAATGTATTAAAAAACAGAAATACCTTATTTACATAAGTATTCAGACCCTTTGCTACGAGACTCGAAATTGAGTTCAGGTGCATCCCGTTTCCATTGATCATCCTTGAGATGTTTCTACAACTTGATTGGAGTCCACCTATGGTCAATTCAATTGATTGGACACGATTTGGAAAGGCACACACCTGACTATATAAGGTCCCACAGTTGACAGTGCATGTCAGAGCAAAAACCAAGCCATGAGGTCGAAGGAATTTTCGGTAGAGCTCCAAGACAGGATTGTGTCGAGGCATAGATCTGGGGAAGGTTACACACACATTTCTGCAGCATTGAAGGTTCCCAAGAACACAGTGGCCTCCATCATTCTTAAATGGAAGAAGTTTGGAACCACCAAGACTCTTCCTAGGGCTGGCCGCCCAGCCAAACTGAGCAATCGGGGGAGAAGGGCCTTGGTCAGGGAGGTGACCAAGAACCCGATGGTCACTGACAGAGCTCCAGAGTTCCTCTTTGGAGATAGGAGAACCTTCCAGAAGGACAACCATCTCTGCAGCACTCCACCAATCAGGCCTTCATGGTAGTGGCCAGACGGAAGCCACTCCTCAGTAAAAAGGCACATGACAGCCCGCTTGGAGTTTGCCAAAAGGCACCAAAAGGACTCTCAGACCATGAGAAACAAGATTCAACACTTTGGCATGAATGGCAAGCGTCACATCTGGAGGAAATCTGGCACCATTCCTACTGTGAAGCATGGTAGTGGCAGCATCATGCTATGGGGATGTTTTTCAGCGGCAGGGACTGGGAAACTAGTCAGGAACAAGGAAAACCTGCTCCAGAGCGCTCAGGACCTCAGACCGGGGCGAAGGTTCACCTTCCAACAGGACAACGACCCTAAGCACCAGCCAAGACAACAAAGGAGTGGCTTCGGGACAAGTCTCAATATCATTGAGCAGCCCAGCCAGAGCCCAGACTTGAACCCGATCGAACATCTCTGGAGAGACCTGAAAATAGCTGTGCATCCAACCTGACTGAGCTTGAGAGGATCTGTAGAGAAGAATGGGAGAAACTCCCCAAATACAGGTGTGCCAATCTTGTAGCGTCATACCCAGAAAGACTCGAGGCTGCTTCACCAAAGTACTGAGTAAAGTGTCTGAAAACGTATGTAAATATTATATTTAGTTTTTTTTATTTGTAATACATTTGCAAACATTTATAGAAACCTGTTTTTTCTTTGTCGTTATGGGGTATTGTGTGCAGATTGAGAAGAAAATAAACAAATTAATCAATTTTAGAATAAGGCTGTAATGTAACAAAATGTGGAAAAAGTCAAGGGGTCTGAATACTTTCCGAAAGCACTTTATTTTCTATGAAGGAAAACTATAGTTGCACATCCCTGATCACTCTATTGAAGCAATACACAGCTGGACCTGCTCCCGCTTTCTCCCATTGTGCTATTTACAAACAAACACGTGACTGGCTCAACTGGAGAACTACGGTAAGCTTCATAATGTAAAATTATGTAACAGGTGAAATGAAGAACGTGATCTGCTTCATCTCCTAACATATTGCAGAAGTTGACTGCAGGTATTTACTTAAAGTAGCTACAAATATATAAATGTATTGAAAAAGTTCAAAGAAAAAGTTTCAAAAGGTATTGACAGTATTGAAAAACCATCCTGTGGCTATTTCCCAATACCACAGTTTACGGTATACTGCCCAAGCCTACCGCGCGTCATCAGATGGAAAGAGGAGGAGATGTAGAAAGTTTAATAGACAGACTCAGTTAGCAAAACAATTGCTTATAATCATTTGTAAACACTCCCGCTATTAGGTCCAGTTTATCTACATGAAAATAAAATAAATACAATATCTTAAAATGAATGTAGGCCAAAATAAACGGTTTTGACGGTTATTTTATTTTCATGATGGTCTTCATCCGTATCGGTCAGTTACATGGTTATGAAATTACCGTCACAGCCCTATGAACGATATGAATAACCATTACTCTAAGCACACACACTGGACTCTACCCACACACTCACACATACTGACACTCCAACACATACACACATTCACCACACACACACTTCCACATTCAGCACATACACTGCTGCTACTGTCTATTATTTATCCTGTTGCGTAGTCACTTTACCCCTCCCTATATGTACATATCTACCTCAATTTCCTCGTACCCCTGCACATCAACTCGGTACCCCATGTATATAGCCAAGCTATCATTGTGTATTTTATTATTTTATATTTTATTCTGCGTTGTTTGAAAGGGCCCGTAAGTAAGGATTTCACTGTTAGTCTACACCTGTTGTTTACAAAGCATGTGACAATTACAATTATTTGAATTAAAATAGGCTACTTTTTAATTTGCAAGTCAGGAAAAAAAGTCAGCGGAGACCTCTCCCACTAGAATTAATGATATGCATCTTCTAGCGATCTATTGATAGGACAGGCGCCGGTCAGTCACAAAGTGAGCGACGAATGGGAAACAAGGCTGCATTGACAGTCTGCTTTCTGTTCCGCCTCCCGCTACCTGGGTGTGTGTGTTGTGTACGCTGTGGTTGCAGTCAAATTTCTTTACATGGAGGGAGGGAGCATGATGCTCCATCGTCTATGTGAGTCAATTTGCACGTCCCATATTATGTGGAAATGATCAGTCGAAATCCACTTAGCCTATTGTTTTCTGGCACATTCATTTATTTATTTTTTGCGTTTCATTTGCGGCCACGAAGTGCTGGCGCATAGGCTTACTGTGATTTGATTGACTAGTTTATAAAATGGTGTCAAACTGACTGAATGAAGTCGATCTCATATCCTTGCCATTCATAAAGCAACCAACGTAGTTATATTCATGGTATTGTTTTCAATATGAAGTGCATCAGGACTTGCCAGACAGTGACGTTGAAGTGAGTGACTCGTCAGTAGCCTACCGAATCGCATCGGTAAGAGATGTTCATTTGGCTCCTTAATTTCAATACTGGCTTTTTAGCAATTATCTGCAGATAAATTATGAAAACATTCGATAAAGATGGTGAATCCTCACTGCAGGATCAATGGGTAGGCAAGTGGAGCGATAGCCTCACTCTGGTCCAAAATATGATACAAGAACACAGATTGAATTGTTTTAAAAGCTAATGATACTTATTATGGTATTTTCTAAGATATTGATATAGGTCTACTGATTTAATTAAAGTGTTGACAATGGAGTAGTCAATTGATGCCTTCTGTGTAGCAAAGACCATGATTAACACATGCTTCATTCTTCAATCATACCTGTACTGAGATAGCTGAGAAAATGCCTCTTAAAAAGGAAGCTTGAAGTCTGAGGAAGTCAGCAGATTCTTACAATATTTTTTACTAAGAAATCTGTGGGTCAGTTGTTAAACTTTTTTTTTTTATATATACATACTGCAATTCAGAGTTGCAAACACTTGTTGAAATTCTTTCAGTAATGTAACTGATGTCTTTCTCTCTCTTCTCTTAACACATATGGACCAGAACTTAATTGAGTATCTGTTGTTTATTTTAGTCCATTAGGCAGGGGAACGACGTGAAGAGCAAATGGAGGCTGAACCGATTTGATTGGGTGTCCTTCTTGTCACTCAATAACAGATGCACGTTATGGGTTACCCTTTATAGCCATCAAAAGGGCAAGATCGAGAGCTTTACAGTAGATGGCCATAGGTATATACCCATGCAAATATTTCATACAGGAACACAATTGGTCAACTTAGTACATAGTTAGCATCCAATACAAAACTATAACAGCAATATTATATCGTTGTCGACAAAAACCAACAGAATGGCCACTACCATATATTTTACAATGGAAGCGAACGTTCGCTAACACTTGCTAGTTCCAACATCTCGTTCTGAACAGCACAGCCGATCTAACGCACCATAGATTCTACGTCACTGTTATCCTATGGCTTGTTGATGTCAATCTAGCTAACTAACACATGACAGGAGACGCTTCGGTGTTGGTCTCTAGAGTGAGAGTGGCTGGCTGGCTATAGCAAACTTCCTTGACACTGACAGGTGCATGGCTAGCTAACTAACGGTAGCCATGGATTATTCTGCATGATAGCTAGCCAGCTTAGTTAGCCAATGTTAACGTTAACCAATGGGGGATATTCAGTCAGCTGATAAGCATAAAACTAGCTAGCGATGTAGAGGACTTCTCATACGAGGTAGCCATTTCATATTAGACACTAACAAACGAAGCTAGTTAACCCTAGCTAGCTAGCAGCATCACACACATTCGACTAGCCAGGGCTATAGCAAACGGTCAAAATTCACCTAGCGTTAGCTAGCATAAAAGTAAGGTAACACGTTTCCTTGAAACGAGCAAATGTTAACTTGTGTTAAATCCAAAATCCAATGTTTGACAGCCAGTGGCAGACCATTCACTCAAATGGCGACAGCTAGTTAACGGAACTAACCTAGGATACTAAACGTTGCTACAGTAACTTGCTAACGTTAGCGAAGGTAGCCAGCTAGCTGTCCACATCCAGTAATAAACGCCTATACATGATTGATCTAATGTCTAGGGTATTCATTGGGATAACCGTAGAATTTAAAATAGCATTTGAATGACATTGACACTGTCAACTTGACGCAGTTCTAGCTAACGTTAACAGTAGGCGTGTGGGCAGATGACCGTTGACTGCTGCTATGATGGTGGAATTACAGAACGCGGTTTCCCATTTAACGCCATTGTACACACTGGATCAAGTCACTTCCCTAAAGTTAAACGATATGACAACATTAGTAATCCATACCATTTCGAGAATTTAGTGTGTGGGGGGGGGGGGGGGCAACAATGGTACTGAGTAGTCCCATCAAAACACTACAAAGTACAACATTCCGATAAAAAAAAAACAGTTGTGAAACGATAGAGAAGGAGGAGCGGCTGACTGACATAACCCGGACCTTGAGACGTTTCGCAAAAAAACATGCGCCACGAATTATCACTATGTAACAGTAACGTAAATTTAAATACATTACGCTTTTTAGTAAACATTATTATTAAGATATTGTTTTCCTTACCTGCCGTTACTTGAAGTAAAGAGGAGAAGAGCAGGAGGGGGAGTGGTTACTTCTCTCCCGCTGCCGTTCCGAGCTCGCGCTCCGGAATCCTCTGCAGTAGCATCACTTGCCAAACCGCAACCGCGACAGCGCTGTTTTCAAAACCGATATTTCGACAACATTACATGAATCTGACGACATTACGGATCTTACGTGAAGGCCCTCCCACACTGAGCATTGGCTCCTTTAGATCCAACATGTCCTGCATACAGGGGCAGTTTCATACCGAAAGCTCCCGCCCCATTAGTCTCCAGGCAACAAGGCGAACCTCTACCATCCTACTACCAGTAGGATTTATTCATCCGCTCACGATTGCATCAGAAGGCCAAATAGTACGTCTCTCAAAATGTGAAGTTCGATTATTGTAAATCAGAAATAAGCCAATATCCAAAGTGACAAATTAGTCCACAGCTTTTTATGGTATTTGTAAAACTTGGCAACTTGGCATTCTAACCAGTATACATCATTTAGTGGTGCAACTCAATTGGCTTGAAATTAAAACTAGACCTAGTTGTGCCTATAAATATATATTTGTATTGAAAACAAATAACAAGTAATTGTGTTACAAATATCATTCTCATTAGGGTTTTTTATAATAAAACGTGGCCTAAATTCATAATCCTGAAGAGGGCACGACAGAGCCTCTTCCCCCTCACCACAAAGCGCAACAGAGGGTGGTGCGGACTGCCCAGTACATCACTGGGGACGAGCTCCCTGTCATCCAGGACCTCTATATCCGTTTCAGACGAAGAGACGATATTTTTTCATAGACTTCAGCCACCCAAGCCATAGACTGTTCACTCTACTACCATCCAGCAAAAGGTACCCAGCAGGATCCAAGACAACTTCTACCCCCAAGTCATAACCCAGCTAGCACATAACGTTCTGAGAACCCAATGTTTCTTAGAGCTTGGTGAGAGAGTGGTTGTCCTATGGTTATTTATTTTGCATACAACTTTCCCACAACTTTCTGGGAATGGTGCAGGATAGTTGCTTGGCATTGGAACATTCTCAGCACATTTAAGAAACTTGACAAAATAATGTTATTTTCTTGGTATTTCTTTACTTTAACAGAACATTTCCTAAAAGTTCAAACATGGTTACATTTCATTTCAATTTTGGCAATGTTCTAGGAACGTTCTCCAACTGGTTTGACATTGGGAATGTTCTCAAATAGTTCAGAGAACTTTAAGAAACAACGTTCCTCTGTTGGAAATTCAGTACTTCTGCATAACGTTTCCTACAAGTTTCCTCATGGTTCCATTTAAAGTCTTGTTCTCAAATTGTTCCAAGAATGTTAAGAAACAACGTTCCTCTGTTGGAATTTCATTACTTCAACATAAGGTTTCCTCATTGTTCTATTTAAAGTCATGTTCTCAAATAGTTTGAAGAATGTTAAGAAAACTTTCCATAAAAACCACAAGAAAACTTTAGTAACGTTCTAAGAATGTTATTTAAAAACATATACTTTCCGTTCTCAACATCAACAAAACTCTCTCAATCCTCTATCTTGTTAAGTGTGTTGGCCGCACCCACATATTGGCCACACCTGATCTTAATGACTAATTGTTTCCTTTGAAATGGAGTCTGTTTGAATAGACTAAAATGAACAGCTTTGTATGCGTAAATAAACATGGCATGCTCGCTCCATCCTTGTGGTGCAGTGGACTAATTCCATAGATAGTGAACAGAATATTCTAGGTTAGAATTTCACTGATGCTGTGTCACGATAAAAAAATACATGTCTTTGCATGATTAATGGCTAAGGAAATGGAGGATTAGGCAGCTGGCAGGTGTAAGACATGTAACCCCCAACACACACCTCCCCCCTCTTTGCTGATCGTTTTTTCATGCTTGGGGTGTTGCATCCATTCTGTGGCACATTTCATCTGCTCTCGGACCTCCAGGGTCGTGACCATTGGGAATGAGGTGGTCACAGGCCTCTTGTGTTTATATATGACATCATAGGTCTTCTCCTATTTACAGTAAGAGTTGGCACCGGCAGGCAAGCTGCAGGTAGCTTGTATCCATGCACTTGTTTGTGTGACACTCTTAAGTGACACTAATCCTTCCACAGTATTCAAAATGACTTGCCACTCTTAAATGACCAATGGGAGACCCGAGCTTCTCGTCATGATGACTACAGTCGACCAATTCCGGTGTCCCCTTGAAGGGTCTCTGGAGAAAAGATCCTGCCTCCCCACACATCCATATTTTGTGCTGCTGTCCTGACTGCTGTGGTTCTGTTTTGTTTACCTGTGTGTGTGTGTGTGTGTGTGTGTGTGTGTCTGTCTGTGACCATTTTCACCTCTTGTATTACTTATCCCTCCCTGTTCCTTACTCTCTGTCATCTTTTGCTGTTAACATGTTGACATAGTCCCGTGTAGCTCAGTTGGTAGAGCATGGCGTTTGCAATGCCAGGGTTGTGGATTCGTTTCCCACGGGGGACCAGTATGAAAAATAATAATAATAATGTATGCACTCACTCTGGATAAGAGCATCTGCTAAATGACAAACATGTTAAAAAAAATGTAAAATCTCTCTCTTTCATTTAGCATTCCCTCTCTTTGCTTTACCTTTCTCTGTTGTATTATCTATTTTCTCCCTGTCTCTCTTTTAGCACCCCAGCCTTTATTAACAATCAATAGAATTCTATGTAGGTATTATTATGTAATGAACTATTATGTAAGAGTAGAGTTAGACTAGGTGATAACTCCCTATTTAGTACCTCACCCAATGGCATTATTTAGTTAAAACCAGAGCATTTCAACATACACTACAAAAGAATGTGGACACCCCTTCAAATTAGTGGATTCGGCTATTTCAGCCACACCCATTGCTGAGAGGTGTATAAAATTGAGCGCACAGCCATGCAATCTCCATAGACAAACATTGGCAATAGAGTGGCCTGTACTGAAGAGCTCAGTGACTTTCAACATGGCACCGTCATAGGATGGCGCCTTTCCAACAAGTCAGTTCGTCAAATTTCTGCCCTGTTAGAGCTGCCCCGGTCAACTGTAAGTGCTGTAATTGTGAAGTGGACACGTCTAGGAGCAACAACAGCTCAATCACAAAGTGGTAGGCCACACAAGCTTACAGAATGGGACTGCTGAGTGCTGAAGCGCGTAGTGTGTAAAAATAATCTGTCCTTGGTTGCAACACTCACTACCGAGTTCCAAACTGCCTCTGGAAGCAACGTCAGCACAAGAACTGTTCGTCGGGAGCTTCATGAAATAGGTTTCCATGGCCGAGCAACCGCACACAAGCCTAAGATCACCTTGCGCAATGCCAAGCGTCTGCTGGAGTGGTGTAAAGCTTGCCACCATTGGACACTGGAGCAGTGGAAACGTGTTCTCTGGAGTGATGAATCACGCTTCACCATCTGGCAGTCCGATGGACAAATCTGGGTTTGGCGGATGCAAGGAGAACGCTACCTGCCCGAATGCATAGTGCCAACTGTAAACTTTGGTGGAGGAGGAATAATGGTCTGGGGCTGTTTTTCATGGTTCAGGCTAGGCCCCTTAGTTCCAGTGAAGGGAAATCGTAACGCTACAGGATACAATGACATTCTAGACAATTCTGTGCTTCCAACTTCGTAGCAACAGCTGGGGGAAGGCCCTTTCCTGATTCAGCATGACAATGCCCCCTTGCACAAAGCGAGGTCCATACAGAAATGATTTGTCAAGATCGGTGTGGAAGAACTTGACTGGCCTGCACAGAGCCGTGACCTCAACCCCATCGAACACCTTTGGGATGAATTGGAACGCTGACTGCGAGCCACGCCTAATCGCCCAATATCATTGCCCGACCTCACTAATGCTCTTGTGGCTGAATGGAAGTCCCTGCAGCAATGTTCCAAATCTAGTGGAAAGCCTTCCCAGAAGAGTGGAGGCTGTTATAGCAGCAAAGGGGGGACCAACTCCATATTAATGCCAATGATTTTGGAATGAGATGTTCGAGCAGGTGTCCACATACCATGTAGTGTAACACTGATATAGCCTAACCAATTATGTATATACAGTTGAAGTCGGAAGTTTACATACAGCTTAGCCAAATACATTTAAACTCAGTTTTTCACAATTCCTGACATTTAATCCTAGTAAATATTCCCTGTCTTAGGTCAGTTAGGATCACCACTTTATTTTAAGAATGTGAAATGTCAGAATAATTGTAGAGAGAGTGATTTATTTCAGCTTTTATTTCTTTCATCACATTCCCAGTGGGTCAGAAGTTTACATACACTCAATTAGTATTTGGTAGCATTGCCTTTAAATTGTTTAACTTGGGTCAAACGTTTCAGGTAGCCTTCCACAAGCTTCACACAATAAGTTGGGTGAATTTTGGCCTTTCCTCCTGACAGAGCTGGGGTAACTGAGTCAGGTGTGTAGGCCTCCTTGCTCGCACACGCTTTTTCAGTTCTCCCACAAATGTTCTATAGGATTGAGGTCCTTTTTGCCACAACTTTGGAAGTATGCTTGGGGTCATTGTCCATTTGGAAGACCCATTTGCGACCAAGCTTTAACTTCCTGACTGATGTCTTGAGATGTTGCTTCAATATATCGACATCATTTTCCTTCCTCATGATGCCATCTATTTTGTGAGGTGCACCAGTCCCTCCTGCAGCAAAGCACCCCCACAGCATGATGCTGCCACCCCCGTACTTCATGGTTGGGATGGTGTTCTTCGGCTTGCAAGCAACCCCCTTTTTCCTCCAAACATAACGATGGTCTTTATGGCCAAACACTTCTATTTGTTTTTCATCAGACCATAGGACATTTCTCCAAAAAGTATGATCTTTGTCCTCATGTGCAGTTGCAAACCGTAATCTGTCTTTTTAATGCCGGTTTTGGAGTAGTGGCTTCTTCCTTGCTGAGCGGCCTTTCAGGTTATGTCGATATAGGACCAGCATCTTCATAAGGTCCTTTGCTGTTGTTCTGGGATTGATTTGCTTTTCACACCAAAGTACGTTCATCTCTAGGAGACAGAACGCTTCTCCTTCCTGAGCGGTATGACGGCTGCGTGGTCCCATGGTGTTTATACTTGCGTACTATTGTTTGTACAGATGAACGTGGTACCTTCAGGCGTTTGGAAATTGCTCCCAAGGATGAACCAGACTTGTGGAGGTCTACAATCTTTCTTCTGAGGTCTTGGCTGATTTCTTTTGATTTTCCCATGATGTCAAGCAAAGAGTCACTGAGTTTGAAGGTAGGCCTTGAAATACATCCACAGGTACACCTCCAATTGACTCAAATGATGTGAATTAGCCTATCAGAAGCTTCTAAAGCCATGACATCATTTTCTGGAATTTTCCAAGCTGTTTAAAGGCACAGTCAACTTAGTGTATGTAAACTTCTAACCCACTTGAATTGTGATACAGTGAATTAAAAGTGAAATAATCTGTCTGTAAACAATTGTTGGAAAAATTAATTGTGTCATGCACGAAGTAGATTTCCTAACCGACTTGCCAAAACTATAGTTTGTTAACAAGACATTTGTGGAGTGGTTGAAAAACGAGTTTTAATGACTCCAACCTAAGTGTATGTAAACTTCCGACTTCAACTGTAACTAGTCCAATACACTTTTTCTTTTTTTATTGTATGCAAGCTACGTCTTGCTGAGGTATTATCAATTACTTGATGACATCATTACGTTTGCCGATGACACAATGGTGGTAGGCCTGATCACCGACAACGATGGGTGACCTGGCAGTTTGGTGCCATGACAACAACCTCTCCCTCAACGTGATCAAGACAAAGGAGATGACGTGGACTACAGGAAAAGGAGGGCCGAGCACGCCCCCATTCTCATCAACAGGGCTTTAGTGGAGCAGGTTGAGAGCTTCAAGTTCCTTGGTGTCCACTTCACCAACAAGCTATCATGGTCCAAACACACCAAGACAGTCGTAAAGAGGGCGCGACAATGCCTATTCTCCCTCAGGAGACTGAAAATATTTGGCATGGGTCCTCAGATCCTCAAAATACGACAGCTGCACCATCGAGAGCATTCTGACTGGTTGCATCACCGCCTGGAATGGCAACTGCTCGGCCTCCGACCTCATGGCACTATAGAGGGTGGTGCGTACGACCCAGTACATCACTGGGGCCAAGCTTCCTGACATCCAGGACCTCTATACCAGGCGGTGTCAGAAGAAGGCCCTAAAAATTGCCAAAGACTCCAGCCACCCTAGTCATAGAATGTTCTCTCTGCTACCGCACGGCAAGCGGTACCAGAGTACCAAGTCTAGGTCCAAAAGGCTTCTTAACAGATTCTACCCCCAAGCCATAAGACTCCTGAACAGCTAATCAAATGGCTATCCGGACTATCTACGCATAGTCACTTTACCCCTACCTACATGTACATATTACCTCAATCACCTCGACTAACCTATACCCCTTACATTGACTCGGTACTGGTATTATTGTTATTTTTTAAATTTTAATTTAGTAAATATTTTCTTAACTCTTATTTTTCGTAACTGCATTGTTTGTTATGGGCTTGTAAGTAAGCATTTCACGGTACGGTCTACACCTGTTGTCTTCGGTGCATGTGACTAATACAATTTGATTTGATTTGAAAGGATACATATATCACACACTCTCAAATACACAGGAAAGGAGAAAACCCAGTGATTTACTAGTGTGTGATCGATGTAGATTGCCTCTGCGTTGTGTTTTGATCGGCGAACAGATGACCAGAGGATCAAGGTTCGTCTAATTATGTTTTATGTTCTGATAAAGAAACTAACAACATCCATAAATTAAATGTTGTGCTGGCCTTATACATCAACTCATCTGTACAGTACAAATTAACAACAAAAGGGGACATGAATAACCATGCTAGCTCAATGACAACATGTACAGTAACTATCTAGCTAGCATGTACAGTATAAAAAAAATCTACAGATTAAAAGTTCATAAATGCAGTGGTGTAAAGTGCTTAAGTAAAAAATACTTTAAAGAACTACTTAAGTAGTGTTTTGGGGTATCTTGACTACTTTTACTTTTACTTCACTACATTCCTAAAGAAAATAATTTACTTTTTACTCCATACATTTTGCCTGACACCCAAAAGTACTCATTACATTTTGAATGTTTAGCAGGACAGGAAAATGGTCCAATTCACGCACTTATCCCTGGTCATCCTGACTGCCTCTGATCTGGCGGACTCACTAAACATACATGCTTCATTTGTAAATGATGTCTGAGTGTTGGACTGTGCCCCTGGCTATCCGTAAATCAATATAAAACAAGAAAACGGTGCGGTCTGGTTTGCTTAATATAAGGAATTTGACATTTTTATACTTTTACTTTTGATGCTTAAGTATATTTTAGCAATTACATTGACTTTTGATACTTAAGTACAGTGAGGGAAAAAAGTATTTGATCCTCTGCTGATTCTGTACGTTTGCCCACTGACAAAGAAATGATCAGTCTATAATTTTAATGGTAGGTTTATTTGAACAGTGAGAGACATAATAACAACAAAAAAATCCAGAAAAACGCATGTCAAAAATGTTATAAATTGATTTGCATTTTAATGAGGGAAATAAGTATTTGACCCCCTCTCAATCAGAAAGATTTCTGGCTCCCAGGTGACTTTTATACAGGTAATGAGCTGAGATTAGGAGCACACTCTTAAAGGGAGTGCTCCTAATCTCAGCTTGTTACCTGTATAAAAGACACCTGTCCACAGAAGCAATCAATCAATCAGATTCCAAACTCTCCACCATGGCCAAGACCAAAGAGCTCTCCAAGGATGTCAGGGACAAGATTGTAGACCTACAAGGCTGGAATGGGCTACAAGACCATCGCCAAGCAGCTTGGTGAGAAGAAACACAAAGGAACTGTCCATCTCCCTCGGGCTGGGGCTCCATGCAAGATCTCACCTCGTGGAGTTGCAATGATCATGAGAACGGTGAGGAATCTGCCCAGAACTACACGGGAGGATCTTGTCAATGATCTCAAGGCAGCTGGGACCATAGTCACCAAGAAAACAATTGGTAACATACTACGCCGTGAAGGACTGAAATCCTGCAGCGTCCGCAAGGTCCCCCTGCTCAAGAAAGAACATATACAGGCCGGTCTAAAGTTTGCCAATGAACATCTGAATGATTCAGAGGAGAACTGGGTGAAAGTGTTGTGGTCAGATGAGACCAAAATGGAGCTCTTTGGCATCAACTCAACTCGCCGTGTTTGGAGGAGGAGGAATGCTGTCCATGACCCCAAGAATACCATCCCCACCGTCAAACATGGAGGTGGAAACATTATGCTTTGGGGGTGTTTTTCTGCTAAGGGGACAGGACAACTTCACCGCATCAAAAGGGACGATGGACTGGGCCATGTACCGTCAAATCTTGGGTGAGAATATCCTTCCCTCAGCCAGGGCATTGAAAATGGGTCGTGGATGGGTATTCCAGCATGACAATGACCCAAAACACACGGCCAAGGCAACAAAGGAGTGGCTCAAGAAGAATCACATTAAGGTCCTAGAGTGGCCTAGCCAGTCTCCAGACCTTAATCCCATAGAAAATCTGTGGAGGAGCTGAAGGTTCAAGTTGCCAAACGTCAGCCTCAAAACCTTAATGACTTGGAGAAGATCTGCAAAGAGGAGTGGGACAAAATCCCTCCTGAGATGTGTGAAAACCTGGTGGCCAACTACAAGAAACGTCTGACCTCTGTGATTGCCAACAAGGGTTTTGCCACCAAGTGCTAAATCATGTTTTGCAGAGGGGTCAAATACTTATTTCCCTCATTAAAATGCAAATCAATTTATAACGTTTTTGACATGCGTTTTTCTGGATTTGTTTGTTGTTATTCTGTCTCTCACTGTTTAAATAAACCGAACATAAAAATTATAGACTGATCATGTCTTTGTCAGTGGTCAAAAGTACAAAATCAGCAGGGGATCAAATACTTTTTTCCCTCACTGTATATTTAAAACCAAATAGTTCTAGACCAGGGATGTCAAACTCATTTTAGCTCAGGGGCCACATGGAGGAAAATCTATTCCCAAGTGGGCCGGACCGGAAAAATCATGGTATATATAACTTAAAAACAACAACTTCAGATTGTTTTCTTTGTTTTAATACGATCAACATACAACATAAACCTGGAACCTGAGGACAGTGTGTGTGTCCAAAATAGTACAAGCACAACATCACTATTAATCATAAAACACGTCAAGTTTATTTGAAAATTCTAAAGAAAAAGAACACACAAACACACAATGCCTCAGTGATTAACAGAACTGTTTCACAGATCACAGAACTTTATCAGGGTGTCATTTCTCAGGCAGAAATGTAGATAAAAATAATGAAATCCTGTTCCCCAAACAAGTGCAAGAACCACAGAGTCAAGAATAGGTTAAATATACAAATAAAATCAATTAAAAACAATAGCACATCAACATAAAAACATATAAACATAAAGCTGGAGCCTGAGGACAGTGTCCAAAAGCACAACATCACTATTAATCATAAAACACCTCAAGTTATTTGAAAGTTCTGAGAACAAAGAACACACAAACACACAATGCCTCAGTGATTAACAGAACTGTTTCACAGATCACAGAACTATATCAGGGTGTCATTTCTCAGGCAGAAATGTAGATAAAAAGAATGAAATCCTGTTCCCCAAACAAGTGCAAGAACCACAGAGTCAAGAATAGGTTAAATATACAAATAAAATAAAAACAATTAAAAACAATAGCACATCAACATAAAAACATATAAACATAAAGCTGGAGCCTGAGGACAGTGTCCAAAAGCACAACATCACTATTAATCATAAAACACCTCAAGTTATTTGAAAGTTCTGAGGACAAAGAACACACAAACACACAATGCCTCAGTGATTCACAGAACTATATCACAGAACTATATCAGGGTGTCATTTCTCAGGCAGAAATGTAGATACAAATAATGAAATCCTGTTCCCCAAACAAGTGCAAGAACCACAGAGTCAAGAATAGGTTAAATATACAAATAAAATAAAATCAATTAAAAACAATAGCACATCAACATAAAAACATATAAACATAAATCTGAAAGCGTTGCTCAAACTCCCGTAACAGTCCCGTTATTTTATCTAACATGTCTGCCACATGTTGGGTCGCGCACACATTTTTCAGACAGGGGAAGTGAGCTGCATCACCACCGGCAAGTTGCGTCTCCCACAATGACAGCTTCAACTTGAAAGAACGTATGCTGTCATAATACTGCGTGACAACTTTGTTGCGCCCTTGCAGCTGTTTGTTGAAGTTATTCAGGTGCTCTGTAACATCCACCATAAATGCAAGGTCCTGCATCCATTCTGCAGAATGAAATTCTAACACTGGTTTGCCCTTTTCTTCCATGAACTGTTCAATTTCTTCTCGTAAATCAAAGAAACGCCTCAGCACAGCACCTCGGCTTAACCATCTTACCTCAGTGTGGTATGGCAGGCCATAGATGTGGTCTTTCTCTCTGAGAAGGCTGTCAAACTGACGGTGATTCAGGCTTCTGGATCGGATGAAATTAACAGTTTGGATGACCACCTTCATGACGTTATCCATCTTTAATGACTTGCAACACAAAGCCTCCTGGTGCAAAATAAAGTGAAAAGTCAAAAAATCACGTCCTCCATTTGCAGATTGCACTTTCTCTCTGAACTTTGTCACAACGCCTGCTTTTTTCCCGATCATTGAGGGCGCACCATCTGTAGCCAGGCTGACAGCGCGGGACCAGTCCACTCCAACCCTGTCCAGCTCGCCGACGAGTGCGGTAAAAATATCAGCTGCTGTCGTTGTATCTGTCATCGGCACCAACTCCACGAACTCCTCGGTGACGGTCAATGTGTCATCAACTCCGTGGATGAAAATGGCCAGTTGTGCAACATCTGTAATGTCCGTGCTTTCATCAATTGCAACCGAAAACGCAATAAATGACTTTACTTTTTGCTTCAACTGGCTGTCCACATCCACTGAAAGATCGGAAATCCTGTCTGCAACTGTGTTTCTTGTCAGGCTGATATTTGCAAAAGCCTGCCACTTTTCAGGGCACACAATCTCCGCTGCCTTCATCATGCATGTTTTTACAAATTCACCCTCACTAAATGGTTTTGAAGCCACTGCGATTTCATTAGCAATGAGGTAGCTAGCTTTCACTGCAGCGTCACTGATGTCTCGGCTGTGAGTAAACACAGACTGCTGTTTCTTCAGACCCGCCAACAGTTCATTCACCTTCTCTCATCTCCGCTGTCCTTGAAAGTTGTCATATTTGTCGGCATGAAGACTCACATAGTGGCGACGAAGGTTATATTCTTTCAGCACTGCAACATGCTCTGAACACACCAAACATACAGCTTTCCCATTCAATTCCGTGAATAAATAGGATGACCATTTTTCTTGGAACACTCTGCACTCTGCGTCCACTTTTCTCTTTTTTGACAGAGACATATTGGGGCAATGAGGGTGCCAAAGCACATAATGTTAAAAGTAGAAGCCTTAATAAATATCGCGGGCAAAACAAAGTAGCTCATTGGCTGCACGTGCTTGACCTACTTGCTCTGCCCCGGTATAAACAGTTTGCTTGCTTAACACAATTGCTATTGCGCCATCCAGTGGACGCAATTGGAACAGCAGTTTATTTTATTGAAAAAATGCAGCGCATTTTTATACTTTACAAAAGTTTTTTTCAAAATCATCTCGCGGGCCGGATTAAACCCGTTTGCGGGCCTGATCCGGCCCACGGGCCGGACGTTTGACACCCCTGTTCTAGACTTTTACTCAAGTAGTATTTTACTGGGTGACTTTCACTTTTACTTGAGTCATTTTCTATTGAGGTATCTTTACTTTTACTCAAGTATGACAATTGGGTACTTTTTCCACCACTGCATAAATGACTGAAATGCATAAATATCACAATATATTGGTGGGAGACCATTATGACATAATGTAAGTGACCATATAAACTAAACATCAGTGTTTTTACAAATAGGATTGATTATGATTATCATTGGACAATTCTACAGTAACCTACCTCTTCCACATACAGTAGACAGGGAAGAGGTAAGGGGGGCAGGGGATGTTTATGAGGGGGGTTATACAGGAGGAGAAGGAAGTGTACAGCATTAAAAAGAGCACTGACAACAACAAAAGGGGCCCTGGGCACGTGCCCCGCGTGCCCATTTGGTAATCTGGCCCTGCCTTGATATGAATTCATTGCTCTGTTTGTCTTCATATGTCCTCATTGACACCAATAGAAAAGTAGGTATTCCCACTGTGTGTGCTGGAAGGGGTACCACTGCGCTCCACAGTGATCCGTCTATTCCCATGAGTCCCCATTTGGATGCTTCCTTGCCAGATCTGGGTGAATCCATTCTAGGCCAGTCGGGGGCTGTCGCCTATAGGTCATTGAGGTCTTTCTGCATGATTATGAGTGAGATCATCAAGTGCATTGAGTCAACGATAGCACCTCGGGCGATTAGCTACACTTGAGTGCCAAGTGTTTTGATTCATTCATATGATTTAGAGAGCATAAGGTTGTCAATGACACCTTAGGGACTTGCTGTAATTACTAGAACAGATAGATAATCAATGCTACTCACACCTTCTAATGTTTCAGGTGAGAATGTTCATGGCATTGACTCTCCTCTTCACACAGTATTGTCATCTCCCTTGCCTTGGTCAATGTGGCACTTTCTAAACACATGCAATTTCAACCACACTAACCCTAACATTTAGCCTAAATCTAAACCTAAACTAAGCACAAATTATACATGCATTTGCGCAACAGTTGTGTCCTTTTGACGATGCTATCTGATGGAAAGACAGTCATGTCCTCAGATAGCTGTGTGAACCTGCACCCCCTCACCCCTGAGACTCTAGCATACCACAGCCATGTCCCAAATAACGAAACCTCTTACTCAGTCATTACACACAACCACTTTGGCCTGTCACAGCCATCAACTATCGCAGTCATAATGAAGCAAGACTGTTTCGACAAGCTGTTCACCGCCACACACTAAAAGTATTTTACATGCCCTAATGATTATGGTATTCCTCGGTTTGGAATGGAGGGCTTTTTGCATCTAGGTTACACCTCAGACTTTAAAAAAATTGATCCCAGATGTATTCAGAAATAGAGATGTGTAATTTTACTTGTACAATTCTGTGGCTAAATTTAAATAATGATGTCATGATGGTTTTGTTATATTGGACATGTAAATGTAGTCTGGCTGTAAATAGCCTTTTGAGGACTGGCTAGTGTGATAAAGGAGGCCAAAGTCGTTCTGTTATGTCACGTGTTGTTTCTCTTTGTGCGGATGCATAAATTGGTACTGTTGATTACATCACAGCACAGAACAGTAAGATCAAGGAAGTGAGTTGGATTACATCACTCTGCTCACAGTCCCTTCACTGTATCACCAGACAGACTGTCGTCAACAAGTCACAGGAATGAATGCACTAACAATAAAAATAGCTAACATAGTATATATATGTATGTATGTATCTACACTACCTTTCAAAAGATTGGGGTCACTTAGACATTTCCTTGTTTTCGAAAGAAAAGCAATTTTTTGTCCATTAAAATAACATCAAATTGATCAGAAATACAGTATAGACATTGTTAATGTTGTAAATGGCTATTGTAGCTGGAAACGGCTGATTTTTTATGAAATATCTACATAGGTGTACAGAGGCCCATTATCAGCAACCATCAGCCCTGTGTTCCAATGGCACGTTGTGTTTGCTAATCCAAGTTCATCATTTTAAAAGGCTAATTGATCATTATAAAACCCTTTTGCAATTATGTTTACACAGCTGAAAACTGTTGTGCTGATTAATGAAGCAATAAAACTGGCCTTCTTGAGACTAGTTGAGTATCTGGAGCATCAGCAATTGTGGGTTCGATTACAGGCTCAAAATGAACAAAGAACTTTCTTCTGAAACTCGTCAGTATATTCTTGTTCTGAGAAATGGCTATTCCATGCGAGAAATTGCCAAGAAACGGAAGATCTTGTACAACGCTGTGTACTACTCCCTTCACAGAACAGCGCAAACTGGCTCTAACCAGAATAGAAAGAGGAGTGGGAGGCCCCGGTGCACAACTGAGCAAGAGGACAAATACATTAGAGTGTCTAGTTTGAGTAACAGACGCCTCACAGGTCCTCAACTGGCAGCTTCATTAAATAGTACACGCAAAACACCAGTCTCAACGTCAACAATGAAGAGGCGACTCCAGGATGCTGACCTTCTAGGCAGAGTTGCAAAGAAAAAGCCATATCTCAGACTGGCCAATAAAAAGAAAACATTAAGATGGGCAAATGAACACAGACACTGGACAGAGGAAGATTGGAAAAAAAGTGTTATGGACAGACAAATCGAAGTGTGAGGTGTTCGGATCACAAAGAAGAACATTTGTGAGACACAGACCAAATGAAAAGATGATGGAGGAGTGCTTGATGCCATCTGTCAAGCATGGTAGAGGCAATGTGATGGTCAGTATGAAACATTAAAAAAAATAATGTAGGCACTCACTAACTAAGTCGCTCTGGATAAGAGCGTCTGCTAAATGACAAAAAATGTAAAAAATGTAATGGTCTGGGGGTGCTTTGGTGGTGGTAAAGTGGGAGATTTGTACAGGGTAAAAGGGATCTTGAAGAAGGAAGGCTGTCACTCTAGGAAGAGTCTTGGTGGTTCAAAACGACTTCCATTTAAGAATGATGGAGGCCACTGTGTTCTTGGGGACCTTCAATGCTGCAGAAATGTTTTGGTACCCTTCCCCAGATCTGTGCCTCGACACAATCCTGTCTCGGAGCTCTACAGACAATTCCTTCGACCTCATTGCTCGGTTTTTGTTTTAACATGCACTATCAACTGTGGGCAAAAAAGTATTTAGTCAGCCACCAATTGTGCAAGTTCTCCCACTTAAAAAGATGAGAGAGGCCTGTAATTTTCATCATAGGTACACGTCAACTATGACAGACAAAATGAGAAAAGAAAATCCAGAAAATCACATTGTAGGATTTTTTATGAATTTATTTGCAAATTATGGTGGAAAATAAGTATTTGGTCAATAACAAAAGTTTCTCAATACTTTGTTATATACCCTTTGTTGGCAATGACACAGGTCAAACGTTTTCTGTAAGTCTTCACAAGGTTTTCACACACTGTTGCTGGTATTTTGGCCCATTCCTCCATGCAGATCTCCTCTAGAGCAGTGATGTTTTGGGGCTGTCGCTGGGCAACACGGACTTTCAACTCCCTCCAAAGATTTTCTATGGGGTTGAGATCTGGAGACTGGCTAGGCCACTCCAGGACCTTGAAATGCTTCTTACGAAGCCACTCCTTCGTTGCCCGGGCGGTGTGTTTGGGATCATTGTCATGCTGAAAGACCCAGCCACGTTTCATCTTCAATGCCCTTGCTGATGGAAGGAGGTTTTCACTCAAAATCTCACGATACATGGCCCCATTCATTCTTTCCTTTACACAGATCAGTCGTCCTGGTCCCTTTGCAGAAAAACAGCCCCAAAGCATGATGTTTCCACCCCCATGCTTCACAGTAGATATGGTGTTCTTTGGATGCAACTCAGCATTCTTTGTCCTCCAAACACGACAAGTTGAGTTTTTACCAAAAAGTTATATTTTGGTTTCATCTGACCATCTGACATTCTCCCAATCCTCTTCTGGATCATCCAAATGCAATCTAGCAAACTTCAGACGGGCCTGGACATGTACTGGCTTAAGCAGGGGGACACGTCTAGCACTGCAGGATTTGAGTCCCTGGCGGCGTAGTGTGTTACTGATGGTAGGCTTTGTTACTTTGGTCCCAGCTCTCTGCAGGTCATTCACTAGGTCCCCCCTTGTGGTTCTGGGATTTTAGCTCACCGTTCTTGTGATCATTTTGACCCCACGGGGTGAGATCTTGCGTGGAGCCCCAGATCGAGGGAGATTATCAGTGGTCTTGTATGTCTTCCATTTCCTAATAATTGCTCCCACAGTTGATTTCTTAAAACCAAGCTGCTTACCTATTGCAGATTCAGTCTTCCCAGCCTGGTGCAGGTCTACAATTTTGTTTCTGGTGTCCTTTGACAGCTCTTTGGTCTTGGCCATAGTGGAGTTTGGAGTGTGACTGTTTGAGGTTGTGGACAGGTGTCTTTTATACTGATAACAAGTTCAAACAGGTGCCATTAATACAGGTAACGAGTGGAGGACAGAGGAGCCTCTTAAAGAAGAAGTTACAGGTCTGTGAGAGCCAGAAATCTTGCTTGTTTGTAGGTGACCAAATACTTATTTTCCACCATAATTTGCAAATAAATTCATTAAAAATCCTACAATGTGATTTTCTGGATTTTATTTTCTCAATTTGTCTGTCATAGTTGATGTGTACCTATGATGAAAATTACAGGCCTCTCTCATCTTTTTAAGTGGGAGAACATGCACAATTGGTGGCTGACTAAATACTTTTTTCCGCCACTGTATGTGTACAGTTGAAGTCGGAAGTTTACATACACTTAGGTTGGAGTCATTAAAACTCGTTTTTCAATCACTCCACAAATTTCTTGTTAACAAACTATAGTTTTGGCAAGTCGGTTAGGACATCTACTTTGTGCATGACACAAGTAATTTTCCAACAATTGTTTACAGACAGATTATTTCACATATAATTCACTGTATCACAATTCCAGTGGGTCAGAAGTTTACATACACTAAGTTGACGGTGCCTTTAATTAAACAGCTTGGAAAATTCCAGAAAATTATGTCATGGCTTTAGAAGCTTCTGATAGGCTAATTGACATAATTTGAGTCAATTGGAGGTGTACTTGTGGATGTATTTCAAGGCCTACCTTCAAACTCAGTGCCTCGTTGCTTGACATCATTGGGAAAATCAAAAGAAATCAGCCAAGGAAGAAGCCAATTCTCCAAAACCGCCATAAAAAAGCCAGACTACGGTTTGCAACTGCACATGGGGACAAAGATCGTACTTTTTGGAGAAATGTCCTATCATCTGATGAAAAAGAATAGAACTGTTTGGCCATAATGACCATCGTTATGTTTGGAGGAAAAAGGTGGTGTTTGCAACCCGAAGAACACCATCCCAACCATGAAGCACGGGGGTGGCAGCATCATGCTGTGGGGGTGCTTTGCTGCAGGAGGGACTGGTGCACTTCACAAAATAGATGGCATCATGAGGAAGGAAATTATGTGGATATATTGAAGCAACAACTCAATAAATCAGTCAGGAAGTAAAAGCTTGGTCGCAAATGGGTCTTCCAAATGGACAATGACCCCAAGCATACTTCCAAAGTTGTGGCAAAATGGCTTAAGGACAACGAAGTCAAGGTATTGGAGTGGCCATCACAAAGCCTATAGAACATTTGTGGGCAGAACTGAAAAAACTGTGCGAGCAAGGAGGCCTTCAAACCTGACTCAGTTACACCAGCTCTGTCAGGAGGATGGGCCAAAATTCACCCAACTTATTTTGGGAAGCTTGTGGAAGGCTACCGGAAAAGTTTGACTCAAGTTAAACAATTTAAAGGCAATGCTACCAAATACTAATTGAGTGTACGTAAACTTCTGACCCACTGAGAATGTGATGAAATAAGTAAAAGCTGAAATAAATCATTCTCTCTACTATTATTCTGACATTTCACATTCTTAAAATAAAGCGGTGATCCTAACTGACCTAAGACAGGGAATGTTTACTAGGATTAAATGTCAGGAATTGTGACAAGCTGAGTTTAAATGTATTTGGCTAAGGTGTATGTAAACTTCAGACTTCAACTGTATGTATATATATATATATATATATTTGCGAGAAACTGAAACAAATTGGGGATTGTAAGTGATGCAGACAATTACATTGATGGAAGTTACAATCTATCTGCAAAATTAGCTCCCCTTCTAGTCTGTGTGACAACTACTGTGTTGTTTGCTCTCTGGTAGAAGATCAAAGCGATAGATTGTTCGGTTAATTGGTTGACAAAGTTCACACACCTACTCAGTCAGAAAGCGACCTATAGGCTCTGTTGGTGTTGAACTGTGCTGTTCTTCTGTTTGGTTCAGAAAGACACAGAATGTTTCGATCCTCTTTGTGTCACCACACCTCATGCATGCAAACCAGTGTTGTTGACGAGCATGTTTACGTTGTGTAGGTCAAAGTTCAAGATAGATAATAGTGAGCGGCTGGAAGGCTGGGATGAATGAAAGGGCTTCTCTTTTGTTTGTTTTCCTCTGTTATTATCTGACCAGAGATGTGTGTGTGCTTTCAGAACAGCCATCAGCCATTATCGATAAGGACATCGGTCTGCCACTATCAGTCCAAACACAGACTACAGCTGATATCCTGCTTCAAAGCCTCATCCTGTCAGCAACGGGTGTGGCTGAAATAGCAGAATTCACTAATTTGAAGGGGTGTCCACATACTTTTGTATATATAGTGTAGACATGTGTGCACGTGGTCTTAGTTTGTACACAAAGACACCGCGTAAACATTGATTGAATCAGATTCGTCTCTGTATTTGGACAGGGAGAGGCACAAACTGGTCAGTCCTGGGAGGCAAGGTAAAGAGATAAAGCCTTTGAGCGTCCACTAATAATGGCTAGCATATTTGCATACATATTTTGTTTAGTAAATGATTAATGCACTTGTAAGCTACTTTGTATTGTCTTCCCCTTGTGTCCTGCATGTCAAACAAATGAAGCCATAGAAATTACACTTATTTTATTAGATACAAAAATAATATAATGACTCACCCCTTCTCTTTCAATAGTCATACGCATTCTACTATAAATAAATAGTTTGCTCTCACTGCCTTGTTGTAGCTATAATGACTAAGTGACACCTGATTTAATGACACAATAGCAGCAGGCTTGATATCCGCTCAAACCAGTTAACGATATACCACGAGATACATGACAGGAGACTATGCTATGCTGCTATGCTATAACACCCATTGGAATGTTTAAACCGTCATCGGCCTGGCTAGTACGTAGAGGTTTCGCTATGCAGACGCGTTGTGACGTCTCGTGACAGTCACCCTGTAATTGAAGCATACTCAGAGGTGGACACAAGGGGACGCACACAGAGGCGGCCTGTGTGCATACATTTGTGCCTGCGTGCATGCTTGCGTGAGTGAGTGCATGGTTGCGTGTGTGTGTGCATGCACGTTCATGTTTACTCTGCATTTCATTTTATGAGACCGGCCACGAGATGTTCCAGACACCCCAGTAGGAGAACTCACATGATAGGATGTAATTGAGGGATGTGTGGCTCCACACGAGAGGTATTCTCCCTCTGCCGAGTGTAGACCGAGGATGAAGATGAGGCTTGGGAACCTTGACCCACCATGAACTATGAATTTGATAAAATGAACCTCGCACCATGAATTTGATACAGTGAACCTTATCCTTTCGTGATGATAATGAGGAAAATCTAAATGTATACTCATACAGCGGGGATGGAACAGTATAATGTGGTGTAAAGGCTCCCTGATCCCACTCCCCCTAATTCCCCCCTCTATCCTTTCCTCCTCTCTTCTCTCCCTCTACCCCTCTCACCTCTCTTCCTCCCTCTATCCCCCATTCCCTTCCTCCCTCCTCTGCTCTCAACTCTCCCTCTCCCTCCCCCCACCACCTGTGTCTCCTGACTCCCAAACTACTCCTCCCCTCTGGACCCTAATCCAGAGATAAGCTCCTAATGCCCGCTGGAGAGCGAGTGAGAGAGAGGGAGACGAAGGGGTAGAGAGAACAAGGGAGAGAGAGAGTGTGTGTGTGCGCATGTGCGTCTCTGCATGTGCACGTGTGTTTGCAAAAGTCAGAGACAGAGAGAGAGAGAGTCAGCGAAAGAGGGGGAGAGAGAGCGAGGGAGAGAAAAAGAGATAGGTTGCGCTTAAGGACCTTACGATCCGATTACAGTCTCAGCACGTTTCAAAACAGTAATTCAAGGTCCAGGCCAGTCCCAGAGACGTTAGGGAGTGAACGTTATTTATAATAAGGGTTACATGGAGATAATCTGACCTCTCTAAAATGAAAATGGATGGCCTTCCCTTCAGCAAAATATATTATACTTAAACCCTCCCTGAACGCTTAAAAATATATATAGTGACCCTCCCCTATACCCAAAATAATAATTAAAAAACAAAGTGGATAGCAGAGAACGTGTCAACAGTTTACCCTAACTACTTGGACAGAACAGAGCCTTGGATAAAAAAAATAATAAACTGTTCTTCATCCTGTAAGCATCACATGGCAACGCAGTCTTTTTTATCATTCCAAGGGCTGCGGGTTAGAAGGTTGTCGTTTCGCAGACCACAGTGGACAAGGAGGGGTGGAAAGATCTCCTTTATAGTAAAAGCATTGCATTAATCTATCATTGTATTTGCAGGTCTTAGAAAAAAATGCCTTTTATAAACATTTCATGCAATTCTACGTCATTTTACATATTAGCAGAATCTTTTTTAATACCACACAAATTACTAAAATTACAGGCTAAGAATGGACAGAGAGATAGGCCTATGTGTTCAGCTTATCATATTTCTCCAATGCCAAATCAGTGTGTATTGTTTGCAACGAAACTGTCCCTGTTTGCAAACAATTAAATTTGAGACATCATTAGGAATCAGAGCATGTTGCTTTCAAAAATTAGGCCTTCCTTTCCACCTCAGACTGAGTACGCCTACAGACGCAGAAAAATGTAAGCTTTAACTGCTGGTTACTCTTCTTCCGTGGCTTAACCAAACGAAAGAAGATCACACTCTAAAGCTATCTGGGTTTAAACATCTTCTATTGTACAGAAAGTGAATAGCTTAATCAATTGATAGTGACAGAATTAGAATACTAATCAAGAAAAGTGAACATTTTCTCTCCTCAGCTATAGAAGGTTGTAGCTCAGCCTTTGAATGAAATGAAACAATGATATTCCCATATGCATCGGCATCAGGTCTTTCCCGGGTATTTTACAGCTTGTTTCTAGCATAAAGCATTGCGGACCAAAGCTCTGTTATTGATCACTTTATATCATCGAATCCATTTTATTTTCTTTAACATCTGAAGCTAACAAGGGGTAGGCCTGTGCGTTTTGCCATTTTCTTGAAAAAAAAGGTAGGCCTATGGCATACACCCTCTCAATTCGAGTCTTAGTTTTAACTTAACAGCCCTTCACTGGGGGGTGGGCTATTTAAAGAGTGCATGATGGGTTGAGGAATTGACCGAAGAAAATTGATGGATATAGCAGCCTATAGCCTAATTTAGTCTGTCAAACAGGTAGGCATACCTCATATTTCTTAAATAGGAAGAAATAGGCTCAAACACAAAGCCCTCTTGTTGTTAGTAAAGTCTAATTAAAATGAAGATGGTTGAAATGAATTATGCCTACTCGAATTTGCCTACTTTCAGCACAATGAGCTGTCCATTTCTGATTGATTGTGCTGCGGCTGCTGCTTCAAGTTTCAGCACCACAATGTAAGTTACTACAATATGTCTTATTGTGTGGGGGGTCACACATTAATAACTCTGATAAATACATCATAGGCAAGAAACATATCGTTTTGTAATTAAATCACTCATAGTAGTAGCACACTATGACCTCCGGTCCTCCTTCTCATCTTCGCGCTCCCCTTCTCAAACTGAACATAGGCTAGTCATCCCGCAAGATAGTGCATTTTTTGGACTAGACCTAACCTGGTTAGGCAGCACACACACAAAGGTTTTTGATCAGCAAGAGCAGAGCAGGCCGGGGCTCAGGGTTGGAATATCCATTGCAGTGTCTAATGCAGCCTAGTTATATTTAGACCATCTCAGCCGCTATCTTAGAAATATCACTTTCTTCTGTGCTTCTCTGAGCGTGCACTTCGTAGCCTATACTCCATAGGCTATGGATCATTTAATTGAGACCACACTAAATACGCTATAGGCGCTCTTGATATTGCGTGCCCAGCGGAGAATCAGAGATGATGGGTGGCATCGTGCACATATCGATATATAGACTAATTCTAAAACACTGATAAACATTGAAATTAAATCAATTACAAATTACATGACCATCCCCTGGACTAGACTTTAAAAAAATACTAAACCCTCCCCTTGACTGAAATTGAAAAAGCATGACCCTCCCCCATTTTCCTCCAGGTAACCCTAGAGGAATGTGAGGAATAAGCTTATCTCTCCCTCTCAATCAAGAATCTAGTAAGGCATTATTTGCTAAGAGAATTTGATTCTCAATTACAATTACTTTGCATTATACTAACATAATTTAGGACATATGGTATGTGCCAATTCAATTTTATTTTAAAGAGGTCCTACATTGTGTACGCTCAGCACGGTGTGACCACAACAGGGCAGCACTTGCATGGTATGTGTGTGAATTGTTTGCACAACTGTCTAGTGTTCCCAAAACCTCTCCTCGAGTAACCAGCCATCCCAGTTATTTGATGTATTCCAGAAGTAGCACTGCGGATTCAACTAAGGTTGATGATTAGGTGACCTTTTGTATCAGCTGTGCTAGTTCTGGAATATATCAAAGAAGTGGACTGGCTGGGGGTTCTCGAGAGAGGTTTGGGAAACACTGGTCTAGAAGTGTGTCACCTGTATGCCAATAAGTATCATTTTACATTTACATTTTAGTCATTTAGCAGACGCTCTTATCCAGAGCGACTTACAGTTAGTGAATACATATTTTTTTAAATACTGGCCCCCCGTGGGAAACGAACCCACAACCCTGGCGTTGCAAACGCCATGCTCTATCAACTGAGCTACATCCCTGCCGGCCATTCCCTCCCCTACCCTGGACGACGCTGGGCCAATTGTGCGCCGCCCATGAGTCTCCCGGTCGCGGCCGGCTGCGACAGAGCCTGGATTCGAACCAGGATCTAGTGGCACAGTTAGCACTGCGATGCAGTGCCTTAGACCACTGCGCCACTCAGGAGTTAGTATAATGATCAATGGGTACGATAAGGAATATGGAAATAGCTCCAACTTTCCCAGTGATAGGTTAGCTGGATGGTTCACCATAAAATTGCTACACCTACTATACGATGTGAAAATGACATCCTCCTACTTCATAAATCCAGGCAGAGTCCCCTAATCTTATGAATGGGCTTGACGATTATATAATTAAAAAAAAGCAGATATTAAGATATATATACAGTACCAGTCAAAAGTTTGGACACACCTACTCATTCAAGGGTTTTTCTTTATTTTTTACTATTTTCTACATTGTAGAATAATAGTGAAGTCATCAAAACAATGAAATAACACATATGGAATCATGTAGTAACCAAAAAAGTGTTAAACGAATCAAAATATATTTTGTTATTTCATTGTTTTGATGACTTCACTATTATTCTACAATGTAGAAAATAGTAAAAAATAAAGAAAAACCCTTGAATGAGTAGGTGTGTCCACATTTGACTGGTAGTGTACATTTAGAAAATGTTAAAAAACCCAATGTATTATTAGCTAGCTAGCTAGCTACAGCAGGCCACTATGTGTAGGCGAATGAACTGCTTGTTAGCTAGCTAGCTAAACAACTTTACATACAGCACTATAGCGATGTGAAATATCATCAGATAGTTAACTTCATATTAGCTTGTTATCTTGATGTAGGCCTATTTATCATTGTAAATTAAAAATGCATGCTCCAAATGCATTTGTACATAACATCAATGGAAGAGGGTGAAAGGATTTTCTGCTCCAGCTGTCAGAAAAGGGTGTAGGTGTACTAGTTAGTTAGGGCATGTTGTCAAATTACATTATGAAAATATTCTCCAGTTTTAGTCCCTATAGAGAAAAAAACGATGAAGACTGAGAGAGATAATAGTTAGGGCTGTCTAATTATTTATTTATTTTTGGGGGGGTAGATCAGCTTTAATATTGGAGATGGAAGTTACAATCTATCAATGTAATTGTCTGCATCACTTCCAATCCCCCATATGTTTTTTCTCTCTCGCATATATATATACACATACACACATACATACATACACTAATATATATATATATATACATACATACATACATACATACACTAATATATATATATATATATATATATATATATATATATATATATATATACATACATACTGCTAAAAAAAATAAAGGCAACACTAAAATAACACATCCTAGATCTAACTGAATGAAATAATCTTATTAAATACTTTTTTCTTTACATAGTTGAATGTGCTGACAACAAAATCACACAAAAATTATCAATGGAAATCAAATTTATCAACCCATGGAGGTCTGGATTTGGAGTCACCCTCAAAATTAAAGTGGAAAACCACACTACAGGCTGATCCAACTTTGATGTAATGTCCTTAAAAAACAAGTCAACATGAGGCTAGGTAGTGTGTGTGGCATCCACGTGCCTGTATGACCTCCCTACAACGCCTGGGCATGCTCCTGATGAGGTGGCGGATGGTCTCCTGTGGGATCTCCTCCCAGACCTGGACTAAAGCATCCGCCAACTCCTGGACAGTCTGTGATGCAATGTGACGTTGGTGGATGGAGCGAGACATGATGTCCCAGATGTGCTCAATTGGATTCAGGTCTGGGGAACGGGCGGGCCAGTCCATAGCATCAATGCCTTCCTCTTGCAGGAACTGCTGACACACTCCAGCCACATGAGGTCTAGCATTGTCTTGCATTAGGAGGAACCCAGGGCCAACCGCACCAGCATATGGTCTCACAAGGGGTCTGAGGATCTCATCTCGGTACCTAATGGCAGTCAGGCTACCTCTGGCGAGCACATGGAGGGCTGTGCGGCCCCCCAAAGAAATGCCACCCCACACCATGACTGACCCACTGCCAAACCGGTCATGCTGGAGGATGTTGCAGGCAGCAGAACATTCTCCACGGCGTCTCCAGACTCTGTCACATGTGCTCAGTGTGAACCTGCTTTCATCTGTGAAGAGCACAGGGCGCCAGTGGCGAATTTGCCAATCTTGGTGTTCTCTGGCAAATGCCAAACGTCCTGCACGGTGTTGGGCTGTAAGCACAACCCCCACCTGTGGACGTCGGGCCCTCATACCACCCTCATGGAGTCTGTTTCTGACCGTTTGAGCAGACACATGTACATTTGTGGCCTGCTGGAGGTCATTTTGCAGGGCTCTGGCAGTGCTCCTCCTGCTCCTCCTTGCACAAAGGCGGAGGTAGCAGTCCTGCTGCTGGGTTGTTGCCCTCCTACGGCCTCCTCCATGTACTGGCCTGTCTCATGGTAGCGCCTCCATGCTCTGGACACTACGCTGACAGACACAGCAAACCTTCTTGCCACAGCTCGCATTGATGTGCCATCCTGGATGAGCTGCACTACCTGAGCCACTTGTGTGGGTTGTAGACTCCGTCTCATGCTACCACTAGAGTGAAAGCACTGCCAGCATTCAAAAGTGACCAAAACATCAGCCAGGAAGCATAGGAACTGAGAAGTGGTCTGTGGTCACCACCTGAAAAACCAGTCCTTTATTGGGGGTGTCTTGCTAATTGCCTATAATTTCCACCTGTTGTCTATTCCATTTGCACAACAGCATGTGAAATGTATTGTCAATCAGTGTTGCTTCCTAAGTGGACAGTTTGATTTCACAGAAGTGTGATTGACTTGGAGTTACATTGTGTTGTGTAAGTGTTCCCTTTATTTTTTTGGGCAGTGTATATATATATATACATATATATATATATACACACACTCAGCAAAAAAAGAAATGTCCTGTCATTGTCAACTGCGTTTATTTTCAGCAAACTTAACATAAATATTTGTATGACCATAACAACAACTGAGACATAAACTGAACAAGTTCCACAGACATGTGACTAACAGAAATTGAATAATGTGTCCCTGAACAAAGGGGGGGGGGGGGGGGGCAAAAAAAAAGTAACAGTCAGTATCTGATGTGGCCACCAGCTGCATTAAGTACAGCAGTGCATCTCCTCCTCATGGACTGCACCAGATTTGCCAGTTCTTGCTGTGAGATGTTACCCCACTCTTCCACCAAGGCACCTGCAAGTTCCCGGACATTTCTGGGGGGAATGGCCCTAGCCCTCACCCTCCGATCCAACAGGTCCCAGACGTGCTCAATGGGATTGAGATCTGGGCTCGTCGCTGGCCATGGCAGAACACTGACATTCCTGTCTTGCAAGAAATCACGCACAAAACAAGCAGTATGGCTGGTGGCATTGTCATGCTGGAGGGTCATGTCAGGATGAGTTGCAGGAAGGGTACCACATAAGGGAGGAGGATGTCTTCCCTGTAACGCACAGCATTGAGACCGCCCCAGACCATGACGGACCCTCCACCTCCAAATCGATCCCGCTCCAGAGTACAGGCCTCGGTGTAACGCTCATTCCTTCGACGATAAACGCTAATCCAACCATCACCCTTGGTGAGACAAAACCGCAACTTGTCAGTGAAGAGCACTTTTTGCCAGTCCTGTCTGGTCCAGCGACGGTGGGTTTGTGCCCATAGGCGACGTTGTTGCCGGTGATGTCTGGTGAGGATCTGCCTTACTATAGAGGCGAAGGAAACACACACCTATTTAGGCGAGGTGCTGGCTAACGGAGTAGAACACTTGAAAAAGAAAAGGAAAGCCGCACACTCTAGTAGCTCAGATGCAATAATTTAATAACCTAATAACCAATGTTTCGACAGACAAGCTGTCTTCATCAGGGCATAATGACAAACACTGTGGGTCAAGAGTTTATATAGTGTCAAAGGACACACGCAGGTGTCTGTAATCATGGCCGGGTGTGGCCTAATAGCATTGGTTAATTCACAGATAAACAGAACATACAAAAAACATGGATAGCATACGATCATAGATACAACTTGGCTACATAGGCCCACAAACATTTACAATGAATAGCAAAATCACAATCACAAGAATGGCTTCAAATCAAAGTCTACGTTGAGACTGAAGGGAGCAAGGGTCTTTAAATTAAAGATCCAGGCAGCCTCTCGTTTTAACAATAAGTTGTCGAGGTCACCCCCTCTCCTAGGGAGGGTGAAATGTTCGATGCCGATATATAACGTAGGGACAAAATCGAGTGGTTCGCTTCCTAAAAGTGGGCAGCGACTGGGTATGTCGAGTTTTTGCACCTAATGGTGCTCCGAGATTCGTACTTTTAATTCGCGCTTTGTTTTACCCACATAATGTTTACCGCAAGGACAAGTTATAAGATAAATAACTGCCTTAGTGGAGCACGTAATAACACCTTTGATTGGGATCTGTTTCCCTGTTTGGGGGTGTTTAAAGGATCTACATTTGTAAGTGCCATTGCATTGAGCGCAGCTGTTACACTTGTAGTTTCCATCCGGTAGAGGCGCAAATAAACGTTGTGCAGGGATATTTAGGGGTGGTAAATCCGAGTTTACCAATTGATCTCTGAGGTTTCTGCCCGCGAGAACACAACCAATGGAGGGTCCGAAAACACATTACCAATACTGTCATCAGATCTTAGAATGTGCCAATGTTAGTGAACGATTCCCTTAATTTGTTCAGAGCACTTTGAATAGCGTGTAGTTAGAACGCAAGAATGCTTATTTTTGCGAGACTGTCCCTGAAAGAGGTCAAGTCTCGATTTGTTTTGAATTTTCTCAATGGCAGTATTAATCTGACCATTTTTGTACCCCCTCTCCTTGAATTCTCTTTGCGTCGCAGCCATATTTCGGTCGAAATCTGATTGTTTTTTACATATTCTTTTGATTCGACAGAATTGGCTGTAGGGCAAACTATTTTTCAAGGGAAGCGGGTGACAACTATCAGCCCTCAACAAACTGTTACGATCAGTAGGTTTCCTGTAAAGATCAGTGTATAGAACATTATCCTCACAAAATCAGAAGATCAAGGAAACTGATTTGACGTGTGTCAGATTCCATAGTAAACCTCAGGTGCTCAGAACAAGAGTTAAGAAAAGCATGGAATGCCTGGAGCTGTTTTAAATCACCCCTCCATAGAACAAAAATATAATCAATGTACCGTTTCCAAATAATAATGTTAGGCAAGAAAACATTTTTGAGAGGATTGAAAACTACTGTCAGAGTCAGTAGAAAGGCCTCTTTAGTATCCTAAGTTTTCATAATTGTGACCTTAATTGCCTACCGTCTGTATGCTGTTAGTGTCTTAACGACCGTTCCACAGGTGCATGTTCATTAATGGTTTATGGTTCATTGAACAAGCATGGGAAACAGTGTTTAAACCCTTTACAATAAATATCTGTGAAGTTATTTGGAATTTTACAAATTATCTTTGAAAGACATGGTCCTGGAAAAGGGACGTTTCTTTTTTTGCTGAGTTTACATATCATTTTTATAAAATATATTTCCCTTTATTACTTTCCAACCCCACCACCCCTTCCCTAATTGGAGTAAACTAGTGAACAACAACGCTTAGGCCTCTACTTCCAGCTTATACAGACTATATACATTTTATGGACACAGTCAATTTTACAATAATTCTATTTTATTTGTTTTTACTCCTGAACTTCCTCTACCCTCAACCTCTCCGATCATTATCATGATGTCCATCCGGTTTGCTTCTATATGCCATATCTTTCTAACTGTGCTCTTTCACAAAAGCGCTCAACCTATAACCTATATACTTATTATGGACACAGTATGCTTTACATTAGTTATCTTGTTATTAATGGTGGTTAGTTGTTATTAGTCCCATCCTTCAGCTCCATTCAACACCTCCCATCTATCTTTTAACACTATCCATATAGGATTTATATTTGCCATATATATTTCAACTGTACTGTGATGTTTCACAAAAGTACTGAACCCTTCTATTCTCATTGTTTCTACAGATGGTAAATTGAAAATAAACATTTTTATTAAAAGTATTATTATATTATTGACTTTTCAGATCACCCCGTAGTACTATCTGCAGGGTTAGCTCCAGGTAAATATTGCAATTCTTCAGCCATTCCTGGACCTGTGACCAAAAACAAGCTACAAATGGACAGTACCAAAACAAATGATCTAATGATTCTGTCTCTTTGCAGCAAAATCTGCAGAGCTGGGAAGATTGTATCCCCCATATAAATAACATTCTATTGGTAACAAGAATTTTGTATAATACATTTAAATTGAAAAATTATAAGTTTTGAATCCGGCGTCATTTTGCGTATCAGTTCATAAACACTATGCCATGGAATCGGTACATCAAAAATCTCTTCCCAACTTTTTTGCAATCTATATGGGACGGCTGTCAATCCTTTGGTCCTTAAATGAAACTGGTATACTTTTTTATTTATCACAATTTTCTTTAACCAATTATGGTCTTTAATGCAGGGCCGACAGACAAGTTCCTTACTTTTTCCCCCTTCCACTTTCCTCTTCCAATTTTGCAGTAATGCTGCAATTAGTTGGTTGTAATTTTGGGTAGAGCAGATATTTCCATATGTTATTGTTAGCTGCATGTGCGACATAACTCCACCAGTCCTACCTATGATATCATTTAAGAAGATTATACCTTTTAAAAATATTTTTTCAAAAAATAATGGTTTTTTATCAATTAGTATATTTGAGTTTAACAACAATATTTTTTGAATTTGCAACCAACTTTCTTTGGCTTGTTTTAGAAATAGTGATATTTGGGAGATTATTTCCTTTTCAAATAACTGAAAGTGAGAGGTTGTAATCTGAATAAAGGGAAAAAGGCCATTCTTGAACATGAGGTGAGACAATTTTACTAATTTGCTAAAGAACCAGTTCGGATTTAAGTATACCTTTTGTATGACTGAAACTTTTAGTGATGGGTCTAATGCTTTAATATTTAATCATTTCTGTCCTCCGAATTCATATTCATTATATAAATAGGCCCTTTTAATTTTGTCTGGCTTTCCGTTCCAAATCAAATGGAATCTTTTTTTCTCATAAAATTAAACAACTGTTCGCTAGGCGTAGGCAAGACCATAAGCAAATAGGTAAACTGGGATAATACTAAAGAGTTAATCAGGGTGATTTTTTTCACAAACAGACAGGTATTTACCTTTCCATGGTAGCAAGATCGTATCTATTTTTGCTAACTTTCTATTAACATTTATTGGAGTGAGATCATTTATTTCATTTGGGATATGTATTCCAAGTATATCCACATCACCATCAGACCATTTTATTGGTAAACTACATGGTAATATAACATTTTAATTTTTTAGTGGTCCAGTACGTAATATAGTACATTTATCATAATTTGGTTGTAATCCAGAGAGGTTAGAAAATGTATCTAGATCCTCTATGAGGCTGTGAAGGGATTCAAGTTGTGGATTTAAAAGAAAACGTACAATGACACCTTTGTTTTTAAGCCCTGGATTTCTAATCCCTTGATATTATTGTTGGATCTGATTTTAAGAGCTAACATTTCAATGGCCATAATAAATAGATATGCCGATAGTGGACAACCTTGTTTTACTCCTCTTGACAGTTTAAAACTTTTGGAGAAATAGCCATTATTTACTATTTTACACCTAGGGTTACTATACATGATCTTAACCCATTTTGGAAGAGATTCTCCAAAATTGAAATGCTCCAGGCATTTATATATAAACTCCAGTCGTACTTTATCAAATGCCTTTTCAAAGTCTGCTATGAATAGCAGACCTGGTTTCCCAGATTATTTTTCAGTGTTCTATTGTTTCCAGTACTTGCTTTATATTATCTCCAATGTATCGTACATGTAAAAAACCTGTCTGATTAGAATGAATAATGTCCGACAATACCTTTTTAATTCTATGCGCTATACCAGGGGTGTCAAACTCATTTTAGCTCAGGGGCCACATGGAGGAAAATCTATTCCCAAGTGGGCCGGACCGGAAAAATCATGGTATATATAACTTAAAAACAACAACTTCAGATTGTTTTCTTTGTTTTAATACGATCAACATACAACATAAAGCTGGAGCCTGAGGACAGTGTGTCCAAAATAGTACAAGCACAACATCACTATTAATCATAAAACACGTCAAGTTTATTTGAAAATTCTAAAGAAAAAGAACACACAAACACACAATGCCTCAGTGATTAACAGAACTGTTTCACAGATCACAGAACTGTATCAGGGTGTCATTTCTCAGGCAGAAATGTAGATAAAAATAATGAAATCCTGTTCCCCAAACAAGTGCAAGAACCACAGAGTCAATAATAGGTTAAATATACAAATAAAATAAAATCAATTAAAAACAATAGCACATCAACATAAAAACATATAAACATAAATCTGAAAGCGTTGCTCAAACTCCCGTAACAGTCCCGTTATTTTATCTTTGAACCGCTTCATGTCTGCCACGTTGGGTCGCGCACACATTTTTCAGACAGGGGAAGTGAGCTGCATCACCACCGGCAAGTTGCGTCTCCCACAATGACAGCTTCAACCTGAAAGAACGTATGCTGTCATAATACTGCGTGACAACTTTGTTGCGCCCTTGCAGCTGTTTGTTCAAGTTATTCAGGTGCTCTGTAACATCCACCATAAATTCAAGGTCCTGCATCCATTCTGCGGAATGAAATTCTAACACTGGTTTGCCCTTTTCTTCCATGAACTGTTCAATTTCTTCTCGTAAATCAAAGAAACGCCTCAGCACAGCACCTCGGCTTAACCATCTTACCTCAGTGTGGTATGGCAGGCCATAGATGTGGTCTTTCTCTCTGAGAAGGCTGTCAAACTGACGGTGATTCAGGCTTCTGGATCGGATGAAATTAACAGTTTGGATGACCACCTTCATGACGTTATCCATCTTTAATGACTTGCAACACAAAGCCTCCTGGTGCAAAATACAGTGAAAAGTCAAAAAATCACGTCCTCCATTTGCAAATTGCACTTTCTCTCTGAACTTTGTCACAACGCCTGCTTTTTTCCCGATCATTGAGGGCGCACCATCTGTAGCCAGGCTGACAGCGCGGGACCAGTCCACTCCGACCCTGTCCAGCGCGCCGACGAGTGCGGTAAAAATATCAGCTGCTGTCGTTGTATCTGTCATCGGCACCAACTCCACGAACTCCTCGGTGACGGTCAATGTGTCATCAACTCCGCGGATGAAAATGGCCAGTTGTGCAACATCTGTAATGTCCGTGCTTTCATCAATTGCAACCGAAAACGCAATAAATGACTTTACTTTTTGCTTCAACTGGCTGTCCAAATCCACTGAAAGATCGGAAATCCTGTCTGCAACTGTGTTTCTTGTCAGGCTGATATTTGCAAAAGCCTGCCGCTTTTCAGGGCACACAATCTCCGCTGCCTTCATCATGCATGTTTTTACAAATTCACCCTCACTAAATGGTTTTGAAGCCACTGCGATTTCATTAGCAATGAGGTAGCTAGCTTTCACTGCAGCGTCACTGATGTCTCGGCTGTGAGTAAACACAGACTGCTGTTTCTTCAGACCCGCCAACAGTTCATTCACCTTCTCTCATCTCCGCTGTCCTTGAAAGTTGTCATATTTGTCGGCATGAAGACTCACATAGTGGCGACGAAGGTTATATTCTTTCAGCACTGCAACATGCTCTGAACACACCAAACATACAGCTTTCCCATTCAATTCCGTGAATAAATAGGATGACCATTTTTCTTGGAACACTCTGCACTCTGCGTCCACTTTTCTCTTTTTTGACAGAGACATATTGGGGCAATGAGGGTGCCAAAGCACATAATGTTAAAAGTAGAAGCCGTAATAAATATCGCGGGCAAAACAAAGTAGCTCATTGGCTGCATGTGCTTGATCTACTTGCTCTGCCCCGGTATAAAAAGTTTGCTTGCTTAACACAATTGCTATTGCGCCATCCAGTGGACGCAATTGGAACAGCAGTTTATTTTATAGAAAAATTGCAGCGCATTTTTATACTTTACAAATTTTTTAATTTAAATTATTATTATTTTTTTTTTATCATCTCGCGGACCGGATTAAACCCGTTTGCGGGCCTGATTCGGCCCGCGGGCCGGACGTTTGACACCCCTGCGCTATACATTCTGCTAGAATTTTTGCATCACAACACTGAAGTGTAAAGGGCCTCCAATTTTTTAAATGGACTGGATCTTTGTATTTCCCACTTGTATCCTGTTTCAGTAATAATTAAATCAGACCTTCTTCTTGAGTGTCTGATAATCTACCATTTACATAGGAGTGGTTAAAACATGCTAATAACAGTCCTCTGAGTATATCAAAAAAGGTTTCGTATACAGTGGGGAAAAAAGTATTTAGTCAGCCACCAATTGTGCATGTTCTCCCACTTAAAAAGATGAGAGAGGCCTGTAATTTTCATCATAGGTACACGTCAAATATGACAGACAAATTGAGAATTTTCTTTCCAGAAAATCACATTGTAGGATTTTTTATGAATTTATTTGCAAATTATGGTGGAAAATAAGTATTTGGTCACCTACAAACAAGCAAGATTTCTGGCTCTCACAGACCTGTAACTTCCCAAAGACACCGCCCGGGCAACGAAGGAGTGGCTTCGTAAGAAGCATTTCAAGGTCCTGGAGTGGCCTATCCAGTCTCCAGATCTCAACCCCATAGAAAATCTTTGGAGGGAGTTGAAAGTCTGTGTTGCCCAGCGACAGCCCCAAAACATCACTGCTCTAGAGGAGATCTGCATGGAGGAATGGGCCAGAAAACGTTTGACCTGTGTCATTGCCAACAAAGGGTATATAACAAAGTATTGAGAAACTTTTGTTATTGACCAAATACACATTTTCCACCATAATTTACAAATAAATTCATAAAAAATCCTACAATGTGATTTTCTGGGAAAGAAATTCTCATTTTGTCTGTCATAGTTGACGTGTACCTATGATGAAAATTACAGGCCTCTCTCATCTTTTTAAGTGGGAGAACTTGCACAATTGGTGGCTGACTAAATACTTTTTTCCCCCCACTGTACATTTACATTTTACATTTTAGTCATTTAGCAGACGCTCTTATCCAGAGCTACCTACAGTTAGTGAATGCATACATGTTTTTTTTTTTTTTTTTTTTTTTTTTTCTTCCCCCATACTGGCCCCCCGTGGGAAACGAACCCACATCCCTGCCGGCCAAACCCTCCCCTAGTTCAAATGCTGTCACAACTCAGCTTCTCGACGCACTCTAACGCACTGCGGACCACTTTGACTCCAGTGTAAAGATCGTTTTCTTTTGCCTGGAGTAATTTGTTTGGAGGATCGAGAAGACTGAGGATTCTGTGCACCATGGTGGTCCGTCTCCGCCTTCAGCTGCCCTGTAGCCTCGAGTCTTACTTCTGTGTTGTTCAAACGCGTGCACTTGATGTCTGAGAGGAACTTCACAATGCTGTCACAACTTTTAACAACCACTGACACAGTAGCCAGGTGTCCCCTTCTCCTTTGGCCTTGTTTAGGTACTTTGACGACGCCAATTTCTGATATCCATCGTGGCAGTGACAGATTTGCTGGTTTCGAGTTAGCTAAATAGGCTAAGGCTAATAACACTAACGTTTTTTACAGCTAGCTAAGAAGCTAACTAAACTCTGTAGTGGTGGGGCGTGAGGCAGAGTTCAGTGAAGCAGCTTCAATGGTAAATTTGACTCCGCCCTTATAAATAAAAATCAAATATTACAGGCGGAGGCATATCACGTTATTCACTTAGCCTACCACAGATGAGAAGCGTTTTTCCCCGCTCTTTATGGAAAGGAGTCATACCTAACCACCCCAGTGGCTTTCCATAGCCCCCCTATACACACCGCAGTTCGCTCTGTCCGTTGTGCTGACACAGCGCAGTGGAGATACAGATTTTGCGCCAACTTGTCAATCACAATCATTTGCAATTTTTATATAGGGACATAAAACCAAAACTGAAGTGGCACAAGTTTCACCTGAGGGGGCTAAGCCCCCTTTTGCCCCCTCGTGGAGCCGGTCCGATCCTAACATGTGCACAGTGATGTGCCAAATCGGTGATTTAATACATTTTTATTAGGTAAGCATTAGAAAAAGCAGACTCAATATTTGCAGCCTTAGGTGGTAATATCTCTCTAGGAGTTGACCATCGTCAGTATTGTGAGATAATTCTAATGTTAAGGAAAGATTTGAATGGAGTAAGCTGATCCAAGAGCAGTGCTCCCTTTCTTTCGATCCTATAAGTATCGACACATGCGCCAACGACACACTTAGCGACCATTCTCTCTGCGTGGTGTTTTGGGAAATGCATGTTACATCTTCGGCCATTGTAGGAAAGATGCATCATTAAAACACTCATAAGCCTGAATTCCATTGCTATCGGGAAACTTGGCCCTGGACAGTACAATTCCCTTGACGTGCCACTTTAAAGTCCCCGTCTTGTGACTGTTGAATTTGTATAGCACCTCATCACACATAACACGGCACTGCTATCATCCTCTTTTACCACTTCACCAAATCTTTCCAAACATTAGACTACTGTTCTGGCCTTCCCTTCTATTTATCTTAAACTCTCCATTTCATTTCTCTTATTGAATTCAACTCCGACATTGTCCTTTTTGCCTCAGTGGATCGACTTTAAGCATTTGGCGTGTATTTGGCACGCTACAGTTAGGCTATAAAGCTTAGGCTAAAGGCATCTGCATGCTTCCCATCCGAAACAGTTCGAAACAGTTACTGCATATATTTACGCCACTTCGTCGGTGATTCACATTTTTTCACTTGAGAAATAGTACACCCAACATCTTAGTTAGATATAAAATTGCGCGAAGACCTCCGGCAACAATGTCAGAATTAATTACAGATTTCTTGAGTTATCTTAGATTAATTCAGACTATTTTGAGGAGGGACAAACAGTACTATTGCCGTTTTTTTAAAAGCTAAGGTCTTTTAAGGGAGTATGCGAGGCACAGACGTACACTTCGCCTAGCCGAGTTCTGCTAGGAATAAACCGAACCTAGTATGCAGATGCCTTTAGGCAACGCTAGATGAAAATAATGAAAGAAAAACCTCAATGTAGCCTACAGATATGAAATGCATAAGAAATATACTGTACATTCATGGATTTTGTATGCATCGTTTTCTCTTTATTCAACCCGCCCTTCATCCACACAATATTTCATTATCCTAAACCCGCCCGCCCCGTGTTTATAACCGCGGGGACTGCGGGTTATGAACTAACCCATTCATCACTAAAGCCTCAGAAAGAAGGGCAGTGATTGGTAGATGGGCAACGATAACAAATCAGACGTTGAATATCTCTTTAAGCATGGTCAAGTTAATAATTATGCTGTGGGTGATGTATTAAACCACCCAGACACATCAAAAGATACAGTCGTCATTCTGAACTGAGCTGCAGGGCAGGAAGGAAACTGCTCAGGAATGTCACCATGAGGCTATTGGTGATTTTAAAATAGCTATGGAGTTCAATGGCTGTGATGGGAGAAAACAGAGGATGGATCAACAACATTGTAGTGACTCCACAATATTAACCTAAATGACAGAGTGAAAAGAAGAATAAACATACAGAATAAAAAATATTCCAAAACATACATCCTGTATGCAACAAGGCACTAAAGTAATACTGCAAAAAAAACACAGCAAAGGAATACACTTTTTGGCCTAAATATAAAGCCTTATGTTTGGGGCAAATCCAACACAACACATCACTGAGTAACTGACTCTTTATTTTCAAGCATGGTGGTGGCTGCATCGTGGTATGGGTATGCTTGACATCGGCAAAGGCTGGGGAGTTTTTCAGGATAAAAAGGTAGCGGGATGGAGCTAAGCAGGCAAAATCCTAGAGGAAAACCTACTATATATAGTCTGCTTTACCAGACACTGGGAGAGGAGTTCACCTTTCAGAAAGACAATAACCTAAAACACAAGGCCAAATCTACACTGGAGTTGTTTACCAAGAAGACAGTGAACGTGGCCAAGTTTCAGTTGTAATTACTTTATTTCTTTATGTATTATTATAATTTTACTTTTTTAGGGGGTAGATCAGCTTTAATATTGCAGATAGATTGTAGCTTCCATCAATGTAATTGTCTGCATCACATCCAATCCCCCATATATTTTTGGGCAAATATATACATATACATATATATATATATATATATATATATATATATATATATATATATATATATATATATATATATATATATATATATATATATATATATATATATATATATATATATAAAATACATACACACATATACAGTGAGGGAAACAAGTATTTGATCCCCTGCTGATTTTGTACGTTTGCCCACTGACAAAGAAATGATCAGTCTATAATTTTAATGGTAGGTTTATTTGAACAGTGAGACAGAATAACAACAAAAAAATCCAGAAAAACATATGTCAAAAATGTTATAAATTGATTTGCATTTTAATGAGGGAAATAAGTATTTGACCCCCTCTCAATCAGAAAGATTTCTGGCTCCCAGGTGTCTTTTATACAGGTAATGAGCAGATTTTTTTATACAGTTTGTTACCTGTATAAAAGACACCTGTCCACAGAAGCAATCAATCAATTAGATTCCAAACTCTCCACCATGGCCAAGACGAAGAGCTCTCCAAGGATGTCAGGGACAAGATTGTAGACCTACACAAGGCTGGAATGGCTTACAAGACCATCGCCAAGCAGCTTGGTGAGAAGGTGACAACAGTTGGTGCGATTATTCGCAAATGGAAGAAACACAAAATAACTGTCAATCTCCCTCGGCCTGGGGCTCCATGCAAGATCTCACCTCGGGGAGTTGCAATGATCATGAGAACGGTGAGGAATCAGCCCAGAACTACACGGGAGGATCTTGTCAATGATCTCAAGGCAGCTGGGACTATAGTCACCAAGAAAACAATTGGTAACACATTACGCCGTGAAGGACTGAAATCCTGCAGTGCCCGCAAGGTCCCCCAGCTCAAGAAAGCACATATACAGGCCCTTCTGAAGTTTGCCAATGAACATCTGAATAATTCAGAGGAGAACTGGGTGAAAGTGTTGTGGTCAGATGAGACCAAAATCGAGCTCTTTGGCATCAACTCAACTCGCCGTGTTTGGAGGAGGAGCAATGCTGCCTATGACCCCAAGAACACCATCCCCACCGTCAAACATGGAGGTGGAAACTTTGGGGGTGTTTTTCTGCTAAGGGGACAGGACAACTTCACCACATCAAAGGGACAATGGACGGGGCCACGTACCATCAAATCTTGGGTGAGAGCCTCCTTCCCTCAGCCAGGGCATTGAAAATGGGTCGTGGATGGTTATTCCAGCATGACAATGACCCAAAACACACGGCCAAGGCAACAAAGGAGTGGCTCAAGAAGAAGCACATTAAGGTCCTGGAGTGGCCTAGCCAGTCTCCAGACCTTAATCCCATAGAAAATCTGTGGAGGGAGCTGAAGGTTCGAGTTGCCAAACGTTAGCCTCGAAACCTTAATGACTTGGAGAAGATCTGCAAAGAGGAGTGGAACAAAATCCCTCCTGAGATGTGTGCAAACCTGGTGGCCAACTACAAGAAATGTCTGACCTCTGTGATTGCCAGCAGGGGTTTTGCCACCAAGTACTAAGTCATGTTTTGCAGAGGGGTCAAATACTTATTTCCCTCATTAAAATGCAAATCAATTTATAACATTTTTGACATGCGTTTTTTTGGATTTTTTTGTTGTTATTCTGTCTCTCACTGTTCAAATAAACCTACCATTAAAATTATAGACTGATCATGTCTTTGTCAGTGGGCAAACTTACAAAATCAGCATGGGATCAAATACTTTTTTCCCTCACTGTACATACACATATAAATACATAAATATATACATGCATATGCGTCCTTAAAAAAATATAAAATAAATCCTTTATTACTTTCTTACCCTACCACCCCTCCCCTAAGTGGAGTAAACTAGTGAACAACAACACTTAGGCCTCTACTTCCAGCTTATACATACTATATTCATTTTATGGACACAGTCTATTTTACAATTGTTATATTTTGTTTGTTTTTACTCCTGTCCTTCCTCTACCCTCAGCCTCTCCGATCATTATCATGATGTCCATCCGGTTTGCTTCTATATGCCATATCTTTCAAACTGTGCTCTTTAATAAAAGTTCTTAACCTATAAACGTCTTACGGACACAGTATGTTTTACATTAGTTATCTTGTTATTAATGGTTGTTAGTTGTTATTAGTCCCAACCTTCAGCTCCATTCAACCCCTCCCATCTATTTCTTAACACCATCCATATTGGATTTCTAATTGCCATATATTTTTCAACTGTGCTGTGATGTTTCACAAAAGTTCTGAACCTTTCTATTCTCATTGTTTCTACAGATTGTAAATTGAAAATAAATATTTTTGCTAAAAGTATTATTATATTATTTATCGACTGACTATGACTTTTCAGATCACCTAGTAGTGCTATCTGCAGGGTTAGCTCCAGGTAAATATTGCAATTCTTCAGCCATTCCTGGACCTGTGACCAAAAACAAGCTACAAATGGACAGTACAAAAACAAATGATCTAATGATTCTGTCTCTTAACAGCAAAATCTGCAAAGCTGGGAAGGTTGTATCCCCCATATAAATAACATTCTATTGTTTGCAAGAAATGTGTATAATAAATGTAAATTTAAAAATTATAAGTTTTGAATCTGGCGTCGTTTTGCGTATCAGTTCATAAACCTTGTGCCATGGAATCGGTACGTCAAAAATCTCTTCCCAACTATTTCTATCTATATTGGACGGCTGTACATTTTGGAATCCTTAAATGAAACTGGTATACTTTTTTATTTATCACAATTTTCATTAAACAATGATGGTCTTTAATGCAGGGCCGACAGACAAGTTCCTTACTTTTTCCCCCTTCCACTTTCCTCTTCCATTTTTGCAGTAATGCTGCAATTAGTTGGTTGTAATTTTGGGTAGAGCAGACATTTCCATATGTTTTTGTTAGCTGCATGTGCGACATAACTCCACCAGTCCTACCTATGATATAATTTACGAAGATTATAACTTTTTACATTTTTATTATATGTTATGTTTTATTTATCAATTAGTATATTTGAGTTTAACCACAACATTTGTTATATTATTTGTTCTGTCCTTTCTGGTGGATTAAATTGAAATTGCAACCAACTTTCTATGGCTTGTTTTAGAAAGAGCAATATTTGGGAGATGCTTTCCTTTTCAAATAACTGAAAGTGAGAGGTTGTAATCTGAATAAAGGGAAAAAGGCCATTCTTGAGCATTGGGTGAGTCATTCTTACTAATTTGCTAGAGAACCAGTTCGGATTTAAGTATAACTTTTGTATGACTGAAGCTTTTAGTGAGAGGTCTAATGCTTTAATATTTAATCATTTCTACTCACCGAATTCATATTCATTATACAAATAGGCCCGTTTAATTTTGTCTGGCTTGCTGTTCCAAATTAAATGGAATCTTTTTTTATCATATAATTGAAAAAACTGTTCGTTAGGTGTAGGCAAGACCATAAGGGAATAGGTAAACTGGGATATCACTAAAGAGTTAATCAGGGGGATTTTTCCACAAATAGACAGGTATTTACCTCTCCATGGTAGCAAGATCTTATCTATTTTTGCTAACTTTCTATAAAAAAATGTATTGGAGTGAGATCATTTATTTATTTCGGGATATGTATACCGAGTATATCCACATCACCATCAGACCATTTTATTGGTAAACTACACGGTAATGTAAAAGTTGTATTTTTTAGTGATCCAATACATAATATAGTACACATATCATAATTTGGTTGTAATCCAGAGAGGTTAGGAAAATTATCTAGATCCTCTATGAAGCTGTGGGGATCCAAGTTGTGGATTTAAAAGAAAACATGAATCATGTAAAAAACCTGTCTGATTAGAATGAATAATGTCCGACAATACCTTTTTAATTCTATGCGCTATACATTTTGCTAGAATTTTTGCATCACAACACTGAAGTGTAAGGGGACTCAAATGTTTTTAATGGACTGGATCTTTATATTTCCCACTTGTATCCTGTTTCAGTAATAATGAAATCAGGCCTTCTTGTTGAGTGTCTGATAATCTACCATTTACATAGGAGTGGTTAAAACATGCTATTAACGGTCCTCTGAGTATATCAAAAAAGGTTTGGTATAACTCAACTGGTATGCCATCCAGCCCTGGAGTTTTCCCGGACTTAAAGGCTTTAATTGCATCAAGAAGTTCCTCCTCTGTAATTTGGCTTTCACATGAATCTTTCTGTACGGCTGTTAATTTTACATTAGCGATATAATTTTTTCCCCATACAATTAGCTTCGGTTAGAGGAGATGAAGGAGACTGAAATGAAAACATATGCTTAAAGTACTTTGCTTCCTCTTTCAAAATATAATTTGGTGAATCATGGGTGACTCCGTCATTTGTAACCAGTTTCAGTAAATTATTTTTTGGTAGCATTTCTATGTTGAAGATTAAAAAAAGAATTTGGTGCATTTTTCCCCATATTCCATCCATATTTTTTTATAATATATTACACTTGATCTTTCTTGAATAAGTTCCTCCATTTCTTTTTGTTTTTCCTCTAACTTATTCTGAGCCTCTATGGTACAGTTTTTATTGCTATCTATCTGTTCTGTTAGACCTTCTATTTCCTATGTTAGTATGGACTCTTTTGACCTAAATTGCTTTTGTTTTAGAGATGGGTACTGAATTGCATGGCCTCTAAAAGGCACATTTAAAAGTGTCCCATACAATAAGGGGATTTGCTGTACCCATGTTATGAAGTAAAAATGCAGTTATAAATTCATCTGTCCTAGTTAAAAACAAGTTATCACCCAATAAGCTTTGATAAAATTTCCAATATCCTCGCCCACGTGGAAATTCAGTAAGAGTCATGTATATGCCAATTATCTGATGGTCCAACCGCATTCTGTCCCCTATCAACAATTTTTTAACTTTTGATGACTAGCTTGATTGAGCCTCCGCCATGTATATCTCACTAGGTCACGATATTTAAGCCTCCATATATCCACTAGTTCCAATATATCCATGATTTCATTATTTCCTTAAGAGCATGAGGGTGATAGTTTGTAGTGGGATTTCCTTTATGGTCCATTGAGGTATTTAAAACGGTATTATGGGGCGGCAGGTAGCTTAGTGGGTAAGAGCGTTGTGCCAGTAACCGAAAGGTCGCTGGTTCTAATCCCCGAGCCGACTAGGTGAAAAATCTGTCGATGTGCCCTTGAGCAAGGCACTTAACCCTAATTGCTTCTGTAAGTCGCTCTGGATAAGAGCGTCTGCTAAATGACTAAAATGTAAATGTAATAATCTCCCACCATAATAATAGTCTTGTATTGCTTGCAGGGTTGATAATTTATTATATATATTTTCAAAGAATCATTATTTGGTCCGTAAAGGTTAATGAGCCATATCTGTTTATGGTCCAATAACATATTTAAAATCATCCATCTACAGTGCCTTGCAAAAGCGTTCATCCCCCCTTGGTGTATTTCCTATTTTGTTGCATTACAACCTATAATTTAAATTGATTTTTATTTGGATTTCATGTAATGGACATACACAAAATAGTCCAAATTGGTGAAGTGAAATGAAAAAAATAACTTGTTTCAAAAAATTATACAAAATAAATAACGGAAAAGTGGATTTTTTCACACTCAGGGTCTTCTAAGTCAGCTAGGAGGATGTTAATTTCTCGATGAAGTATTGCTTTTTTTGAAAACACAATAAAAAAGGAAAAGGATTAAATTAGGAATATTATATAATTAATCTATTAAATCGCACATAGGGCTGTAAATAGGTGACAGCAAATATATCTGCACAATCTATGGTGTGACAAGCCAAAAACCTCAGCTTTGATTCTACAGTAAATTAAATTACAGGGCAGACCAAAATATTGAGCATTAAGTCTAAAATGGAATATCACACAATAGAACTTGATCCCATCGTCGAATAGAAATTCTGAATGTTCTTAAAACAGCAAAAACACACTGAGTTTACAAAACATTATCTTTCCCTGACAGACTGACCAGGTGAAAGCCATGATCCCTTATTGATGTCACTTGTTAAATCCACTTCAATCAGTGTAGATAAAGGGAGGAGACCGGTTAAAGAAGGATGTTTAAGCCTTGAAACAAATGAGAAATCGGTTGTGTATGTGTGCCATTCAGAGGGTTAATTGGCAAGACAAAATATTTAAGTGCCTTTGAACAAGGCATGGTAGTAGGTGCCAGGTGCAACGGTTTGTGTCAAGAACTGCAACGCTCCTGGTTATTTCATGATTAACAGTTTCCCGTGTATATCAAGAATTGTCCACCACCCAAAGGACATCCAGCCAACTTGACACAACTGCGGGAAGCATTTGGGTCAAACATTTTTTTTGTTGTTGTCATTTAGCAGACACTCTTATCCAGAGGGACTTACAGTTAGTGAGTGCATACATTTTTCATACCGGCCCCCCGTGGGAAACGAACCCACAACCCTGGTGTTGCAAGCGCCATGCTCTACCAACTGAGCTACAGGGGACTACATTATGAATACACCTGACTTGTGTTTTTCCTCCCACCTTGGTCATTTATTTATTTTATTTTATTTAACTAGGCAAGTCAGTTAAGAACAAATTCTTATTTACAATGACGGCCTACACCGGCCAAACCCGGACGACGCTGGGCCAATTGTGCGCCGCCCTATGGGACCAATCACGGCCGGTTGTGATACAGCCTGGAATCGAACCAGGGGGTCTGTAGTGACGCCTCAAGCACTGAGATGCAGTACCTTAGACCACTGCGCCACTCAGGAGTCCACATTGGCGAGCATCCCAGTGGAACGCTTGACACCTTGTAGAGTCCATGCCCCGACGAATTGAGGGCAAAAGGGAGTGCAACTCAATATTAGGAATGTTTTGTACACTCAGTGTATTTTGACTACAGAGTAAACTCTCCTCAAAGGCAAATTCTTCCAGCTTCCACAATTACAGACAGTGGTTTCAAAAGGAAAGACACTGTGTAAACATTCCAATAGTGGATTTGAATGAATTCAACTAAGATTAATTCCATAATGTGGAATGGCAGATTGCTTCATATTAAAGGAATTGTGCAGGAAAAAGCTCTGCCAGCATTTTGAATTGCATTGTCGAGAAGGAATCTGCAAGTAAGCATTTCGTTGGATGGTGTTACCATCAGTATCCTGTACATACGACTAATACAACTTGCAACTAGCCCCACCATTTGATGATGTCATAAGTATTTAGACACATTTCATGTATGTATTAAAGTTTAGTATTTGGGCCCATATTCCTAGAACACAATGACTACATCAAGCTTGTGAATCTACAAACTAGTTGGATACATTTACAGCTTGTTTTGGTTGTGTTTCAGATTATATTGTGCCCAATAGGAACTGAATGATGAATAATGTGTAATTTTGTAAGAATATAAGATATTTGTGAACACTTTTACATTAATGTGGATGCTCCCATGATTATGGATAATCATTAATGAATGATGAGGAGTGAGAAAATTAGAGGAACAAAAATCATACCCCCCCCCCCCCCAAAAAAAAACAAAAAACAGAAGTATCTTATTTACTCAATTAGAAAGCTAATGACACCCGTCATCATTCGCCATACAGTTCCTATTGGGCAAAACATAACCTGAAACAACCAAAACAAGCTATAAATGCATCCAACAAGTTTGTAGAGTCACACGCCTGATGTGGTCATTGTGTGCAAGGAATATGGGACCAAATACTAAACTTTTGACAACTTAACCCACTAAGTGATATGTGTCCAAATACTTATGACATTTTCAAATGGGGGGGGAGACTAGACATATAAAGTGCTTTCATTTCTAAATGGTAAATCAGATATGTCTGAAAATACCCTAAAATAAAAGGTGACATTCTGTCATGTAACCTCCTATCAAACATTTGATCTCAAATCCCAAATTGTGGAGAATAGAGACACATTTAAAAATGTTGCATCACTGTCAAAATAAATATGTAGTAGAGTATAATTCAAACACCAAGATTACCCCAATTTTGACTGAAACTATTTAAAACGTACCTATTTCTTCATCAATGCTAAAAACTGGAGTCGATTCCAATCCACTGGTCCTTGTCTCTAAAATAAGATATGCAAAAAAGGATCAGACTTAAAAGGGGCATTCAGAAGTTGATACAGCCATTCTTTGACTTATATTAATGATATGTACCCATTGATTCTTGAAGATTATAACGTATTAATGCCTCATGAGCTTAGATCAACTGTCGTACTCCATTAGAACCAAAAATATAAGCTTCTTTTAGTCAAATGTTTGCAAACAAAGTAAATCTTTTAAAAAACACTGTATAGCCTTAAAACATGCTTAAAACTGTTATTTAAATATCATTGATGTAAGTTCTTGCATCCATAGCTCTGTCTATAAATTGAAAGTGGTTTCATTTACCCAACCCAATCACTCAGCTTTTTACCAAAACAGGGGAGGGTAGGGTGCTTTGTTATCGTTTCAACCAATTAAGGCTTTAATTTTAAAAAAATTACAAGGTCACTGAATAACAAGGAATTGTATAGATTCATCTATTCAAATCGCTCATCAACACCTGATTCTTCCTCCTCAGTGACTGGCCCAAAAGTTTGCACTGGTCTGGCTCTTGATGTACTGTCCCTTGGAGCTGAAAAAAATATTCAAAATATTTGCTAGAGTTCTGACTCTCCTTTCGTTAAATATTTATTTTAATTAGAGACAGACAAGAACAGTTAGAGACAGGGAAAGGTGGGATCACACTTGCATGTAATGTATTATGTGCTGTAGGTAGAGGGCACTAGACCGTCCTATGGCACGGCAACAAACGTTTGATATGCTATGATACAGTATGTTTGAAAGGAAAAAGTCATATCAGGGACGAATAAAATGAAACACCTAGACGGGATGAAAGTTACCAAGAGAAGTGGATGTAGTTCACTTCCTGGTTTGAGGAACAATCTGTCCTCTCTCATCCCTTTGTCTCCATCTGAACCTAATACCTGTAGGCTTGTTTGTCTTTTTCTTCTTATTTTCCTAAAAAGTGCATTTCAATTATCATGGCTGGCCCACTAATAAAAGTCTCTCACAAGCATGGCTTGCACACATACGGAGCACAAGCAATACCTTTATTTTCACATAAGGTAAAGTGATTTTTCAGATGAGGAAAGGCACCTGCAGTAGACCCACGTTCTGGGTCACTCACACAGCTAACATGTGTAGATGTTCACAAGGATGCTAACAAGTGTACCCTTGTGCCTCATGCTTAATATCATTGATGCCCGTGATCAGGTCATATCACTAAGTCTCCGTTTAAATTTACATTTGTGCCATGTGGCCTCTACTTTGACAAACAAATTGCAATGATAAATCATAACGCTGTGGTCCTGGGGGTGTGTTGGGAATATTTGTGCACGTATGGGAGTTATAGGGGTTATATTACCGGTTCTGGGTTGAGCTCCTCAGCCAGCCTTTTTGCGTCGTTAATGGCCACTTCCAGTTGGGCTTGTTGGTCCTTCTCTTGGTTGAGCTCCTCAGCAAGCCGTTCTGCCTTTTTAATAGCCTCATCCAGTTGGTCTTGGGGGTCCTCAGAGGCCATACCATCTCAAAAGAAACATAAAGAGACAACTTCCAATCATAACACATTCCTTCACATAGTAACCTCCCCTGTCTATGAGAAGAAAAGCTGCATGTCATTGACATCGTGTGTGTTTTACTTTGTCCTGCACATAACTAAAGGTCTTCATCCTCCTCCACATGCAGACCGACTGATCTACAAATCACTTTGCATAACAAATAAATACTTATTATTACTTGCAGATCAGTCAGTCTGTCACCATTTACCAACAATGCATTATTAGTCTTTCACTTTCTTTTTCATGTTGTTCTATAACATGTGTGCAACTCCAGTCCTTAAAGGCCACAGTGTCTGCAGGTTTCGGCTCCTCCCTTGTACATGATCAATCAATTTAGGTCATTGACTAGTTAGGACCTCCTCTCACCTGATTGTCTATGTCTTAACAGGATTTCATCAACTCCTTTACGTCCCTCCTAGAGTCCCTCTCTCCTTCTTCCAAGGAGAAGTCACAAGATGAATACAGATTGAGTAGCAATGTGTATTTCCTTGAAAATGCAAAGAGAAAAAAGGTGAATATACAGTTGAAGTCGGAAGTTTACATCAGTGGCGGCTCCTGAAAAAATTCTCAGGAGGGGCAATTTTTCTGATGATTTAGGTGACCTACACACATTTAAAAAAAGATATGTCCAGCAACAACATGAAGACAGGGGCAGCATATAAGTCAATACCAGAAGCATTTATTGACTGATCTCAAAAGTGTTGGCTTACCAGGGTTGGTGGAGCCCTCAGTTTCATCTTTGCCTCGCAAAGCTAACTCAAACACTCCGCAAAACTTCACACACTGGATTAGCCGGCTGAGGATGTGGCGGTTCTTGCTAATGTCGTAGTAAATATATTTGTTATAGTGAATATGGAATATGATATGTTGAGTAAAATGTTGTGCTAAGATCTATTTAGGTCAGGAGCTGGTTATAAGTTCTGTTCCTATCCAATAACAATGGACAAAAGGGTCCTATCTTGTCAGCCCTGTCAGCAGGTGGCCAAGGACAACACCCACGCCATAGGCCTCTCAGTTCTTCCAACTCACGAGTTCTTGCTCTGAGGACACACACACACACACACACACACATCATCACTGTTAAACACACACACACACACACACATCATCACTGTTAAACACACACACACACACACACAAATCCCCTCTCTTAGGCTGAACATTTGAAGACAGAGAACCCGACTCAGAGCCAATGCAACAGTGACAGTAGCCTGCAGGGGACCTCGCCCAACTCATCAGGACCAATCAGAAGATCAGAACTACTAGATTGAACCTACTTCATTTATTGCATAAAATGTCTGCACACAATGTTTCGGGGCTCTCTTCAGATAATAATAATAATAATAATAATAATAATAATAATAATAATAATAATAATAATATGCCATTTAGCAGACGCTTTTATCCAAAGCGACTTACAGTCATGCGTGCATACATTTTTGTGTATGGGTGGTCCCGGGGATCGAACCCACTACCTTGGCGTTACAAGCACCATGCTCTACCAGCTGAGCTACAGAAAGTGGATACTCATGGATGCGCATTGCAATTGTAAAATGTCAACACAATTGGAGACACCACGTCATTTTTGGAGACATGTTATTGACAGTAAACTATTGTAGATGCGACTGCTAACTAACTAAAACATTTTAGCTGGCTAGCTAATCATCTTAGCTAAATGTGGGGCAAACAATTCAGTTATTTACCGTTAATTTGAGGGATTGGGGTGAAAGAAATCGAGTTACATAGTGATACTTTACGATATACTGTATTGACAATATCGCAATATTTTAGCGCTAGTTGGCTGTACCTGCACCAAAACACCATTATTGTTCCTTCATAGCTTGTTCTCAATCTTTTCACATTGGGAGCCAATTTGTTTTCAGCACTTTTATTTCCATGACTGATCAAAACTCGTTCTCATGGCTTTCTGATCCCTCTGCAACAGACATATGGTGCGCAATAAAATCACAGTATCGAATCGCAATACGTATAGAATCATGAGACTCGCAATGCTGATGCATATATCTTATCGTGAGGTTCCTGGCAATTCCCAGCCCAAGTTCATTTGCCACAACAAATCTCTTCGCTAGCAAACACGATGTCTTCTCCAAAACGGCAATGTGTCTCCAGCAATGTTTACTTTTTTGACGTTCTATGGCATCTCCACTTTCCAAGCATATATGACCACATGTAATATTTTGGTAAGTGATGCAAATAGTGAACTATGTAGGGCCAGGATGTAAAATATATGTAGCTGCAGCAATTTCTCTTATCTGATATGGTAAGTAATGGGGCTTAATTTATAGCTCCCTAAGAGTTTGACGAACAGGTCCGTGAACGCGATTCCAGATATATTTACCTCTGAATAAACTGCCTTTATTACACCATATCCACATCCAGTAAACTTGTGATTATCAACACTAACCTCATCGTTGTGGCGGCGGACAGCTAGCCTGTATCCCTCGTCATCCAGTTGAGTGAGTGGCAATGTCTTTTTTCGTTCGTACCAATTTTTGGAAAATCCTCGGGTGTAGGACTTTCCGCCTTTAGTAGAAACCTGTTGAATTATTAAATTTGGTCTGGGAGGTCCTAATTGTTTCGTTGCCAATTTATCTTCATTTGTTCGCCGATTAAAAGGAACTTCTTTCAAACAATCCACTCTTTTCTCAGTTACGTTCATGGTTACGTAACGTATGACGAAAGCGCGTAAGTGCAAGCCCACAGACACCCATTGAGATTGTATTGAAGGCTCTGAAATTTGAAAAAAATAGATTTTACATGGGAGTCTATGACAGAAGTTCTGGGCGATTTTCAATCTGACTGAAATCGCCCCAAAAGGGGGTGGAGCCATTTGAAGCACGACTTTAGCCTGATTCGACATTTAGTGGCAGTGTGGCAGATCAGACGTATAGATTACAACACTGATAACTACTGTTGCCGTGATATAATTGATTAGAAAAAAAATCCCTTCCTTTTCCCGTTTGGCAGTGCGTCGCCCATATCGCCCTATTGAACAGGCCGTCCCTGGTTTACATACACTTAGATTGTAGTCATTAAAACTCGTTTTTCAACCACTCCACAAATTTCTTGTTAACAATCTATAGTTTTGGCAAGTCGGTTAGGACATCTACTTTGTGCATGACACAAGTAATTTTTCCAACAATTGTTTACAGACAGATTATTTCACTTAGAATTCACTGTATCACAATTCCGGTGGGTCAGAAGTTTACATACACTAAGTTGACTGTGCCTTTACACAGCTTGGAAAATTCCAGAAAATGATGTCATGGCTTTAGAAGCTTCTGATAGGCTAATTGACATCATGTGAGTCAATTGGAGGTGTACCTGTGGATGCATTTCAAGGCCTATCTTCAAACTCAGTGCCCCTTGGGAGCAATTTCCAAACGGCTCAAGGTACCACATTCATCTGTACAAACAATGGTACGCAAGTATAAACACCACGGGACCACGCAGCCGTCATACCAAGATGGCGTAGCAGTGCGGTCGTGTATTCTGTTGTGTACTCATGTAAATAGCCAGTTTTTTTGTTTTTTTTTGTCTTTTTTTCGTATATATTTCTCTCTCTCACTTTCCATCCTTTAACTAAATATACTTTCCTACAACCCGCCTCACCCAATGTGGAACGGATTCTATTATTTCTTTATTTTTTATCAAGAACATACGGCTGAAACTAGCCAGCTAGCCAGCTAACTAGCTACTTACTATTAGCCACCGTTAGCAGTCTTCACCACTGTCCGTGGCCTGCACTACCTACCAGCCAGCTCTAGCCTGGACAATTATCGGCCAGTCTGCACAGCGTGATATCGACCCAGAGCATATTGGATTTTCTGCCGTTATCACTGAATCGCTGGACCTTAACACCGGATCATCGCAACTAGCTAGCTGCAACCGAATGGCTGTTGGCTAATCACCACTGTCCCGACGCACCAGTTAGCCTTGAGCTAGCCTCGAGCCAGGCCCATCTCCCGGCTATCTACCTCTCTGTCCACCGGACGGGACCTCCTAGTGTCGACACGGAGCCCCGCCGATCCATCACGACTGGTCTGCCGACGTAATCGTCTGATGTGGTTTCAACAGGCTTCCCGTTGCGACGACCACGAAGATCCATCTGCTAGCCCCGGCCCGCTAGCACGTGCAATCAACAGCCGTGCCTCCTGCTCGCCTGTGCTGTAGCAGCCTACGAACTGCTCCCGGACTTACCTATTGCTGTTCACTGGACCTTATGATCACTCAGCTACACAGCTAATGCCTGCTGGACTGTTCCTTTACACGGTACCCCATCCTGTTTATCTGTTTAGCCTTAGCCCAAACTTTCGTCGCCATTATCAGTTGTTGTCTTAGCCCTCTCGAATAACACCTGTGATTGCGTTATGCCTCTCTCCCATGTCAATATGCCTTGCCTATTGCTGTTCCAGTTAGTTCTTATTATACAATTTCACTGTAGAGGCCCCAGTCCCACTCAACCAGCCTCAAAGAGCTCCTTTGTCCCACCCCCATACACACGGAGACCGGCTCAATTGGTACCTCCAGTGATGCTATCTCTTTCATCGTTACCCAATGCTTAGGTGTACCTCCATTGTACTCATATCCTTCCATATCCTTGTCTGTACATAATGCCCTGAATCTACTCTACAACGCCCGGAAATCTGCCCCTTTTATTCTCTGTACCCAACACACTAGAAGACCAGTTCTTAAAGCCTTTAGCCGTATCCTTACTCTATTCCTCCTCTGATCCTCTGGTGATGTAGAGGTTAACCCAGGCCCTGTAGCCCCCTGTATCATTCCTACCTCCCAGGCACTATCATTTGATGACTTCTGTAACCGTAAAAGCCTTGGTTTCTTGCATGTTAACATCAGAAGCCTCCTCCCCAAGTTTGAGTTATTCACTGCGTTAGCACACTGCCAACCCTGATGTTCTAACAGTGTCTGAATCTTGGCTTAGGAAGGCCACCAAAAATTCAGAAATGTCCATCCCGAACTACAAAATGTTCCGTCTAGATAGAACTGCCAAAGATAGAACTGCCCTCATCACTGTCAAACGCTCCCTAAAACACTTCAGCGAGCAGGCCTTTCTAATTGACCTGGGCCGGGTATCCTGGATGGATATTGACCTCATTCCGTCAGTAGAGGATGCCTGGATGTTCTTCAAAAGAGCTTTTCTCTCCATCTTAAATAAGCATGCCCATTCAAAAAATTCAGAACTAAGAACAGATATAGCCCCTGGTTCACCCCAGACTTGACTTCCCTTGACCAGCACAAAAACATCCTGTGGCGTACTGCATTAGCATCGAAAAGCCCCCGCGATATGCAACTTTTCAGGGAAGTCAGGAACTAATATACACAATCAGTTAGGAAAGCAAAGGCTAGCTTTTTCAAACAGAAATTTGCATCCTGTAACACTAACTCCAACAAGTTTTGGGACACTGTAAAGTCCATGGAGAATAAGAGCACCTCCTCCCAGCTACCCACTGCACTGCTGCTAGGAAACACTGTCACCACCGATAAATCTACGATAATTTCAATAAGCATTTTGCTACGGCTGGCCATGCTTTCCACCTGGCTATCCCTACCCCGGCAACCAGCTCGGCACCCTCCGCTGCAACCTGCCCATGCCCCCCCCCCCCACTTCTCCTTCACCCAAGTTCAGATAGCTGATGTCCTGAAAGAGCTGCTAAATCTGGACCCCTACAAATCAGCTGGGCTAGACAATCTGGACCCTTTCTTTCTAAAATTAGCTGCCGAAATTGTCGCAACCCCTATTACTAGCCTGTTCAACCTCTCTTTCGTATAGTCTGAGATCCCCAGAGATTGGAAAGTTGCCGCAGTCATCCCCCTCTTCAAAGGGGGTGACACTCTAGATCCAAACTGTTACAGACCTATATCCATCCTGCCCTTCGAAAGTCTTTGAAAGCCAAGTTAACAAACAGATCACCGACCATTTCGAATCCCACCGTATCGTCTCCGCTATGCAATCTGGTTTCCGACCTGGTCATGGGTGCACCTCAGCCACGCTCAAGGTCCTAAACGATATAATAACCGCAATCGATAAAAGACAGTGCTGTGCAGCAGTCTTCATCGACCTGGCCAAGGCTTCTGACTGTCAATCACCGCATTCTTATTGGCAGACTAAATAGCCTTGGTTTCTCAAATGGCTGCCTCGCCTGGTTCACCAACTACTTCTCAGATAGAGTTCAATGTGTCAAATCGGAGGGCCTGTTGTCTGGACCTCTGGCAGTCTATGGGGGTGCCACAGGGTTAAATTCTCGGGCCGACACTTTTCTCTGTGTATATCAATGATGTCGCTCTTGCTGCTGGTGACTCTCAGATCCACCTCTACGCAGACGACACCATTTTGTATACATCTGGCCCTTCATTGGACACGGTGTTAACAAACCTCCAAATGAGCTTCAATGCCATACAACACTCCTTCCGTGGCCTCCAACTGCTCTTAAACGCTAGTAAAACTAAATGCATGCTCTTCAATCGAATGCTGCTTGCACCCGCCCGCCCGACTCGAATCACTACACTCGGCGGGTCTGACTTAAAATATGTGGACAACTACAAATACCTAGGTGTCTGGTTAGACCGTAAACTCTCCTTCCAGACTCACTTTAAGCATCTCCAATCCAAAGTTAAATCTAGAATCGGCTTCCTATTTCGCAACAAAGCCTCCTTCACTCATGCTGCTAAACATGCCCTCGTAAAACTGACTATCCTACCGATCCTTGACTTCGGCGATGTCATTTACAAAATAGCTTCCAACACTCTACTCAGCAAATTGGATGTAGTCTATCACAGTGCCATCCGTTTTGTCACCAAAGCCCCATATACTACCCACCATTGTGACCTGTACGCTCTCGTTGGCTGGCCCTCACTACATATTCGTCGCCAAACCCACTGACTCCAGGTCATCTATAAATCACTTCTAGGCAGATCCCTGCCTTATCGTAGCTCATTGGTCTCCATAGCAACACCCACCCGTAGTATGCGTTCCAGCAGGTATATCTCACTGGTCATCCCCAAAGCTAACACCTCCTTTGGCCGCCATTCCTTCCAGTTCTCTGCTGCAAATGACTGGAATGAACTGTAAAAATCTCTGAAGCTGGAGACACTCATCTCCCTCACTAACTTTAAGCATCAGTTGTCAGAGCAGCTTACCGATCACTGCACCTGTACACAGCCCATCTGTAATTAGCCCACCCAACTACCTCATCCCCATATTATTTACATTATTTATTTTGCTCATTTGCACCCCAGTATCTATTTGCACATCATCTTCTGCACATCTATCACTCCAGTGTTAATATTAAATTGTAATTATTTTGCACTATGGCCTATTTATTGCCTTACCTCCATAACTTGCTACATTTGCACACACTGTATATAGATTTTTTATTGTGTTATTGACTGTTCGTTTTGTTTATTCCATATGTAACTGTGTTGTTGTTTTTAATCGCACTGCTTTGCTTTATCTTGGCCAGGTCGCAGTTGTAAATGAGAACTTGTTCTCAACTGGCTTACCTGGTTAAATAAAGGTGAAATAAAAAATACCGCTCAGGAAGGAGAAGTGTTCTGTCTCCTAGAGATGAATGTACAAACAATAGTACGCAAGTATAAACACCATGGGACCACTCAGCCGTCATACCGCTCAGGAAGGAGACGCGTTCTGTCTGAAAGTACTTTGGTGCGAAAAGTGCAAATCAATCCCAGAACAACAGCAAAGGACCTTGTGAAGATGCTGGAGGAAACAGGTACAAAAGTATCTATATCCACAGTAAAACGAGTCCTATATCGACATAACCTGAAAGGCCGCTCAGCAAGGAAGAAGCCACTGTTCCAAAACCGCCATAGAAAAGCCAGACTAAGGTTTGTAACTGCACATGGGGACAAAGATCGTACTTTTTGGAGAAATGTCCTCTGGTCTGATTAAACAAAAATAGAACTGTTTGGCAATTATGACCATCGTTATGTTTGGAGGAAAAAGGGGAAGGCTTGCAAGCCGAAGAACACCATCCCAACCGTGAAGCACAGGGGTGGCAGCATCATGATGTGGGGGTGCTTTGCTGCAGGAGGGACTGGTGCACCTCACAAAATAGATGGCATCATGAGGAAGGAAAATTATGTGGATATATTGAAGCAACAACTCAATACATCAGTCAGGAAGTTAAAGCTTGGTCGCAAATGGGTCTTCCAAATGGACAATGACCCCAAGCATACTTCCAAAGTTGTGGCAAAATGGCTTAAGGACAACAAAGTCAAGGTATTGGAGTGGCCATCACAAAGCCCTGACCTCAATCCTATAGAATATTTGTGGGCAGAACTGAAAAAGCATGTGCGAGCAAGGAGGCCTACAAACCTGACTCAGTTACACCAGCTCTGTCAGGAGGAATGGGCCAAAATTCACCCAACGTATTGTGGGAAGCTTGTGGAAGGCTACCCAAAACGTTTGACCCAAGTTAAACAATTTAAAGGCAATGCTACCAAATACTAATTGAGTATGTAAACTTCTGACCCACTGGGAATGTGATGAAAGCAATGAAAGCTGAAATAAGTCACTCTACTATTATTCTGACATTTCACATTATTAAAATAAAGTGGTGATCCTAACTGACCTAAAACAGGGAATTTTTACTAGGATTAAATGTCAGGAATTGAGTTTAAATGTATTTCGCTAAGGTGTATGTAAACTGTATAGCCTAATGTATAGGTGGCTAAAATAACAAGTAAGAATGATATTCAAATATATGCAAGTAATGCAACTAATCGACACACTTTAACAAACACAAACACAAAACAAATGTGTATGCATGCTGTATTTCCTACAACAAGGGACGAACTGGCGACCTACCTGTTAACTGTCCAGGGTCCAGACCTCTCGTGTGTTGCGAAAAATCTATAAACAATAAATGTCACATGACCGGATGAGTTAACTTTTCTTCTTCTTCTTGTAACTTTCCGTTAGTCTAGAAGCTTTCCGGTGTTTTGCTGCACTTCACAGGTCGACATAAGTATTACACATGATTTATCTCTCTCATAACTGTAGGTGCAGCCCAGTGGAACTCCATAAACTTTCTAGCCATTTCGCACTGACGGTCATTTTAACCCAAGATAGTTTCTAGTGAAAAGGTGCTTACACTCCAGCCTCTAGCCAGCTCATAATACAATTCCACCCTATCCTTATTACGGGTTAACATTTTGGTCGTTTTGGTTGGCCAACAATATTTTAAGACTACAATGACTGATTACATTACCCCAAATTTGAAAAGGGAAAACACAAAATAATTGGCATTGATGAACAATGGCAAGGCTGCTATTGTATTTTCAGTTACATTCTGGTCAATAAAAAGGGTTTACACGTTTGTTTTTTGTAAGAAATACATGGAACTGCAACCGAATAAAACACCATTAGCCATCATGCATTGCTTTAATTCATTACATTCTGAAAAGTCTGTTCAGAAAAATCGAAAACAGTACATATAGGCATACAACTACAATTTTAAAATAGGGATTAAATGAAGCCAAAATGTCTATATATTCATAACGTTAAAAAAAAAAAGGAAATATAGGGTATTTTCGCACAAATTAAGACACAAAAATGCACGAAATCTGCTGAAATACATTATGTACATATATGCACGAATTGAATGTGACATTGTGTTGCAAGGTGCAGACTTGGCAGAATCGAAGTCTCCTTTTATACTTTCTCACGTCTGAATGATGTTTGAATAAAAACACTCACTAAACCCTCTGTTACTGGCCCAGTGCGTGGGAGTTGGCATTGACCGATAGTGTTTGATTTGGGGGTGTTAACAACACAATCTCCACCTCAAAATGCCTATTGCAAACTTTACCTCCAAGTCCGCTTCCAGCTAATTCTAGCGGCCACTTTTTAAAATCTGATCGGAGGAGTTCTCATCCAATAAACATGAAGCATTCTTAGGAAGGCGTTTGGACCCTTGTGCGTTGTGGCTGTCTCTTTCAGAGCTTCTGTTGGCTTGCTTTGAGTGGATTTTTGGACACAGCCCTAATGAGTTTCAGTTGGCTACATTAGATTGGTCACAGACTATGGTTTTAGTGTTTGTGGAGTGTGAACCTACTTAACCTTGTCTTTGGTCAAAACCACATGACCTAACCAGGGACAATTGTAGGGGCTGCAGTTATAGGGTATAAGAGACTATATAATAGACTATAGTTTCCTTACTGGTGTCTAAAGAGTGTTAGCCTGGTCCTATCTGATTGTGCTGTAGCCTATATAGTCAACAGATCTGGGACCAGGTTAGAAGAGTGTATCTCTCTTCTCTGTGGTCCCCTATACCACTGTTTCCTGGAAATGCTGATTGCCTTTCTGGTAAACACAGCATTTACATGACCACAGCCCCCCAGCGGTGATGCTCTCTCCAAAAGAGAATCTGTGTTTCTGTGTGCATTGCGAAATCAAAACATATTCCATCTTCTACAGATGTAGGATCTTAATTTGAGCCAGTTTGCTACAGCAGGAAAATAATCCTGCAGCAACAGGATAATGAATGGACATTTTTGTAGGGGTTGAGAAAGTTTTCCTGTGGCTAACAACTCTGGCTTGGTAGGAGTTCATTCATGGTGACAAACGTGTTTGTTCTAATAAGATGTTAGTAGGTGTGTCTGCTTAATTTGTAACTGCAGGGCATAGTGAGTCATTGGGTCTAGTTGTAGGATTAACTATGAGTATGATATATACCATCACAGCCGTCTGCTTTGTTTCCATTTCCTATCACTGGTCTATCAAAGAGCCTACCAGATACCAAAGTTTCCACTGGTGACAGAGAACCAGTCATACCAGGAGTCTGAAAGTAAAGTCTGAAACCTGCATCTCTGGAATGTATGAAGTCTGATACTCAATCTACAATTATTATGGTCAAAACACACTCTGTGATACAGTGGGGAGAACAAGTATTTGATACACTGCCAATTTTGCAGGTTTTCCTACTTACAAAGCATGTAGAGGTCTGTAATGTTTATCATAGGTACACTTCAACTGTGAGAGACAGAATCTAAAACAAAAATCCAGAAAATCACATTGTATGATTTTTAAGTAATTAATTTGCATTTTATTGCATGACATAAGTATTTGATACATCAGAAAAGCAGAACTTAATATTTGGTACAGAAACATTTGTTTGCAATTACAGAGATCATACGTTTCCTGTAGGTCTTGACCAGGTTTGCACACACTGCAGCAGGGATTTTGGCCCACTCCTCCACACAGACCTTCTCCAGATCCTTCAGGTTTCGGGGCTGTCGCTGGGCAATACGGACTTTCAGCTCCCTCCAAAGATTTTCTATTGGGTTCAGGTCTGGAGACTGGCTAGACCACTCCAGGACATTGAGATGCTTCTTACGGAGCCACTCCTTAGTTGCCCTGGCTGTGTGTTTCGGGTCGTTGTCATGCTGGAAGACCCAGCCACGACCCATCTTCAAGGCTTTTACTGAGGGAAGGAGGTTGTTGGCCAAGATCTCGCGATACATGGCCCCATCCATCCTCCCCTCAATACGGCGCAGTCGTCCTGTCCCCCTTGCAGAAAAGCATCCCCAAAGAATGATGTTTCCACCTCCATTCTTCACGGTTGGGATGGTGTTCTTGGGGTTGTACTCATCCTTCTTCTTCCTCCAAACACAGCGAGTGGAGTTTAGACCAAAAAGCTCTATTTTTGTCTCATCAGACCACATGACCTTCTCCCATTCCTCCTCTGGATCATCCAGATGGTCATTGGCAAACTTCAGACGGGCCTGGACATGCGCTGGCTTGATCAGGGGGACCTTGCGTGCGCTGCAGGATTTAATTCCATGACGGCATAGTGTGTTACTAATGGTTTTCTTTGAGACTGTGGTCCCAGCTCTCTTCAGGTCATTGACCAGGTCCTGCCGTGTAGTTCTGGGCTGATCCCTCACCTTCCTCATGATCATTGATGCCCCACGAGGTGAGATCTTGCATGGAGCCCCAGACCGAGGGTGATTGACCGTCATCTTGAACTTCTTCCATTTTCTAATAATTGCGCCAACAGTTGTTGCCTTCTCACCAAGCTGCTTGCCTATTGTCCTGTAGCCCATCCCAGCCTTGTGCAGGTCTACAATTTTATCCCTGATGTCCTTACACAGCTCTCTGGTCTTGGCCATTGTGGAGAGGTTGGAGTCTGTTTGATTGAGTGTGTGGACAGGTGGCTTTTATACAGGTAACGAGTTCAAACATGTGCAGTTAATATAGGAAATGACTGGAGAACAGGAGGGCTTCTTAAAGAAAAACTAACAGGTCTGTGATAGCCGGAATTCTTACTGGTTGGTAGGTGATCAAATACTTATGTCATGCAATAAAATAAAAATGAATTATTTTAAAATCATATAATGTAATTTTCTGGATTTTTGTTTTAGATTCCGTCTCTCACAGTTGAAGTGTCCCTATGATAAAAATTACAGACCTCTACATGCTTTGTAAGTAGGAAAACCTGCAAAATCGGCAGTGTATCAAATACTTGTTCTCCCCTCTGTATGTCTTATGTGTAGGATAATTGGCTCTTTTTCACTTTTAACCTCTCTCTTGTGCTAGGCACATGCACCCATTCACATGAACATATGTGCATGGCTGCATTTCCAGTCTTTCGCATGGGTCTAAAAATACAAGCCATAGTTAAATAAATAGAAAATATTCATATAGTAGATCTCTGTGAAGGTACCTCATGCACAATCTAGATTTACACTAGTTTCAGTTACTCACTCACTGGAGAATAAAGTACAGTCCACACAGAGGCTGAGTAAAATGCTGGGTTGTTTGGATGACCCAACTGCTGGGTTGCATTGGGTCACAGGTTGGGTTTTCTTTTTAAAAAAGCAAGGTTGGGTTGTAGATGCTGGGTTATTGATGCTGGGTTATTGAGATATGACCCAGCGGGTCAGATCAGATGACTGGAGGCATGGCTTAGCAGGGGCGTGGGTTTCAGATAGTTATTTTTGTCCATCTGTGAGAGTAAATGAAATTCCTGTTCATCTGTTCTGTTGTATTGTTATCACATGGTACAGTTGAACACTGACAATTGTGTAGCTTTAATGACGCTTGTGTGTAGAAGTATAAGTGTGTATAAATTCCTTTAGAACCTATGCTAATCCCAATGTTGGGATAGTTACCACTTTGTTGTAATATGTAAATAATAATATTATATGTCATATGAAAGAATTGTATAGGAAAATCAAATTTGCAGTGCACAAACTTAACATGATGAACAGGGATGACATTTCCTCTCACAGGTGGCCAAAAATAACTATACAAAAGCCCCACCCCTAATAAGTCATTATACGTTTGGGTAATCCCAACAACCCAACATGTTGGGTTATTCACACAACCCAACTGGCTGGATCAAAATAATCCAGTGTGTGTTGTGTCCAACAGTCACCTGCGCTGGGTTACCAAATAACCCAAATTAGGTTGTTTTTAACCCATCATTTTTTAGAGTAGTGGTCACCAACCTTTTTTGAGTCAAGATCACTTTCAGAGTCAAAATGTAAGCCAAGATCTACTGCTCAGATTCTTTTTTAAACATGACTTGTAAGCATATACCTCCTTGTAGCTCAGTTGGTAGAGCATGACGCTTGCAACGCCAGGGTTGTGGGTTCGATTCCCACGGGGGGCCAGTATGAAAATGTATGCACTCACTAACTGTAAGTCGCTCTGGATAAGAGCGCCTGCTAAAATAAAAAAATAAATATACAACATTAACCTTTTACTGCAGTGGGCTAAATCAGGGTCACACAGAGTGTTTCTTTGTAAGTCTTAAACAAATCTATTTTTTTAAACAAAAGTATACACCTCACACAGATGGTTATGGGCTTAAAAAAAGTAGACACCTGTACCATGTAAGATATAGAGTTGAAATGTATAACATTGAGTTTACATCCCAATACTACACTTTATATATATGACAGAAGACTGAAAAATAACAAAACCGTTTGACATAGAAGCACCGGATGTTTATTAATTATGAAACTATGAAAATTATTAATAACATTCCACCCATGAGACCACTAGAGGGCAATTTGGTCAATTGACTGCAGGAAAGGAATACCCTAATAAAAAATGTTCTGTAAGAATGAGGTTTGTGCAGTAGTCCTAATACATTATCACAGCATATTGGCTGTGCTTGACCTTCTTCTCAGACCATTTTATATTTCAAAACTCGAGCTATGATAACAAAATAGATCAGTTGTTGTATTGCTTGCGAGGCACAGCTGAGCATAAATTCCAATCATTTGCTTTACTGGATTGATTCTAGGCTACCTGCATCTGATTGTCAGTCCTGGCGGAGGGAAGGGGAGAGCAGCCTGCTCTCTACCTTCCTCCGGTAAGACTGACCTGAGAGAGGTGACACTGTCTTCCACCTGATGGCGAAACTCGAGTCGCACTGCATTATTTCTGCCTCATGCACAATACCACAGACTTACATTTAAGTCATTTAGTAGACGCTCTTATCCAGAGCAACTTACAGGAGCAATTAGGGTTTAGTCCCTTGCTCAAGGGCACAGACAGATTTTTCACCTAGTCGGCTCGGGGATTAGAACCAGCAACCTTTCGGTTACTGGCACAACGCTCTTAACCACTAAGCTACCTGCCGCCCCACTTCAGAAACTCTCATCTCTAATGTGAGATCACCATACCTATGGCCTAAAGAACTAACTCCACCAAATCAAGATAGGAACATTTGCCTGTGAGTAGTGTGCACTCTTAGAAAAAAGGGTTCCAAAGGAGTTTTGGCTGTCCCCATAGGAGAACCATTTTTGGTTCCAGGTAAAACACCCTTTTTTCTAAGATTGGCATAGCCAAGTAGTCGAGTGATTCATACACCTGGACTTGACACAGAGATCTTTTCTAAGATTGTGTGGGTGTATCGTGGTGTGTACTGAGTACGAGACTCACCCATTGGGTGGAACCTCTGGAGGAGGCTGCCTCTCCGAGCTCCTCCATCTTCAGCTCCTCATCCTCATGGTGGGGGGCCTCGTGGATCACCCTGACTGGTCTCTCTGAGGCACCACCAGTATACACAGAAAAACAACCAAATAACAGGATGTCAACTCACTGTCTTGCATGATAACAGGGTGAAACACCACAGAATATACTGTATCTCTGATCTGTTGCGAAATGGACTTAAAACTAATGTGGTTAACAAAACTACTGACTGTTGCAAGTTACCGTTGAAATAGCTTCCAAGAAAATATGTTGCCCAATGGATGCTCTATGGAAATGAAAATGTACTGTACATCCTTGGATGGAAGTTCTATTTTATTCTAAGAATGTACACGTTTTTAAAAGTTCTTTGACAAGCTACCAATTCTTTCATAAGCACACGAGTGTAGTATGTCTTATACATGTAAAGATGTAAAATAAGCATAATATCAGAATGGTGTCTGACCTTGGTGACTTTCCCACACCCTGTACAGGCAGATGAGGGCGACGAGGAACAGTAGAGGCAGTAGAGGTACAATGATAGACAGCGGCCGAGGCAGCTCTGATACTGAGACTTTTGCATCTGTACAGAAAGAGAGACATTATTTGAAAAACTATTGCAATATGTTAAGTCCCCTATATGGGGTACTTTGAGTGGTTCTGGGCCGGTTTGACTGAGATTTTGGTGAACAAAGCGCTCTGTAAACGCTGTAGGGTCCCATGCCTTATAGTGCCAGAAAACCCCATCTGTCTGCTCTCCGCTGTGTCAGGTTTCAAACCAAACATTTGCATAGGGAGTGACATGTCACATTTTCTGGCCTATCCAAAACAGGGGAGGGGAGTGTGCTGTGGATAGATGGCACTAGACAGGCCTATGGCACGGCAACAAACGTTTGATATGCTATGATACAGTATGTTTGAAAGGAAAAAGTCATATCAGGGACGAATAAAATGAAACACCTAGACGGGATGAAAGTTACCAAGAGAAGTGGATGTAGTTCACTTCCTGGTTTGAGGAACAATCTGTCCTCTCTCATCCATTTGTCTCAATCTGAACCTAATACCTGTAGGCTTGTCTGTCTTTTTCTTCTTATTTTCCTAAAAAGTGCATTTCAATTATCATGGCTGGCCCACTAATAAAAGTCTCCCACAAGCATGGCTTGCTTGCACACATACGGAACACAAGCAATACTTATATTTTTACATAAGGTGAAGTGATTTGTCAGCTGAGGAAAGGCACCTGCAGTAGACCACGTTCTGGTCACTCACACAGCTAACATGTGTAGATGTTCACAAGGATGCTAACAAGTGCACCCTTGTGCCTCATGCTCAATGTGCAATATCATTGATGCCCGTGATCAGATCATATCACTAAGTCTCCGTTTAAAATTACATTTGTGCCATGTGGCCTCTACTTTAACGAACAAAATGCAATGATAAATCATAACGCTGGGGATGTGCGACTTGTTACATTACCAGTTCTGGGTTGAGCTCCTCAGCCAGCCTTTTTGCGTCGTTAATGGCCACTTCCAGTTGGGCTTGTTGGTCCTTCTCTTGGTTGAGCTCCTCAGCAAGCCGTTCTGCCTTTTTAATAGCCTCATCCAGTTGGTCTTGGGGGTCCTCAGAGGCCATACCATCTCAAAAGAAACATAAAGAGACAACTTCCAATCCTAACACATTCCTTCACATAGTAACCTCCCCTGTCTATGAGAAGAAAAGCTGCATGTCATTGACACCGTGTGTGTTTTACTTTGTCCTGCACATAACTAAAGGTCTTCATCCTCCTCCACATGCAGACCGACTGATCTACAAATCACTTTGCATAACAAATACATACTTATTATTACTTGCAGATCAGTCAGTCTGTCACCATTTACCAACAATGCATTATTAGTCTTTCACTTTCTTTTTCATGTTGTTCTATAACATGTGTGCAACTCCTTAAAAGGCCACAGTGTCTGCAGGTTTCGGCTCCTCCCTTGTACATGATCAATCAATTTAGGTAATTGATTAGTTAGGACCTCCTCCTATGTCTTAACAGGATTTCATCAACTCCTTAACGTCCCACCCTCCTTCTTCCAAGGAAAAGTCACAAGATGAATACAGATTGAGTAGCAATGTGTATTTCTTTGAAGATGCAAAAAGAAAAAAGGTGAATATATAGCCTAATGTATAGGCGGCTAAAATAATAAGTGAGAAAGATATTCAAATATATACAAGTAATGCAACTAAACCACACACTTTAACAAACACAAAACAAATGTGTATGCATGCTGTATTTCTTAAAATCTATAAACAATAAACGTCACATGACCGGATGAGTTCACTTTTCTTCTTCTTCTTGTAACTTTTCGTTAGGCTAGAAGCTTTCCGGTGTTTTGCTGCACTTCACAGGTCGACGTAGGTATTACACATGATTTATCGCTCCCATAACCGTCTATTCAGAAAAGTCTATTCAGAAAAATTGAAAACAGTACATACAGGCATACAACTACAATTCTTAAATATGGATTAAATAAAGACACAATGTCTATATATTCATAACGTTAAAAAAAAGGAAATATAGGGTATCACGTTAACGGTTGTTGCAAAGGCTTGTGTGTAGCCTACTGGTTAAATAAATGTATTTTGCAAAAAGTAGCACATAAATGTGTGTATTTTTGCACGAATTAAGACACACAAAAACACACAAAATCTGCTGAAATACATTATGTACATACAGTGGCTTGCGAAAGTATTCACCCCCCTTGGCCCTTTTCCAACTTTGTTGCCTAACAACCTGGAATTAAAATGGATTTTTTGGGGGTTTGTATCATTTGATTTACACAACATGCCTACCACTTTGAAGATGCAAAATATGTTTTATTGTGAAACAAACAAGAAATAAGACCAAAAAAAAAGAACTTGAGCATGCATAACTATTCACCCCCCCAAAGTCAATAGTTTGTAGAGCCACCTTTTGAAGCAATTACAACTGCAAGTCTCTTGGGGTATGCCTCTATAAGCTTGGCACATCTAGCCATTGGGATTTTTGCCCATTCTTCAAGGCAAAACTGCTCCAGCTCCTTCAAGTTGGATGAGTTCTGCTGGTGAACAGCAATCTTTAAGTCATTCCACAGATTCTCAGTTGGATTGAGGTCTGGGATTTGACTAGGCCATTCCAAGACATTTAAATGTGTCCCCTTAAACCACTCGAGTGTTGCTTTAGCAGTATGCTTAGGGTCATTGTCCTGCTGGAAGGTGACCCTCTGTCCCAGTCTCAAATCTCTGGAAGACTGAAACAGGTTTCCCTCAATAATTTATCTGTATTTAGCACCATTCATCATTCCTTCAATTCTGACCAGTTTCCCAGTTCCTGCCGATGAAAAACATCCCCACAGCATGATGCTGCCACCACCATGCTTCACTGTGGAGATGGTGTTCTCGGGGTGATAAGAGGTGTTGGGTTTGCGCCAGACATAGTGTTTTCCTTGATGGCCAAAAAGCTCAATTTTAGTCTCATCTGACCAGAGTACCTTCTTCCATATGTTTGGGGAGTCTCCCACATTGCTTTTGGTGAACACCAAACGTGTTTGCTTATTTTTTTTCTTCAAGCAATGGCTTTTTTTCTGGCCACTCTTCCGTAAAGCCCAGCTCTGTGGAGTGTACAGCTTAAAGTGGTCCTATGGACAGATACTCCAATCTCCGCTGTGGAGCTTTGCAGCTCCTTCAGGGTTATCTTTGGTCTCTTTGTTGCCTCTCTGATTAATGCCCTCCTTGCCTGGTCCGTGAGTTTTGTGGGCGGCCCTCTCTTGGCAGGTTTGTTGTGGTGCCATATTCTTTCAATTTTTTAATAATGGATTTAATGGTGCTCCGTGGGATGTTCAAAGTTTCAGATATTTTTTTATAACCCAACCCTGATCTGTACTTCTCCACAACTTTGTCCCTGACCTGTTTGGAAAGCTCCTTGGTCTTCATGGTGCTGCTTGCTTGGTGGTGCCCCTTGCTTATTGGTGTTGCAGACTCTGGGGCCTTTCAGAACAGGTATATATATACTGAGATCATGTGACAGATCATGTGACACTTAGATTGCACACAGGTGGACTTTATTTAACTAATTATGTGACTTCTGAAGGTAATTGGTTGCACCAGATCTTATTTAGGGGCTTCATAGCAAAGGGGGTGAATACATATGCACGCACCAATTTTCCGTTATTTATTTTTTAAATTTCACTTCACTAATTTTGACTAATTTGTGTATGTCCATTACATGAAATCCAAATAAAAATCAATTTAAATTACAGGTTTTAATGCAACTGTCACGATCGTCGTTAGATGAAGCGGACCAAGGCGCAGCGTGGTAAGCGTACATACTTTTATTGAAGTACACCACAACACGAACAAAAACAATAAACCAAACAATACGTGAAGTCCTAGGTTAACACCAAAACAAACCTTACGGAACAAGATCCCACAATAAACTGTGCCAAACAGGCTGCCCAAGTATGGTCCCCAATCAGAGACAACAAGCTACAGCTGCCTCTGATTGGGAACCACCATGGCCAACATAGATATACACGAACTAGAACACAACATAGAAAACTATAACATAGAAAAATCCACACCCTGGCTCAACATATAAGAGTCCCCAGAGCCAGGGTGTGACAGCAACAAAATAGGAAAAACGCCAAGGGGGATTACTATTTTTGCAAGGCACTGTATATGCACGAATTGAATATGAGATTGTGTTGCAAGGTGCAGACATGGCAGAATCGAAGTCTCCTTTTATGTTTTCTCACGTCTGAATGACACTCACTAAACCCTCTGTTACTAGCCCAGTGCTAGGGAGTTGGCATTGACCGATAGTGTTTGATTTGGGGGTATTTACGCTTGTGTCAACACAATCTCCACTTCAAAATGCCTATTGCAAACCTTACCTCCAAGTCCACTTCCAGCTAATTCTAGCGGGCCACTTTTTAAAATCTGATCGGAGGAGTTCTCATCCAATAAACATGAAGCATTCTTAGGAAGGCGTTTGGACCCTTGTGCGTTGTGGCTGTCTCTTTCAGAGCTTCTGTTGGCTTGCTTTGAGTGGATTTTTGGACACAGCCCTAATGAGTTTTGGTTGGCTACATTAGATTGGTCACAGACTACGGTTTTAGTGTTTGTGTAGGAGTGTGAACCTAATTAACCTAATCTTTGGTCAAAACCACATTACCTAACCAGGGACAATTGTAGGGGCTACAGTTATAGGGTATAAGAGACTATATAATAGACTATAGTTTCCTTACTGGTGTCTAAAGAGTGTTAGCCTGATCCTATCTGATTGTGCTGTAGCCTATATAGTCAACAGATCTGGGACCAGGTTAGAAGAGTGTATCTCTCTTCTCTATGGTTCCCTATACCACTGTTTCCTGGAAATGCTGATTGCCTTTCTGGTAAACACAGCATTTACATGACCACAGCCCCCCAGCGGTGATGCTCTCTCCAAGAGAGAATCTGTGTTTCTGTGTGCATTGCGAAATCAAAACATATTCCATCTTCTACAGATGTAGGATCTTAATTTGAGCCAGTTTGCTTCAGCAGGAAAAGAATCCTGCAGCAACAGGATAATGAATGGACATTTTTGTAGGGGTTGCCACATTTTTTGTAAGGGAAAATCAAGTTTGAGATTTACATTAAGTGAGTAGAAATGAGAAGCCTTTTTAAACCTCAAATACACATCAAGTTTTACATTCCCTGCATTGCAGGAAGGTTCTCCTGCAACATGGTGATCAAATTAAGATCCTACATCTGTAATCAATCCCCTGAATTAAAAATATTGTTTTCAATATGGAATCACTTTACTTCATATATCCACCTATGCCTCAAATATTCACAATCATATCTTAAGACATGTCCAGCATTCGTGGCTAAAACAAATCTAACTGGATGGATGAATCGGATTCATCTGTGATGGATAACAAGTAAAAGTGTACACAGGACACAAAGAATCATGTAAGACGACATACACAGTGAGAAAGTTTTCCTGTGGCTAACAACTCTGGCTTGGTAGGAGTTCAGCCATGGTGACAAACTGTTGTTTGTTCTAATAAGATGTGAGTAGGTGTGTCTGCTTAATTTGTAACTGCAGGGCATAGTGGCTCATTGGTTCAATTTGTAGGATTAACTATGAGTATGATATATACCGTCACAGCCATCTGCTTTGTTTCCATTTCCTATCATTGGCCTATCAAAGAGCCGACCAGAAAGCGTTGGCTGTAGGTGCAATTGATTCAGCTGCCCTGCGCGCTGGGTAGGCAAAACTTCCCATTTTAAACCATTTCATCTGAAATATACATACAGAAAATATATTGGCACAGAACATTTGATAGAAAAATACATTTATAGAAAATAAGCAACAATGAAAAAACAGACGTAATGAACAGGGCAGGTCCTTATCCATTGCCTTGGATTGGCATAGCCAAGTAGTCGAGTGATTCATACACCTGGACTTGACACTGAGAGATTGAGGGTGGGAGAGAGAAAGAGAGAGAAGGAGAGAGATGGAGAAGGAGAGAGAATCAGCAATTTACATGGAATACCACAGACTTCAGAAACTCTCATCTCTAATGTGAGATCACCATACCTATGGCCTAAAGAACTAACTCCACCAAATCAAGATAGGAACATTTGCCTGTGAGTAGGGTGCACTCTTAGAAAAAAGGGTTCCAAAAGAGTTTTGGCTGTCCCCATAGGAGAACCATTTTTGGTTTCAGGTAAAACCGTTTCTGGTTCCAGGTAGAACCCTTTTGGTTCCAGGTAGAACTCTTTTGGGTTCCATGTAGAACCCTCTGTGTAAAGGGTTCTGCGTGGAACTTAAAAAGGGTTCTACCTGGAACCAAAAGGGTTCTACCTGGAACCAGAAACGGTTCCCCTATGGGGACAGCCGAATAACCCTTTTGGAACCCTTTTTTCTAAGATTGGCATATCCAAGTAGTCAAGTGATTCATACACCTGGACTTGACACAGAGATCTTTTCTAAGAGTGTGTGGGTGTATCGTGGTGTGTACTGAGTACGAGACTCACCCATTGGGTGGAACCTTTGGAGGAGGTGGAGCTCTGGTCGGCTGCCTCTCCGAGCTCCTCCATCTTCAGCTCCTCGTCCTCATGGTGGGGGGCCTCGTGGATCACCCTGACTGATCTCTCTGAGGCACCACCAGTATAAACATAAAAAAAATAAAAATACAGGATGTTAACTCACTGTCTTGCATGATAACAGGGTGAAACACCACAGAATATACTGTATCTCTAATCTGTTGCGAAATAGGCTTAAAACGAATGTGGTTAACAAAACTACTGACTGTTGCAAGTTAACGTTGAAATAGCTTCCAAGAAAAGATGTTGCCCAATGGATGCTCTATGGAAATGAAAATGTACTGTACATCCTCGGATGGAAGTTCTATTTTATTCTATGACTGTACACGTTTTTAAAGGTTCTTTGACAAGCTACCAATTCTTTCATAAGCACATGAGTGTAGTATGTCTTATACATGTAAAGATGTAAAATAAGCATAATATCAGAATGGTGTCTGACCTTGGTGTCTTTTCCACACCCTGTACAGGCAGATGAGGGCGACGAGGAACAGAAGAGTCAGTAGAGGTACAATGATAGACAGCGGCAGAGGCAGCTCTGATACTGAGACTTTTGCATCTGTACAGAAAGAGAGACATTATTAAAGAACTATTGCAATATGTTAAGTCCCCTATATGGGGTACTTTGAGCGGTTCTGGGCCGGTTTGACTGACATTTCGGTGAACAAAGCGCTCTGTAAACGCTGTAGGGTCCCATGCCTTATAGTGCCAGAAAACCCCATCTGTCTGCTCTCCGCTGTGTCAGGTTTCAAACCAAACATTTGCATAGGGAGTGACATGTCACATTTTCTGGCCTATCCAGAAATCAATTCGATTTGCTCTTCCTTCAAACTATGGAGCCCAGACTGGGAGATGGCATATAAAAGGTGACAGTGTAGCGAATCCAAACGTTGTGGTTTCATATCGCTGTGATATTTCCAGACGGACTTAGAGCTATCAACATGAGAAAAATACTAAATACACTATACAGTATATACAAAACTATGTGGACACCCCTTCAAATTAGTGGATTCTGCTATTTCTACCACATCCGTTGCTGACAGGTGTATAAAATCGAGCACACAGCCACGCAGTCTCCATAGACAAACATTGGCAATAGAATGGCCTTACTGAAGAGCTCAGTGACTTTCAACGTGGCACCGTCATAGGATGCCACCTTTCCAACAAGTCAGTTCCTCAAATTTCTGCCTTGCTAGAGCTGCCCCGGTGAACTGTAAGTGTTGTTATTGTGAAGTGGAAACGTCTAGAAGCAACAATGGCTCAGCCGCAAAGTCGTAGGCCACACAAGCTCACAGAACAGGACCGCAGAATGCTGAAGCGTGTAAAAATCGCCTGTCCTCGGCTGCAACACTCCCTACCAAGTTCCAAACTGCCTCTGGAAGCAACGTCAGCACAATAACTGTTCGTCAGGAGCTTCATGAAATGTGTTTCCATGGCTGAGAAGCCGCACACAAGCCTAAGGAGGAGGAATAATGGTTCGGACTAGGCCACTTAGTTCCAGTGAAGGGAAATCTTAACGCTACAGCATACAATGACATTCCTGACAATTTTGTGCTTCCAACTTTGTGGCAACAGTTTGGGGAAGGCCCTTTCCTGTTTCAGCATGACAATGCCCCCCATGCACAAAGCGAGGTCCATACAGAAATGGTTTGTCAAATTCGGTGTGGAAGAACTTGACTGGCCTGCACAGAACCCTGACCTCAACGCCATCGGACACCTTTGGGATGAATTGGAACGCCAACTGCGTGCCTGGCCTAATCGCCCAACATCAGTGCCTGACCTCACTAATGCTCGTGGCTGAATGGAAGCAAGTCCCCGCAGCAATGTTCCAACATCTAGTGGAAAGCCTTCCCAGAATAGTGGAGGCTATTATAGCAGCAAAGGGGGGACCAACTCCATATTAATGCCCATGATTTTGGAATGAGATGTTCGACGAGCAGGTGTCCACATACTTTTGGTCATGTAGTGCAATTTCAGAGAATTTAAAAAAGACCACTTTCTCTTGGTCACAGACGGACAATATCCCTTCGTGCTTAAAACTGAAGTTGTGAGTCTGCACACATTTGAATGGTGTCAGTGCGTCGCTTAGTGGACATTTAGGAGAAATGATATGTTGTCACTTATACGAAATAGTGCCAATATTGTATTGTCTTTAGGTATGATCATATTTCTCTAACCTGGACAAAATGAATGCTTATGTAAGAATGCTGTTCATTGACTACAGCTCTGCATTCAACACCATAGACCCCTCCAAGTTCATCACCAAGCTCAGGACCCTCGGACTGAACACCTCCCTCTGCAATTGTCTCCTGGACTTCCTGATGGGCCACCCCCAGGCGGTGAGGGTAGGCTACAACACATCCGCCACTCTGACCATCAACACAGGGGCCCCTCAGGGGTGTGTGCTTAGTCCCCTCCTGTACTCCCTGTTCACCCACAACTGCATGGTTGTGCACGACTTGAACACCATCATCAAGTTTGCAACGACGATGAAGCAAAATATATGCAGGAGGTCAGGGACCTGGCAGTGTGGTGCCAGGACAACAACCTCTCCCTCAAAGTCAGCAAGACAAAGTAGCTGATCGTGGACTACAGGAAACGACAGGAAACGACAGGAAACGACAGGAAACGACAGGAAACGACAGGGTGAGCACGGCCCCATCCACATCGATGGGGCTGTAGTGGAGCGGGTCGAGAGCTTCGTTCCTCAGTGTCCACAACACTAAGGAATGAACATGGTCCACACACACCCACACAGTTGTGAAGAGGGCACGACAGCGCCTCTTCCCCCTCAGGAGGCTGAAAAGATTTGTCAAATCCTCAAAAAGTTCTACAGCTGCACCATTGACAGCACCTTGACTGGCTGCATCACCACTTGGTACGCCAACTGCAAGGCACCCAACCTCAAGGCGCTGCAGAGAGTGGTGAGTACGGCCCAGTACATCACTGAGGCTGAGATCCCTGCCATCCAGGACCTCTATACCAGGCGGTGTCAGAGGAAGGCCCAAAAAAGTACATTTTAAAGTAGTTATAAGTGCAGGAATTACAGGAATTTTAAGTATCTCAAATAGGTACTCACCATTGTTTGTGGCATTTTTGGATGTCACTGTCAGATGGGTCCCATTCCCTATTGACTGAAGAAACTGTGGTATCTCTATCGTTACTTTACAAATATATGTGCCTGAGTCATTTCTAGTGATGTTTGAGATTATCTTATTTGAGCAATTACAAGCTGCAGTCTGCTTAGATTTCCCAATCAAGCATAGGCTGTTATTGACTGTTATATCATTATAGTTCGAATCTTCTACTATTTGTGTGCTATCTTTTAGCCAATTAACTATCCCTTTCGTCATGTTTAGATTCCAGCAGCATTGGATGTGAGCAGTGTCCCCCTCAGTGACTGTCACGCTAGGAGGAGACTGGGTCACCACTGACGTGCCACTTATTCCTGTGGAGAGATAGAGAAATACAGATATTAGTGAACTATCAAATGAAAAGGCTCAACAGTATGATTTGCAGAAAAGTGGAACGTCTCTGTATACTACACCCAAATCGCAATCAGCACTACAACTGCAACATGTCTTCAGGCCCCCTTTTGGGAATAATGAAATAGGGATGGGCAAGGTTATTTGAATATTTGAATATCCGAACGGATGTTACTATTCTATTACTTGCGAATGTAGTCATGGTTTTTTATATATACAGTACCAGTCAAAAGTTTGGACACACCTACTCATTCAAGGGTTTTTCTTAATTTTTACTATTTTCTACATTGTAGAATAATAGTGAAGACATCAAAACTATAAAATATCACATGGAATCATGTAGTAACCAAAAATGTGTTAAACAAATGAAAATATATTTTATATTTGAGATTTGTCAAAGTAGCCACCCTTTGCCTTGATGACAGCTTTGCAGACTCGTGGCATTCTCTCAACCAGCTTCATAAGATAGTCACCTGGAATGCATTTCAATTAACAGGTGTGCCTTGTTAAATGTTCATTTGTGGAATTTCTTTCCTTCTTAATGCGTTTGAGCCAATCAGTTGTGTTGAGACAAGGTAAGGGTGGTATACAGAATATAGCCTATTTGGTAAAAGACCAAGTCCATATTATGGCAAAAACAGCTCAAATAAGAAAAGAGAAACGACAGTCCATCATTACTTTAAGACATGAATGTCAGTCAATCCGGAAAATTTCAAGAACTTCGAAAATGTCTTCAAGTGCAGTCGCAAAAACCATCAAGCGCTATGATGAAACTGGCTCTCATGAGGACCGCCACAGGAAAGGAAGACCCAGAGTTACCTCTGCTGCAGAGGATAAGTTCATTAGAGTTCACTCAGATTGTAGCCCAAATAAATGCTTCACAGAGTTCAAGTAACAGACACATCTCAACATCAACTGTTCAGAGGAGACAGCGTGAATCAGGCCTTCATGGTCGAATTGCTGCAAAGAAACCACTACTAAAGGACACCAATAATAAGAATAGACTTGCTTGGGCCAAGAAACACGAGCAATGGACATTAGACCGGTGGAAATTTGTCCTTTGCTCTGGAATCCAAGTTGGAGATTTTTGGTTCCAACAGCCGTGTCTTTGTGAGAAGCAGAATAGGTGAACGGATGATCTCCGCATGTGTGGTTTCCACCGTGAAGCATGGAGGAGGAGGTGTGATTGTGTGGGGGTGTTTTGCTGGTGACACTGTCTGTGATTTATTTGGAATTCAAGGCACAATTAACCAGCATGGATACCACAGCATTCTGCAGCGATATGCCATCCCATCTGGTTTGGGCTTAGTGGGACTATCATTTGTTTTTCAACAGGACAATGACCAAACACATCTCCAGGCTGTGTAAGGGCTATTTTACCAAGGAGAGTGATGGAGTGCTGCATCAGATGACCTGGCCTCCACAATCACCCGACCTCAACCCAATTGAGATGGTTAGGGATGAGTTAGTTTTGTTGCACCTGGACTACTGTTCAGTCATGTGGTCAGGTGCCACGAATAGGGAGTTAGGAAAATTACAGTTGGCTCAGAACAGGGCAGCACAGCTGGCCCTTAAAAGTACACAGGGAGCTAACATTAATGAAATGCATGTCAATCTCTCATGGCTCAAAGTGGAGGAGAGTTTCACTTCATCACTACTTGTTTTTGTAAGAAGTGTTGACAAGCTGAATGCATCGAGCTGCCTGTTTAAACTATTAGCACACAGCTCGGACAACCATGCATACCCCACAAGACACCAGAGGTCTCTTCACAATCCCCAAGTCCAGAACAGACTATGGGAGGTGCACAGTACTACATAGAGCCATGACTACATGGAACTCTATTCCACATCAGGTAACTGATGCAAGCAGTAGAATCAGATTTAAAAAACTGATAAAAATACACCTTATGGAACAGCGGGGACTGTGAAGAGACACACACAAAGGTACAGACACACGCATACGCACACAAGCGCTAGCACACGCACTCTACACACATGTACATTGGCAGCAGCTAATGGGGATCCCTAATAAATACAAATACAAACTTTGGGAAGCATTGGAGTCAATATGGGCCAGCATCCCTGTGGAATGCTTTCAACACCTTGTGGAGTCCATGCCCCAACGAATTGAGGCTGTTCTGAGGGCAAAAGGGGGTGCAACTCAATATTAGGAAGGTGTTCTTAATGTTTTGTACACTCAGTGTATATCACATTGCAAATAGTCTCCCCGTACATACTACTGTTTAGGAGTTTGACTGACAGGGGGATGAAGGAGTGCTTATATCTGTTCAGCTTACACTGAGGAACCCTGTTGCATCTGCCTGACGGGAGAAGCTGAAACTCTGGGTGAAATACATGGGAGGGGTCTGACATTATTTTCTTGGCTCATGATTGTTTGTTCAAAGATAGTCTGCAGTGACGGATGCTACATCACAGCCATCACCTTCATGTCTGTCTGGACCAGTCGATTGATTTGAGATTTGAAATGCGATAGAATAAAGTGCTCTCTATGAGTCTGTTTGACTCCAAAAACCCTGAACCTACACAGAAAATAAGGCGTTGTTGGACCCTAGAGCATTTGTAAGAGTGGACCTGAGTAATGTCTGGATTATGGACGGGTCAGCAACAGATTTGGGGTCAAAAACCATTTAATTTAACATTTTAGTCATTTAGCAGACACTCTTATCCAGAGCGACTTACAGTTAGTGAGTGCATACATTATTTTTTTATTTTCCATACCCCCCGTGGGAATCGAACCCACAACCCTGGCGTTGCAAACGCCATGCTCTACCAACTGAGCTACATCCCTACCGGCCATTCCCTCCCCTACCCTGGACGACGCTGGGCCAATTGTGCGCCGCCCCATGGGTCTCCCGGTCGCGGCCGGCCACGACAGAGCCTGGATTGCCTCAGTTTGTTGACATTTAGGATGATGTGGTGGTCATCACACCACTGCACAAACCTCTGTATCTCTGGCCTATACACAGTAGTGTCAGTGTCTATACATTAGACCCAGAATGGCAGTATCATCTGAAAAACTGGACAATATGTCAGAGTGGTGTGTGTAGGTGAGTGGAAGGAATCAAGCGCAGGACCCAGGATGACTTCAACCGTCTTTAGTAATGTTCCCAAAACAACGAGAACAATGAGTCGCCAACCCAACCGGGTGGCGCAAACAATTACGCACAAAACACAGTGCGTCAAAACAAGAAAAGCGCACGCAGTGCGAGCTCTCGGGAAAACACAACGAGAGAATACAATAAACTTCACAGAGGCAGGCTGACAATGAACAATCACGCATAACACCTGACCCAAGCACACGAAACTAAATAGGGAAACAATTAAGACACAAATAAGGGACAGGTGTTATGAACAGACAAAACCAAATGAACATGAAACATAGAACGGTGGCAGCTAGTACTCCGGAGACGACGACCGCCGAAGCCTGCCCGAACAAGGAAGAGGAGCAGCCTCGGCCGAAACCGTGACAGTACCCCCCCCTTGACGCGCGGCTCCAGCCGTGCGCCGACCCGGAGCTCGGGGACGACCCGGACGACGCGGAGCAGGGCGCGCAGGATGACCCCGATGGAAATCGGTCAGTAGGGACTGGTCTAATACGTCCCTCCTCGCCACCGTACACCCGGCGCCCTCGGGACACGAGAGCGTCTCAGCCCTCATCTCCTGTCTCACCGGCAAGGCGTTGGAGTGGGCCAACGCCGAGTGGAGGAGAATGGACGCCGCTACCACGAACTATGCGGAGTTCTCCCGCCGCTTCCGTGCTGTGTTCGACCATCCACCAGAGGGGAAGGCGGCGGGGGAGCGGCTATTCTACCTCCGACAGGGGATGAGGAGCGCCCAGGACTTTGCCTTGGAGTTTCGGACCCTAGCGGCTGATGCAGGGTGGAATGAGCGGGCCCATATCGACCATTTCCGCTGCAGCCTCCGGGAGGACGTCCAGCGAGAGTTGGCGTGCAGGGACACTTCGTTGACTTTCGACCAGCTTGTCGACATGGCCATCCGGCTGGATACCCTGCTCGCCACCCGTGGGCGTCCCGGGAGGGGGGGTTCGCCCATTCCACTCTCCAGCACCTCCGAGCCGAGCCCTATGGAGCTCGGAGGTGCTGGCGCTAGGGAACGGAGGAGGAGGAGCCCGAGGGGACCCGGCCCTTGCACCAACTGTGGTCGTGGAGGGCACACCGCGGCTAGGTGTTGGGGCGGGTTCTCTAGTGAGGGAGAAGGCAGGTCACGCATTGGGGGGTCCACCCAGGTGAGTAGGCGCCCTGCTTACCCAGAGCTTTCTGTCGTGCACCTAACCTTGCCTGTTTGTTTCCCACAGGTTGCACCTCGTTCCCAGCATAAGGCGCTGGTAGATTCAGGCGCAGCTGGGAATTTTGTAGATCGCCAGTTTTGTATAGAGTTAGGGATTCCCCTCCTTCCAGTGGATAAGCCTTCCCCCGTCCATGCCCTAGATAGCCGTCCGTTAGGGTCTGGGTTGATTAGGGAAGTCACAGCACCCCTTCAGATGATGGCGCAGGAGGGTCATGAGGAGATGCGTGATTCTGTCAGAGTGGTGTGTGTAGGTGAGTGGAAGGAATCAAGCGCAGGACCCAGGATGACTTCAACCGTCTTTAGTAATGTTCCCAAAACAACGAGAACAATGAGTCGCCAACCCAACCGGGTGGCGCAAACAATTACGCACAAAACACAGTGCGTCAAAACAAGAAAAGCGCACGCAGTGCGAGCTCTCGGGAAAACACAACGAGAGAATACAATAAACTTCACAGAGGCAGGCTGACAATGAACAATCACGCATAACACCTGACCCAAGCACACGAAACTAAATAGGGAAACAATTAAGACACAAATAAGGGACAGGTGTTATGAACAGACAAAACCAAATGAACATGAAACATAGAACGGTGGCAGCTAGTACTCTGGAGACGACGACCGCCGAAGCCTGCCCGAACAAGGAAGAGGAGCAGCCTCGGCCGAAACCGTGACACAATATAGTTATCAGGGTGTCTACTTGTACATTCATTTGTATACACTGAATAGGATGGGTGAACTCTCAGCCTTGGGGGGCACCTAAATGACCTTGGGCTCAGACAGGGTCTTGTTCACTCGGACCTGCTGGGTTTGTGTGTTTTGTCTGACTGAAGCTTACACACCATAATCTTTTCAAGACACTTCATTACGATGGAGGTCAAAGCAACAGGTCTACAGTCTTTGTTTTCTTTGGGAGAAGGCTTTTGGGAAAGAGGAGTGATGATTGCCTTCTTCCACCGAGGTGGAACCGTGTGGGAATGTACAGACCTCTGAAAGACAGGGACCCAGGCTGGTGTAAGTTCCTCTTCACAAAGCAGAGACGCCATCGGGGCCTGTTGCAGTTTGCTTAAAGACTCTTGTGGCCTCTCTAGGGTTATATTCTAACATGGGGTCACAGCCATCAATAACAATGGAGTTGAGCATGTTAACACACTTGGCAGTCAAACTTTATGTAGAAGTTAATTTGCCATTGTCTTTTTTTCTGTTGTGCACAGTGGTTTTCAGGTGGGAGTCATATTAGTGATGGATTTTATTGTTAACCTTTGTCCGTGAATATGGTTTGCTGCACAATTCTACAAGAGTAATTACTGTATATTGAGCCAAACTCAATTTTATTGTCATCATCTGATGACAGTCAAATAGATGCCATGAGTTAGAATAATCCAACAATTATGTATTGGTAAATGAAAAACTGATAGGCTGTTTGCTGCCCAATTATACAAGAGTAATTATAAATTAGCCTTATTCACAAAACACCATTTTATTGTCAGATGATAGCCGAACAGACGTCATAATGAGTTATAGGCCTAATAATGAAGATTTAGTGTTAATAAATGAAAAACTGGTAGACTAATAACTGACGTCAAAATTACTTTTATTTTCATATTTAGGCTATAAGTGAGGTGTTTGTTGTGTGTTTTGTTAACATTCAAATGGCACAGTATGATTCTCTATCAAGAATAAAGTGCCTTTTAGCTCTCCCAGTCTTATTTCACACGGTCGGGAACTGACCAATAAAAACGTGTTAAGAAACGAAAACACACTCAATCAAAACCATCTAACCAATTACAGAGTGCTGGTGTAACGCCTATCGCTGCTTATCCTCCCACTTCTGTTGACACACCCACTTTCAGACACATTCCACTTATGCAATTACCCATACTTGGCACTGCGAGCAAGTCCCCATTGAAGTAAAAAATACACCAAAACGTTTATTTAAAACACATATTTCGACTATCCGGATATCCCCCAAAAAATTATGTATAGTGAAATCATTTCAAATGCCTATCCCTATAATGAAACAGAAATGTGTTGAGGTTTTACAAATTCTCTGTTTGGGGTCTACAAAGTGCTATTCATGTAAAAATGTATGTATTAAATAAGGAAAAGCACATGCTAAATATATAGAGAATCACCTTTAATTAATATGCAAGTAATTAAAGTATCTCAAGCTTTAATCAGTTTATTCCACACTTCAAGCCAATATTGACACTAAAGTTTGGCAGATTTAAAATTCAATCTAATTAGATGACTCATTTAAATATCAATCGAAGTTGCTTTGATGTGATCAAATCAATGTGTAAGTCAATATTTTGTAACTTACCCCAAGAAGAGAGGTCGCAGAGGGAGGAGAGGAGCAGACAGCCCAGCAGATGCTTCATCTTTCTGGACTGATATCGTTATGAGACTAGTCACTCAGTCCTTGTAGGATGTGACCCCCGCCCCATACACTGTGTTAAAACTTCAACTGACACTTGCTCGCTCTAGACTTACTTTTGCACTGAAGTGTTGACCACAGAGCTGCTTCTCTCTATTTCACAATGTTTCTCTTCCTTCTTTATGTACATAAGTTGTTCTTTGTTAACGCTACACCTTTGAGACAATTTATGCGTCCTCTTTCTTGGCCCCTATGAACGAGTTGATTTCAAGTATCTGCATTTTGAACAAGCTTTATTTGTTGGTTATACACTAAGTATACCAAACATTAGGAACAACTTCCTAATATTGAGTTGCACCCCCCCTTTTTGCCCTCAGAACAGCCTCAATTTGTCGGGGCATGGGCTCTACAGTGGCTTGCAAAAGTATTCACCCCCCTTGGCATTTTTCCTATTTTGTTGCCTTACAACCTGGAATCAAAATAGATTTTTTGGGGGTTTGTATCAGTTGATTTACACAACATGCCTACCACTTTGAAACAAACAAGAAATAAGAAAAAAAGAAAAAAACTTGAGCATGCATAACTATTCACCCCCCCCCCACCCCCAACCAACCACCACCGGCCTGAGGAGAGACACATGAAACGAGGGGTTAATACGGTAATCAGGGGGAAGTAAAAACCTATAAGTGACCTCGTTGATTCTCCTCAGGACTTTGAACGGCCCCACAAACCACGGGCTCAGCTTCCGGCAGGGCAGGCGGAGGGGCAGATTCTGGGTCGAGAGCCAGACCCGATCCCCCGGTCCGCGTTGGCCTTCTGACGACGCACGACGCGCTGGAGGTGAACGTGGGCAGCGTCCCACGTCTCCTGCGCACGCCGAAACCAGTCATCCACCGCAGGAGCCTCGGTCTGGCTCTGGTGCCACGGTGCCAGAACCGGTTTGTAACCTAAAACAGTTCTTAGAGAAGAAGGCACAGGGGCGGAGCTTGGGTGGCGTTCCCGAGCGTTGGGATAGGACAGCGCCTATCCCTACCTCGGACGCATCCACCTCCACTACGAACGGTAGTGATGGATAGGGGTGGCCCAGTAATGATAGTGTTGGAGTAGTGCTTGGCCATGCAGTCATGGGTGAACAGGGAGTACAGGAGGGGACTGAGCACGCACCCCTCAGGGACCCCCGTGTTGAGGATCAGCGTGGCAGATGTGTTGTTACTTACCCTTACCACCTGGGGGTGGCCCGTCAGGAAGTCCATGATCCAGTTGCAGAGGGAGGTGTTTAGTCCCAGGGTCCTTAGCTTAGTGATGAGCTTTGAGGGCACTATGGTGTTGAACACTGAGTTGTAGTCAATGAATAGCATTCTCATGTAGATGTTCCTTTTGTCCATGTGGGAAAGGGCAGTGTGGAGTGCAATAGAGATTGCATCATCTGTGGATCTGTTGGGGTGGTATGCAAATTGAGTGGGTCTAGGGTTTCTGGGATACTGGTGTTGATGTGAGCCATTACCAGCCTTTCAAAGCACTTCATGGCTACAGACGTGAGTGCTACAGGTCGGTAGTCATTTAGGCAGGTTATCAATGCTCTGATGTTAATTTCCCCAACAGAAACCCTGGGTGAATGTTTGGTTGAACTTTCAGATTGGTCACTAGATAATCTTGATTTGGAGTTTGCGTCTTATGGCCACTGGTAAAAGAAAATGTAAGTGAATCAAGTACGCCTATAGCTTGATATCACTCCATGGAAACATCTTCTGTGAGGCCAATAACAGGAAGTGGCCGTGTGGTCTAGGGTGGACCGTCAGCGCAGCGCTCACTCGTAAACAGTGGTGTAAAGTACTAAAGTTAAAACACTTTAATTAATGTACTACTGAAGTCGTTTTTTTCTGGGGTATCTGTACTTTACTTTACTATTTATATTTTTGACTACTTTTACTTTTACTTCACTACATTCCTAAAGAAAATAATGTACTTTTTACCCCATACATTTTCCCTGACACCCAAAAGTACTCGTTACATTTGGAGTGCTTAGGAGGACAGGACAATTGTCCCATTCACACACTTATCAAGTGAACATCCCTGGTCATCCCTACTTCCTCTGATCTGGCGGACTCACCAAACACACATGCTTAGTTTGTAAATTATGTCTGAGTGTTGGAGTGCGCCCCTGGCTATCCATAAATACAAATAAATACATTAAATGGTGCCGTCTGGTTTGCTTAATATAAGGAATTTGAAATTATTTATACTTGTACTTTTAGTTTAGATACTTAAGTATATTTTAGCAATTACATTTACTTTTGATACTTAAGTACTGTATATTTAAAACCAAACACTTTTATACTTTTAGTCAAGGAGTATTTTACTTGGTCATTTTCTATTAAGGTATCTTTACTTTTACTATGACAATTGGGTACTTTTTCCACCACTGCTTGCTAACAGGAAGACCATTACTCCCCTACACCCTTGAGATAAACAATCTTGTAACCACATCTCAAACTTTACTGAGAAACCTCCATCTCTACTGGGTTAGGATATCAGATGCCATTTATCTTTGAGACATCAATAATTCTATTCTCCTTTCCAAAGCCGTTAAAGTGGAACTGACAGCATTTTAGCTACATGAAATCTTATTATAATCTGTTCATATACACCCCCAGGAAGAATATGACACCTTTTAAAAACAATTCTGACAAGCAAGCACTTCGATATGGTCATTTTCACATCTTCATAACATTTTAGAATGTTTAGGAATTATGTATACTAAGGCATTTGTGAAAATTCTATAGCAATATAGAGTGGGAAAACAGTTGTGCATTTGGACAATTAATAGACACTGCAGTAAATAAAACCTACTAGAAACATCTCTCTTGTCCAGGACCGGTGTCTACGCAGACCGGTGCGCCATTGCCAATCAGAGCTACAGTAGGCCTATATGCAAATAAGCCATTTGCCACATGGGCCTGCCATCATTCATTTTGAAAAGGACTGTGTTTACAGGCTGTAGCAACAGCACGACTTTAGATCAATAGAAAGCATTCGCCAAAAGCCACAAAATACACCTGAATGGATTTCTACAAACATGTAAATACCACGGGAGTCCTCTTACATTTGGGAACAATGCAAATACATTTACATTTACATTTTAGTCATTTAGCAGACGCTCTTAACCAGAGCGACTTACAGGAGCAATTAGGGTTAAGTGCCTTGCTCAAGGGCACACTAACGTCATTTAGCAGACGCTCTTAGCCAGAGCGACTCACAAATTGGTGCGTTCACCCTATAGCCAGTGGGATAACCACTTTACAATTTGGGGGGGGGGGGGGGGGGGGGGTTAGAAGGAATACTTTAGCCTATCCCAGGTATTCCTTAAAGAGGTGGGGTTTCAAATGTCTCCGGAAGGTGGTGAGTGACTCCGCTGTCCTGGCGTCGTGAGGGAGCTTGTTCCACCATTGGGGTGCCAGAGCAGCGAACAGTTTTGACTGGGCTGAGCGGGAGCTGTGCTTCCGCAGAGGAAGGGGAGCCAGCAGGCCAGAGGTGGATGAACGCAATGTCCTCGTTTGGGTGTAGGGACTGATCAGAGCCTGAAGGTACAGGGGTGCCGTTCCCCTCACTGCTCCAAAGGCAAGCACCATGGTCTTGTAGCGGATGCGAGCTTCAATTGGAAGCCAGTGGAGTGTGCGGAGGAGGGGGGTGACGTGAGAGAACTTGGGAAGGTTGAACACCAGACGGGCTGCGGCATTCTGGATGAGTTGTAGGGGTTTAATGGCACAGGCAGGGAGCCCAGCCAACAGCGAGTTGCAGTAGTCCAGACGGGAGATGACAAGTGCCTGGACCAGGACCTGCGCCGCTTCCTGTGTAAGGCAGGGTCGCACTCTCCGAATGTTGTAGAGCATGAACCTGCAGGAGCGGGTCACCGCCTTGATGTTGGCGGAGAACGACAGGGTGTTGTCCAGGGTCACGCCTAGGCTCTTCGCACTCTGGGAGGAGGACACAGCGGAGTTGTCTACCGTGATGGCGAGATCATGGAACGGGCAGTCCTTCCCCGGGAGGAAGAGCAGCTCCGTCTTGCCAGGGTTCAGCTTGAGGTGGTGATCCGTCATCCATACTGATATGTCTGCCAGACATGCAGAGATGCGATTCGCCACCTGGTTATCAGAAGGGGGAAAGGAGAAGATTAGTTGTGTATCGTCAGCGTAGCAATGATAGGAAAGGCCATGTGAGGATATGACAGAGCCAAGTGACTTGGTGTATAGGGAGAAAAGGAGAGGGCCCAAAACCGATCCCTGGGGGACACCAGTGGTGAGAGCACGTGGTGCGGAGACAGCTTCCCGCCACGCCACTTGGTAGGAGCGACCGGTCAGGTAGGACGCAATCCAGGAGTGAGCCGCGCCGGAGATGCCCATTTCGGAGAGGGTGGAGAGGAGGATCTGATGGTTCACAGTATCAAAGGCAGCAGACAGGTCTAGAAGGACAAGAGCAGAGGAGAGAGAGTTAGCTTTAGCAGTGCGGAGAGTCTCTGTGACACAGAGAAGAGCAGTCTCAGTTGAATGACCAGTCCTGAAACCTGATTGGTTTGGATCAAGAAGGTCATTCTGAGAGAGATAGCAAGAGAGTTGGCTAAAGACGGCACGCTCAATAGTCCGGATAGCCATTTGATTAGCTGTTCAGGAGTCATATGGATTGGGGGTAGAAGCTGTTAAGAAGCCTTTTGGACCTAGACTTGGCGCTCCGGTACAGCTTGCCGTGCGGTAGCAGAGAGAACAGTCCATGACTAAGGTGGCTGGAGTCTTTGGCAATTTCTAGGGCCTTCCTCTGACACCGCCTGGTATAGAGATCCTGGATAGCAGGAAGCTTGGCCCCCCTTGTACTGTAGTGCCTTGCGTTTGGGGGCCGAGCAGTTGCCATACCAGTCAGGATGCTCTCGATGGTGCAGCTGTATAACTTTTTGAGGATCTGAGGACCCATGCCAAATATTTTCTGTCTCCTGAGGGGGAATATGCTTTGTCGTGCCCTCTTCACGACTGTCTTGGTGTTTTTGGACCATGATAGCTTGTTGGTGATGTGGACACCAAGGAACTTGAAGCTCTCAACCTGTTCCACTATAGCCCCGTCAATGAGAATGGGGGTGTGCTCTGTCCTCCTTTTCCTGTAGTCCACAATCATCTCCTTTGTCTTGGTCACGTTGAGGGAGAGGTTGTTATCCTGGCACCACACGGCCAGGTCTCTGACCTCCTCCCTATAGGCTATCTCATCGTTGTCGGTGATCAGGCCTACCACTGTCGTCTGCAAACTTAATGATAGTGTTGGAGTAGTGCTTGGCCATGCAGTCATGGGTGAACAGGGAGTACAGGAAGGGACTGAGCACGCACCCCTCAGGGACCCCTGTGTTGAGGATCAGCGTGGCAGATGTGTTGTTACTTACACTTACCACCTGGGGGTGGCCCGTCAGGAAGTCCAAGATCCAGTTGCAGAGGGAGGTGTTTAGTCCCAGGGTCCTTAGCTTAGTGATGAGCTTTGAGGGCACTATGGTGTTGAACACTGAGTTGTAGTCAATGAATAGCATTCTCATGTAGATGTTCCTTTTGTCCATGTGGGAAAGGGCAGTGTGGAGTGCAATAGAGATATGTGGATCTGTTGGGGTGGTATGCAAATTGAGTGGGTCTAGGGTTTCTGGGATACTGGTATTGATGTGAGCCATTACCAGCCTTTCAAAGCACTTCATGGCTACAGACGTGAGTGCTACAGGTCGGTAGTCATTTAGGCAGGTTATCAATGCTCTGATGTTAATTTCCCCAACAGAAACCCTGGGTGAATGTTTGGTTGAACTTTCAGATTGGTCACTAGATAATCTTGATTTGGAGTTTGCGTCTTATGGCCACTGGTAAAAGAAAATGTAAGTGAATCAAGTACGCCTATAGCTTGATATCACTCCATGGAAACATCTTCTGTGAGGCCAATAACAGGAAGTGGCCGTGTGGTCTAGGGTGGTCCGTCAGCGCAGCGCTCACTCGTAAACAGTGGTGTAAAGTACTAAAGTTAAAACACTTTAATTAATGTACTACTGAAGTCGTTTTTCTGGGGTATCTGTACTTTACTTTACTATTTATATTTTTGACTACTTTTACTTTTACTTCACTACATTCCTAAAGAAAATAATGTACTTTTTACCCCATACATTTTCCCTGACACCCAAAAGTACTCGTTACATTTGGAGTGCTTAGGAGGACAGGACAATTGTCCCATTCACACACTTATCAAGTGAACATCCCTGGTCATCCCTACTTCCTCTGATCTGGCGGACTCACCAAACACACATGCTTAGTTTGTAAATGATGTCTGAGTGTTGGAGTGTGCCCCTGGCTATCCATAAATACAAATAAATACATTAAATGGTGCCGTCTGGTTTGCTTAATATAAGGAATTTGAAATTATTTATACTTGTACTTTTAGTTTAGATACTTAAGTATATTTTAGCAATTACATTTACTTTTGATACTTAAGTACTGTATATTTAAAACCAAACACTTTTATACTTTTAGTCAAGGAGTATTTTACTTGGTCATTTTCTATTAAGGTATCTTTACTTTTACTATGACAATTGGGTACTTTTTCCACCACTGCTTGCAAACAGGAAGACCATTACTCCCCTACACCCTTGAGATAAACAATCTTGTAACCACATCTCAAACTTTACTGAGAAACCTCCATCTCTACTGGGTTAGGTTATCAGATGCCATTTATCTTTGAGACATCAATAATTATATTCTCCTTTCCAAAGCCGTTAAAGTGGAACTGACAGCATTTTAGCTACATGAAATCTTATTATAATCTGTTCATATACACCCCCAGGAAGAATATGACACCTTTTAAAAACAATTCTGACAAGCAAACACTTCGATATGGTCATTTTCACATCTTCATAACATTTTAGAATGTTTAGGAATTATGTATACTAAGGCATTTGTGAAAATTCTATAGCAATATAGAGTGGGAAAACAGTTGTGCATTTGGACAATTAATAGACACTGCAGTAAATAAAACCTACTAGAAACATCTCTCTTGTCCAGGACCGGTGTCTACGCAGACCGGTGCGCCATAGCCAATAAGAGCTACAGTAGGCCTATATGCAAATAAGCCATTTGCCACATGGGCCTGCCATCATTCATTTTGAAATGGACTGTGTTTACAGGCTGTAGCAACAGCGCGACTTTAGATCAATAGAAAGCATTCGCCAAAAGCCACAAAATACACCTGAATGGATTTCTGCAAACATGTAAATACCACAGGAGTCCTCTTACATTTGGGAACTTCACAGTACTATTGATCAAACAACCATGAAAAGGTAGGCTCTCTCCCTCACTCAGTTTCCTATGCACATCAACAACTACAAGATCAACAACTAATTCTAGCCAGAGCGAGATGAGCTAAAATCTAACGAGGGAACACTAGATAAACCCTCTCAAACTTTTTCAGCTAGTTGGCCGTCAAAATTGCACTGATAAACGATGGGGAATAAGTAGCCTGCTCGTCCTTCTGTAGCTTGCCTGACAATGCATGCTTGTCGCAAGCCACATTTTGACAACTTTATGGGAACTTGCCTGCCTGACAAATACATTTGATTGACAAATAAGAGATATGCTAACTGTGGATAACAGTCGTTCAAGTTCAGCATAGCTAGCTGATAAAGCGATTCACATTTCTTGCTAGCTAAGCAAATGACACCTGCATCTCTAGCTGTAGCCATTGAAAAATGATATGAGGGGAAAAAGTCGGTCACTCACCCACTCTTCCAATGATATGACATCCTCCCAGCAACTAGCTAGCTAGCTAATGTTAGGCTCCGTGTTTTTTGCTTGCTAAATAAATAGGTAGCTACATAAATAGATATGCTAACCCAGCACTGTCAAACTCAATCAGCGCAAGAGCCGTATAGAAAAAACACAACAAATTCGCGTGCCAGAAATAGCCTATTTGTTTTTACCAAAAAAACATGCAACTAGGACCCAAACTGGCCATTGTTTTATTAGAAAAAGATTGCAGTTTTGAAACTGCAGTAAAAGATAACAAGGTTTTACATGTTCCCAAACAGAAATTAAATAATTAAATAATGACAAAATGAAAACATGTTTTCAGACATTTTTGCAAATATATTGAAATTGAAATACATAAATATCTAATTTTACATAAGTATTCACACCCCTGAGTCAATACGTTTTTTCAGTGGCTACAACTAGAGATGCAGGTGTCATTTGGTTAGCTAGTGTCACAAGTGTAGAGAGGAGTAGGCAGGAGGCAGTCGCAGGTTTAGAACTACTGAATTTATTAAAGCACCATAGCTTAAAGCGGGACGAAACCCACAGTGCAAAATCTAAAGTACTCAGGAAATAGTAGGAGAGATTCCTCTCAGCAAAACAAGCAACATATACAATGACAGACAAAGACAAATGACAGAGGGGTATATATAAAGTGATAGAGTGGGGATTGGAACCAGGTGTGTGTAATGATGACGAGACAAGTCCGGGGTTGATTAGTGAAGGGCGTTTGTCAGCAGCAGGTTCGGCAGTAGCTAGAAGGCCGGCGAAGCCGAACGCCTGAGCTGGACAGGAGGGGGAGCCAAAGCGAAGACTGGTGTGACAGTAGCCCCCCCCCCCCCCCCCCCCCCCCCCCCCTCCGAGGCGCTGCTCCGGCAGTGGACCTTGGGGACAACCCAGGAGATGCGCTAGCCAAGGGACCAGCTGCCACCGGCCTACCGAGATACATGAAATGAGGGTGAGATACGGTAATTGACGGGGAAGTGTAATCTGTATGTCACCTCATTGTTTCCCCTCAGGACTTTGAACGGACCCACAAACCGCGGGCTCAGCTTCCGGCAGGGCAGGCAGAGGGGTAGGTCCTTTGTAGAAAGCCAGAGCCTGTCACTGGGGTGAAAGACCGGGGCCACACTGCGGTGACGATCGGCCTGCCCCTTCTGCCGGAGGACGACTCGCTGAAGACGGGTGTGCGCTGTGTTCCATACCTCCTCGGCGAGCCGGAACCAATCGTCCACTGCAGGAGCCTCGATCTGACTCCGGTGCCAGGGCCGGCTGATAGCCTAGAACACACTAAAAGGTTGTGGGGTTAGTGGAGGAGGAACAAAGGGAGTTTTGTGCATATTCTGCCCAAGGCAGAAACGCAGCCCACTCCCCCGGCCGGTTCTGACAGTAACTACGAAGGTACAGTGAGGGAAAAAAGTATTTGATCCCCTGCTGATTTTGTACGTTTGCCCACTGACAAAGAAATGATCAGTCTATAATTTTAATGGTAGGTTTATTTGAACAGTGAGAAAAAAAATCAAGAAAAACGTATGTCAAAAATGTTATAAATTGATTTGCATTTTAATCAGAAAGATTTCTGGCTCCCAGGTGTCTTTTATACAGGTAATGAGCTGAGATTAGGAGCACACTCTTAAAGGGAGTGTTCCTAATCTCAGCTTGTTACCTGTATAAAAGACACCTGTCCACAGAAGCAATCAATCAATCAGATTCCAAACTCTCCACCATGGCCAAGACCAAAGAGCTCTCCAAGGATGTCAGGGATAAGATTGTAGACCTACACAAGGCTGGAATGGGTTACAAGACCATCGCCAAGCAGCTTGGTGAGAAGGTGACAACAGTTGGTGCGATTATTCGCAAATGGAAGAAACACAAAAGAACTGTCAATCTCCCTCGGCCTGGGGCTCCATGCAAGATCTCACCTCGTGGAGTTGCAATGATCATGAGAACGGTGAGGAATCAGCCCAGAACTACACAGGAGGATCTTGTCAATGATCTCAAGGCAGCTGGGACCATATTCACCAAGAAAACAATTGGTAACACACTACGCCGTGAAGGACTGAAATCCTGCAGCGCCCGCAAGGTCCCCCTGCTCAAGAAAGCACATATACAGGCCTGTCTGAAGTTTGCCAATGATTCAGAGGAGAACTGGGTGAAAGTGGTGTGGTCAGATGAGACCAAAATCGAGCTCTTTGGCATCAACTCAACTCGCCGTGTTTGGAGGAGGAGGAATGCTGCCTATGACTCCAAGAACACCATCCCCACCGTCAAACATGGAGGTGGAAACATTATGCTTAGGGGGTGTTTTTCTGCTAAGGGGACAGGACAACTTCACCGCATCAAAGGGACGATGGACATGGCCATGTACCGTCAATTTTGGGTGAGAACCTCCTTCCCTCAGCCAGGGCATTGAAAATGGGTCGTAGATGGGTATTCCAGCATGACAATGACCCAAAACACACGGCCAAGGCAACAAAGGAGTGGCTCAAGAAGAAGTACATTAAGGTCCTGGAGTGGCCTAGCCAGTCTCCAGACCTTAATCCCATAGAAAATCTGTGGAGGAAGCTGAAGGTTCTTGTTGCCAAACGTCAAGCTTGAAACCTTAATGACTTGGAGAAGATCTGCAAAGAGGAGTGGGACAAAATCCCTCCTGAGATGTGTGGAAACCTGGTGGCCAACTACAAGAAACGTCTGACCTCTGTGATTGCCAACAAGGGTTTTGCCACCAAGTACTAAGTCATGTTTTGCAGAGGGGTCAAATACTTATTTCCCTCATTAAAATGCAAATCAATTTATAACATTTTTGACATGCGTTTTCTGGATTTTGTTGTTGTTATTCTGTCTCTCACTGTTCAAATAAACCTACCATTACAATTATAGACTGATCATGTCTTTGTCAGTGGGCAAACGTACAAAATCAACAGGGGATCAAATACTTTTTTCCCTCACTGTACCTACCCAGTTCCTGATTTACCCTTTCCACCTGCCCATTTGATTGTGGACGGTACCCGGAGGTGAGGCTGACTGTGACCCCAAGTCTTTCCATGAAGGCCTTCTGGACATGGGAAGTGAACTGAGGACCACGGTCAGACACAATGTCCTCCAGGATCCCGTAGTGCTGGAAGACATGAGAGAAGAGAGCCTCCGCGGTCTGTATGGCCGTAGGGAGACCAGGTAGAGGAATCAAACGACAGGCTTTGGAAAACCGGTCCACAACAACCAGGACGGTTCTGTGCCCCTCTGAGGGGGAAAGGTCTGTGACAAAGTCCATGGAGAGATTGGACCAGGGTAATTGTGGAACCGGCAGCAGGTGGTGTTTGCCATAGGGGAGGTGTCTCGGTGTCTTGCTCTGTGCGCAGGTGGAGCAGGAAGAGATACGTAAACCCGGATGTCCCGGGCCAAGGTGGGCCACCAGTACTTGGCGGAGAGACAGTCGATAGTACGGGCTATACCCGTGTGCCCTGACACAGGTGCTGTGTGTGCCCAGGCGAGGAGACAGTCCCGCACATCAGAGGGCACATGGATACGCCCCTCGGGACAGTGGGCAGGTGAGGGCTCGATGGATGTCCGCGTCCACATTCCACACGACAGGAGCCACAATGCGACACAGGGGAATAATGGGTGTCACTTCCTCCTTCCAATCCTCTATATCATGCACCCGGGACAACGCATCAGCCTTAACGTTCTTAGATCCCGGCCGGTAGGAGAGGGTAAAGTCAAACCTGGTGAAGAATAGGGCCCACCTGGCCTGACGCGGATTCAGCCTCTTCGCTGCTCGAATGTACTCTAGGATCCGGTGGTCTGTCCAGACAAGGAATGGGCGATCCAGTACGTTGGGAGAGAACAGCCCCTACTCCAACCTCGGAGGCGTCCACCTCCACGATGAAAGGCAGAGACGGGTCAGGGTGAGCCAGAACCGGTGCATTCGTAAACCGTTCCTTGAGCACACGACAGGCTTCGTTGGCCTACCAAGTCCAGCGCAGCTGTCGTGGACCTCCCTTCAGGAGGGAGGTGAGAGGGGCCACCACTGTGCTGAAACCCCTAATGAAGCGCCTGAAATAGTTGGCAAAACCTAGAAAGCACTGCACCGCTTTGATGTTGGAGGGAGTAGGCCAAGACCGTACTGCACTGACCCTCTGTTCTTCCATCTCCACTCCCGTTGTGGATATCCGATAGCCCAGGAAGGAGACCGCCTGCTGGAAGAAAAGGCACTTCTCCTCCTTGGCGTACAGGTGATGCCCTATCAGCCTCTCCAAAACGGACCTGACATGAAAAATGTTGCTCGCATGGAGTGGAGTACACCAAGATGTCGTCTATGTACACCACTACAGAGCGACCCAACATGTCTCTAAACACCTCGTTAATGAAGGATTGGAACACAGAGGGTGCATTAGTCAGGCCAAAGGGCATTACCCTGTATTTGTGGTGCCCGGTGCTGGTGCTGAAGGTGGTCTTCCATTCATCCCCCTCTCTGATGCGCACCAGTTTGTAGGCACTGCGTAAATCCAATTTGGTAAAGTACTTTGCACCGTACATCTGTTCAAGAGGCAGGGGATAACTGAATAACTGAATTTAACCATATCCTTATTCAGTGTCCGATAATCGTTACAGAGGCAGAGACCTCCGTCCTTCTTCTTCACGAAAAAGAAGCTGGAGGAGGCCGGAGAGGTGGACGGACGGAGGAATCCTTGGGCCAGCGCCTCCTGGATGTAGACCTCCATGGCTTCGGTCTCTGCATGCGAGAGAGAGTAGATGTGCCCACGCAGGAGGGTAGAACCAGGCAGTAGGTCGCTAGTGCAGTCCCATGGGCGATGAGGAGGCAGGCACGTGTCTTCGAAAAAGACACCTGTACGTCCCGGTATTCCTCCGGGATAGGGACGTGGGTGGCCTGGTCTGAACTTTCCACGGAGGTGGCACAGATAGACACCTCCCCTGACACTCCTGCGACCAACCCAACAACCTCCTCTCTGTCCACGATGTACTGGGATTATGCAAATGATACCAGGGGAGACCTAAAACTATGGGGTGTGCAGGAGAGTCTAAGATGAGGAACGTGATGCGTTCATGTTGGTCATGATCAACTGTGAGGGAAATGGACCAGAGGAATGCGTAATGATAAAGCCACTGACCGGTCTAGGAAATTGCCTGCAGCACCGGAGTCCACTAGGGCAGGTCTCAGTGGGGGACCAGGATAGTCCGGGAAGGTGACAGGGAAGAGGACGGGCTGGGTGGACAGAGAGGAGCAAGGCACGTCCACGCCTACCTGGGAAGGTGCAGGAGCGCTCCTCTGTCTGTCGCTTCCTCGCCTGGTTCTCCTTCTGGAACAGGTGTTCCAGGCGTGGTCCGACTCCCCGCAGTAGGAGCAGAGACCCTGTTGACAGCAGTGTTGACGTTCCTCTGGGGGAAGGTGCGTCGTCCCCACCTCCATGGGTTCAGTTTCGCTGGAGGTTTCTGGGAGAGACCCGAACCCCTGGGATGGGCGACGACGGGCACGCAGGAGATTATCCAGGCGGATGGCCATGGCAATGAGCTGGTCCAGCGTGAGGTCCTCATCACGACAGGCCAGCTCGGTCTGGACGTCCGCCTGTAGCCCACTGCGGAAAACCGTCAACAGGGCCTGGTCGTTCCAGCCAGTGGACGCAGCCACCGTCCGGAACTCCAGAGCGTACTCAGATGCTGTCCTGGACCACTGGCGTAGACGGAGGAGACGCTCACCTCCCTCTCGGCCCTCTGTTGGGTGGTTGAAAATGGAACGGAAGAGTTGGGTGAAGCGCTCATAGGACTGTACTTCTGGACCGTCCCTCTCCCAGACGGCATGCACCCACTCCAGAGCACGGCATGTCAGCACTGAAATCACCAAGGCCACCTTGTCCCTCTATGACATTTTTTGCATTTAGTTCACACAATTAACTCTTCACTATGATCTCCATGTGTCTGGTTAGAAATAGTGGAATTTCTGTTGTCATTCATCTCATCTCACTGAGTTTTATATTATATAAGGTTTATTTTGAATTGTACACATTTGCAGCTAAAAGCTGAGTTGAAGCATACAACTGGCCACCTCATCCGCTCTCTACCAGAGGGAGGCGCTAGAGCTGCATCACTGATCTGTGGTCATGCCCATTGACAGGCCACGTGAGTCCTCGCCTACTAAGCTACTTCACTGAGGCAAACGTCTTCAACGTAGCAAACGTCCAAGTGAACTGAACGCACCTCAGGAGTTCCTCTAACCCCATCATAGCCTGGGTCAGGTGCTCTATGTATATGTCAGCCTCCTTGGGGGATTCTGTCCCTGTGATGCCAAGATAAAAATAGTAATAATTAACATTGTGGGTCTTTTATTTCGATATTTTTGTGACAGAAATGGGATATGAGAATGTTTCATAACTGGATCACAATGCTAGGTATTTTTTAATACGGATAAATACACAATACATCACAATCAATCAGTGAGTATTTTGATCAGGCATCTCAGAGACAGCCCAGCGGAGGGCCTTCTCTTTAGGGACGGGTCCATCTGTGTAGCTGACCAGTTCAATCAATGTAGCTGACCCGGTACTGGGTGAACAGGGTCTCTACAGCGTGCAGCTGGGAACTAGCCCTCCTCACCACCCCCTTTAGGACATTGCTGGACTCATAGAACCAAAGATTTTGGATATACTGACAAGATACATGTCTCTCCGCCCAAACAATGGGAGTCGTTGTCCACAAAGCAGCATGGCGGGCTGTCAAGCTTCCGCCTATCCTTTATTTGGATTGGTGGATACATCTCATTATTGTAATCTTTTTTTGAATATTCAATGAGGGTTGTTGACGTCAACCACCTGTATTCAATGCATAGCCATCTCAAGACAACTCCAATATAAAGTGTTTTTTCTCAAAGTAGCCAGGATGTCACGTGTCCTACTGATATCAGTATACTCGTAACAACTTTTTTTGTTGACCAAACTTGACACTCTCATTGACCTCCATACAAAAACTCCTTGCTTGGTGGGCGAAACAATGAAAAAAACGCCACCTGCTGGAGGGAGACAGATTTTCTGCCGAGATGGGCCTCTCTCTTCCTTCTGGAGAGAGTAAAGTTATTTATTTTAGAACCTGAAGATAATTTTGGGAATGTTCAACAAAAATATAATCGCAACATGTAAAGTGTTGTTACCATGTTTCATGAGCTGAAATAAAAGATCCCAGAAATGTTCCAAATGCTCAAAAAGCGTATTTCTCTAAAATGTTGTGCACAAATTTGTTTACATCCCTGTTAGTGAGCATTTCTCCTTTGCCAAGATAATCCATCCACCTGAGAGGTGTGGCATATCAGATGTCTCACGTTTTGAGGGAGCGTGCAATTGGCATGCTGACTGCAGGAATGCCCACCAGAGCTGTTGCAAGAGAATAGAATATTAATTTCTCTACCGTAAGCCGCCTCCAACATCATTTTAGAGAATTTGGCAGTACGTCCAACCACGTGTATGGCGTTGTGTGGGTGAGCGGTTTGCTGATGTCAACGTTGTGAACAGAACATGGTGGCGGTGGGGTTATGGTATGGGCAGGCATAAGCTACGGAAAACGAACACAATTGCATTTATCAATAGCAATTTGAATGCCCAGTTCTTCCACGGCCTGCACACTCACCAGACATGTCACCCATTGAGCATGTTTAGGATGCTCTGGATCGACGTGTACGACAGCATGTTCCAGTTCCTGCTAATATCCAGCAACTTCGCACAGCCAATGAAGAGGAGTGGGACAACATTCCACAGGCCACAATCAACAGCCTGATCAACTCTATGCGAAGGAGATTTGTCACGCTGCATAAGGCAAATGGTGGTCACACCAGATACTGAATGGTTTTCTGATCCACGCCTCTACCTTTTTTTAAAGGTATCTGTGACCAACAGATGCATATCTGTATTCTCAGTCATGTGAAATCCATAGATTAGGGCCTAATGAATTTATTTCAATTGACTGATTTCCTTATATGAACTGTAACTCAGTAAAATCTTTGAAATTGTTGCATGTTGCGTTTATATTCTTGTTCAGTATAAATGTTCAGTGAATATGAATATATTTAGGTGCTTTAAATGATTGACTTTCCTACTTACCTTCTAAAAGTTGATGGTGCTAAATTCTTGACAATCCATTAATTATTCTACTAACTATGACTGAGTGAGAGACATGTTTCCCATAATGTACGGTTCATGCATATACACTGAGTGTATAAAACATTAAGGACACCTGCCCTTTCCATGACATCGACTGACCAGGTGAATCCAGGTGAAAGCTATGATCCCTTATTGATGTCACATGTTAAATCCACTTCAATCAGTGTAGATGAAGTGCAGGAGACCAGTTAAAGAAGGATTTTTAAGCCTTGAGACAATTGAGACATAGATTTTGTATATGTGCCATTCAGAGGGTGAATTGGCAAGAAAATATTTAAGTGTCTTTCAAAGGGGTATAGTAGTAGAGGTGCCAGGCACACCAGTTTGTGTCAACAACTGCAACGATGCTGGGTTTTTCATGCTCAACAGTTTCCTATGTGTATCAAGAATGGTCCATCCAGCCAACTTGACACAACTGTGGGAAGCATTGGAGTCAACATGGGCCAGCATCCCTGTGGGGGGGTTCAACACAATATTAGGAAGGTGTTCTTAAGGTTTTGTACACTCAGTGTACTTTCAAACAAAGAACACCATTACAAAGTGTTTCACCATTTACTGAGTACAGAGATAAATAGCAAAGGTGTCTCAGGCAGTATTTGAAGTATTTAAATATAGTGTAACCTACCAATCAATATATTTCAAGTGCCGTGGATCGCACAATCTTACAATGTTGCAGTCTGTAGAACTGTCATCAATGCATGCTTCAGTATCCCCCTTCTCTCTAGGAGCATTTTGTGCCCAGGCCCCATAGGCGTATCAAAAGGATCCCACCCTGATCACCAATGTAGCTGACCGAACATTTACATTTTAGTCATTTAGCAGATGCCCTTATCCAGAGCAACATCGCCAGATTGTTTTCCTAGTTGGCTTGTGGATTCGAACCAGCAACGGTTACTGGCCCAACGCTCTTAACCACTAGGCTACCTGCCACCCTGACCAGATTTTGTAAGACAGAACCCACAAAGAAAAGACAATAGGCCAATTCATATGTGGTCTCAATGTATAAATAGTGACTGCAGGGCTAATTCAAACTGCAGAAGGATGGTTCTCCTCACAGGTGAATAAATCAGCTCATGCTTGGTGAATAGCACTTGGTTGATCTCTGGGAGAAGGTCACAGGAGAGCTGAATATATCATGTGAAACAAACGTGAGAGACAAGAATGAACAAAATAAATCACAGCAAAGGAATGTAGTTTGTGAGCTAGAAAATGAACATCCTCACAGCTCTGCAATCATCCTACTCCAACTATTGACAGGGATAATGTGGCATTTGTCAGTATGAATGAAATGAGTGACTTTAGAAGATTTACACTACCTGTCCTATAGATTTTTGTAGTCTTAAATTATTACTTGGTATGAACGGAAAGCTAAAACGCTCCTTGTCCTTGAATGACATGCTAGCTAGCAACAGATCTACTTGTTGTAACTAGCTAGCTTACAAGCAAGCTAGCTACAGTGCCTTCGGAAAGTATTCAGATCCCTTGACCTTTTCCACATTTTGTTAGGTTACAGCCTTATTCTAAAATTGATTTAAAAAAATTCCCTCATTAATCTACATTCAATACCCCATAATGACAGGGCAAACACTGGTTTTTAGAAATTTTTGCTAATTTATCAAACATAAAAAAACAGAAATATTACATTTACATAAGTATTCAGTCCCTTTACTCAGTACTTTGTTGAAGTACATTTACATTTACATTTACATCATTTAGCAGACGCTCTTATCCAGAGTGACTTACAAATTGGTGCTTTCTTTTCTATTATTTTGGGGTGGGGGATGAAGGATTACTTTATACTATTCCAGGTATTCCTTAAAGTGGTAGGGTTTCAAGTGTCTCCGGAAGGTGGTCAGTGACTCCGCTGTCCTGGCGTCGTGGGGGAGCTTGTTCCACCATTGGGGTGCCAGAGCAGCAAATAGCTTTGACTGGGCTGAGCGGGAACTGTGCTTCCATAGAGGTAGGGGAGCTAGCAGGCCAGAGGTGGATGAACGTAGTGCCCTCGTTTGGGTGTAGGGTCTGATCAGAGCCTGGCGGTAAGGAGGTGCTGTTCCCCTCACAGCTCTGTAGGCAAGCACCATCGTCTTGTAGTAGATGTGAGCCTCAAATGGAAGCCAGTGGAGTGTGTGGAGGAGCGGGGTGACATGAGAGAACTTGGGAAGGTTGAACACCAGACGGGCTGCAGCGTTCTGGATAAGTTGTAGGAGTTTAATGGCACAGGCAGGGAGCCCAGCCAACAGCGAGTTGCAGTAATCCAGACGGGAGATGACAAGTGCCTAAATTAGGACCTGTGCCGCTTTCTGTGTAAGTTAGGGTCGTACTCTGCGAATGTTGTAGAGCATTAACCTGCAGGATCGGGTCACCGCTTTGATGTTAGCGGAGAACGACAGGGTGTTGTCCAGGGTCACGCCAAGGTTCTTTGCACTCTGGGAGGAGGACACAATGGAGTTGTCAACCGTGATGGCGAGCTCATGGAGCGGGCAGTCCTTCCCCGGGAGGAAGAGCAGCTCCGTCTTACCGAGTTTCAGCTTGAGGTGGTGATCCGACATCCACACTGATATGTCTGCCAGACATGCAGAGATGCGATTCGCCACCTGGTTATCAGAAGGGGGAAAGGAGAAAATTAATTGTGTGTCGTCTGCGTAGCAATGATAGGAGAGACCATGTGAGGATATGACAGAGCCAAGTGACTTGGTGTATAGAAAGAATAGGAGAGGGCCTAGAACTGAGCCCTGGGGGACACCAGTGGTGAGAGCACGTGGTGCGGAGACAGATTCTCGCCACGCCACCAGGTAGGAGCGACATGTCAGGTAGGACGCAATCCAAGAGTGAGCAGTGCCGGAGATGCCCAACTCGGAGAGTGTGGAGAGGAGGATCTGATGGTTCACAGTATCAAAGGCAGCGGATAGGACTAGAAGGATAAGAGCAGAGGAGAGAGAGTTAGCTTTAGCAGTGCGGAGAGCCGCCGTGACACAGAGAAGAGCAGTCTCAGTTGAATGACCAGTCTTGAAACCTGACTGGTTTGGATCAAGAAGGTCATTCTGAGAGAGATAGTAGGAGAGTTGGCTAGAGACGGCACGCTCAAGATTTTTGGAGAGAAAAGAAAGAAGGGATACTGGTCTGTAGTTGTTGATATCGGAGGGATCGAGTGTAGGTTTTTTGAGGAGGGGTGCAACTCTCGCTCTCTTGAAGACGGAAGGGACATGGCCAGCGGTCAAGGATGAGTTGATGAGTGAGGTGAGGTAAGGGACAAGGTCTCCGGAAATGGTCTGGAGAAGAGAGGAGGGGATAGAGTCAAGCGGGCAGGTTGTTGGGCGGCCGGCCGTCACAAGTCGCAAGATTTCATCTGGAGAGAGAGGGGAGAAAGAAGTCAAAGCATAGGGTAGGGCAGTGTGAGCAGGACCAGCGGTGTCATTTGACTTAATAAATGAGGATCGGATGTCGTCAACCTTCTTTTCAAAATGGTTGACGAAGTCATCCACAGAGAGGGAGGAGGGGGAGGATTCAGCAGGGAGGAGAAGGTGGCAAAGAGCTTCCTAGGGTTAGAGGCAGATGCTTGGAATTTAGAGTGGTAGAAAGTGGCTTTAGCAGCAGAAACAGAGGAAGAAAATGTAGAGAGGAGGGAGTGATAAAATGCCAGGTCCGCAGGGAGTCTAGTTTTCCTCCATTTCCGCTCGGCTGCCCGGAGCCCTCTTCTGTGAGCTCGCAATGAGTCGTCAAGCCACGGAGCAGGAGGGGAGGACCGAGTGGCCGGGAGGATAGGGGACATAGAGAGTCAAAAGATGCAGAAGGGGAGGAGTGGAGGGTTGAGGAGTTAGAATCAGGAGATCGGAGGGAGAAGGATTTAGCAGAAGAGATGATAGGATGGAAGAGGAGAGAGTAGCGGGAGAGAGAGAGCGAAGGTTGCGACTGCACATTACCATCTGAGTAGGGGCAGAATGAGTAGTGTTGGAGGAGAGTGAGAGAGAAAAGTATACAAAGTAGTGGTCAGAGATTTGGAGGGGAGTTGCAGTGAGATTAGTAGAAGAACAGCATCTAGTAAAGATGAGGTCAAGCGTATTGCCTGCCTTGTGAGTAGGGGGGACGTTGAGAGGGTGAGGTCAAAAGAGGAAAGGAGTGGAAAGAAGGAGGCAGAGAGAAATGAGTCAAAGGCAGACTTAGGGAGGTTAAAGTCACCCAGAACTGTGAGGGGTGAGCCATCCTCAGGATAGGAATTTATCAAGGCATCAAGTTCATTGATGAACTCTCCAAGGGAACCTGGAGGGCGATAAATGACAAGGGTGTTAAGCTTGAATGGGCTAGTGACTGTGACAGCACGGAATTCAAATGAGGAGATAGACAGATGGGTCAGGGGAAAAAGAGAGAATGTCCACTTGGGAGAGATGAGGATTCCTGTGCCACCGCCGCGCTGACCAGATGCTCTCGGGGTATGCGAGAACACCTGGTCAGACGAGGAAAGAGCAGTAGGAGTAGCAGTGTATTCTGTGGTAATCCATGTTTCCGTCAGCGCCAAGAATTCAAGGGACTGGAGGGTAGCATAGGCTGAGATGAACTCTGCCTTCTTGTCTGCAGAATGGCAGTTCCAGAGGCTGCCGGAGACCTGGAACTCCACGTGGGTAGTGAGTGCAGGGACCACCAGATTAGAGTGGCAGCACGCGGTGTAAAGCGTTTGTATGGCCTGTGCAGAGAGGACAGAACAGTGATAGATAGACACAGTTGACAGGCTACAGAAAAAGGCTACAATAATGCAAAGGAGATCGGAATGAAATGAACTAAACATCTGGGAAAGCGAGAGCACTCACGTGTCACTGAAACACTCAAATATAACTCTCCCAACTTCCACTTTAGAAATTATAATTGTTGTAAACTATAGCGGTTCAATGTTTTCTAGGAATAGACGCTAACTTAGTTTATTCAGCTAGCTAACTTGGTACAGTATTCTTCCGTGAAAACCGTCCAGGGCACCGAATCCTATGACGCCATAGACAACTAGCATGCCAGCCTCCAATAACACGGTTTAGCACCAATACTCAGTTACCACAAACCACCAGTGTGTTAACACGCCAAACAGATCATTCGTGTCCGTGTCTAACGTTGTGTAAAGTTTTGGGTTAGTTTTGACAGTTTGAGTGAGTACGTCGTCAACTTATTCAGCCAGTTAGTTAGCTAGAATAGTTAGCGTACTAGCTAGCCATTGCTCTCTGCCAACGAACCAACCCCTCCTCCCACGGCACGAAACACACAGAGAGAGCCTAGCTAACGTGAACTAGTCATCCATGTCCCGAATTCCCTTGAACGACTCTGGTTACCAGTATATAAAAACAAAACAAAAATAAATGTAGGTTATAACTTACCCTTAGTAGCTGCTGTTAGCCAGTTAAGTGCAAAGCCAGCCACTGAATCGGTTCAGCCAGTTCGCGTCTGTCCCAACGGAGAGAAAGCGTCTCCAAATATTACAGCTAGGTCGTTCCAGCTATTGTTTAGTTAGCTATCCAGGTAGCAACAAGCTAGCACCTTTGGCAGTGAATACAGCCTCGAGTCTTCTTGGGTATGAAGCTACAAGCTTGGCACACCTGTATTACAGTTTTTTTTCCCATTCTTCTCTGCAGATCCTCTCAAGCTTTGTCAGGTTGGATGGGGAGCGTTGCTGCACAGCTATTTTCAGGTCACTCCAGAGATGTACGATTGGGTTCAAGTCCGGGCTCTGGCTGGGCCACTCAAGGACATTCAGAGACTTGTCCTGAAGCCACTCCTGCATTGTCTTGGCTGTGTGCTTAGGGTCGTTGTCCTGTTGGAAGGTGAACCTTCGCCCCAGTCTGAGGTCCTGAGCGCTCTGGAACAGGTTTTTATCAAGGATCTCTCTGTACTCTGCTCTTTTCATCTTTTCCTCGATCCTGACTAGTCTCCTAGACCCTGCCACTGAAAAACATCCCCACAGCATGATGCTGCCACCACCATGCTTCACCGTAGGGATGGTGCCAGGTTTCCTCCAGAAGTGATGCTTGGCATTCAGGCCAAAGAGTTCAATCTTGGTTTCATCAGACCAGAGATTCTTGTTTCTCATGGACTGAGAGTCCTTTAGGTGCCTTTTGGCAAACTCCAAGCACGCTGTCATGGTACTGAGGAGTGACTTCCGTCTGGCCACTCTACCATAAAGGCCTGATTGGTGGAGTGCTGCAGAGATGGTTGTCCTTCTGGAAAGTTCTCCCATCTCCACAGAGGAACTATGGAGCTCTGTCAGAGTGACCATCGGGTTCTTGGTCACCTCCCTGACCAAGGCCCTTCTCCCTCGATTGCTCAGTTTGGCCGGGTGGCCAGCTCTAGGACAATTCCTTCGACCTCATGGCTTGGTTTTTGCTCTGACATGCACTGTCAACTGGACAGTGTGGGAGCTTATACAGACAGGTGTGTGCCTTTCCAAATCATGTCCAATCAATTGTATTTACCACAGGTGGACTCCAATCAAGTTGTAGAAACATCTCAAGGATGATCAATGGAAACAGGATGCACCTGAGCTCAATTTTGAGTCTCATAGCAAAGGGTATGAATACTTATGTAAATAAGGTATTTCTGGTTTTTATTTTTAATAAATGTGCAACAAAAAAAAAAGGAGGATTTTTTTGGTATTTAATCTATTTTAGAATCAGGCCGCAACGTAACAACATTTGGAAAATCAATGGGTCTGAATACTTTCCGAAGGCACTGTACATTATTAAGGTGTCTGTGTTCTAAGTTAGGAGTCATTTTACAGCTTGCATTGATGGTATCACATTTCTGTAACTAAATAGTTAGATTACAAATGAATAAAAAATACTTTACCTGATGGCGGTTTGTTGGACGGAGATGTCACCAGTCTACTACCTTAGATACAGATAACATGATTGTCAGACTCAGCGTTGTTTGCCTGTACAGCTAGCGAACATAAAAGTAAGTATTTTGAAAAGACTGTGCAAGAATTGACATTGCCAACAAACGGAAATGTGTTCAGAAAAATATACACGATATGTAAAAATCAGCTCCTCCCTCGACAGTGATCGATCATCTCCAAAACGAAAGCACATAGCTCCCTACAGCAGTGAAATGGCTAGTAGGAAATGTACCAAAATAGCCTCACACAGCAGTTAAATTTTGCCTTTACAAACATCGCATGCCACAGATTTAGGACCTGAATGTTACCCGGGCTAGTAGAAATCGTGGTGTGCTGGCCAATGCCCAAAGTCCTTACGTTCCATCCCTGCATGTCAGTCCCTTTCAGACGATCCCCCTATCACTGTTGGTACTCCTCTGACCTCACGGCTGAGGGTTTTAACTTTCCTCTTGAGAATTAGAATCAGAAGTACAGTCATATAGATCATGGTATAGCTCATCGCAATACTTCACCTCTTCGGGCAAATAGTACCCTAGACTGTCCTGATCATCTAGTTGAGCGTTCCAGATAATTCCCCCATCCCAACAGAAATGTCCCATCCACATAGTAGGATTTTAGATGTGCAGATAGACCAAAGCCCAGTCTAGTTTACCATTACTATAGTCAAGTCTGTGGGTTATGGTATTTTAATGTAGATGTTACCATTTTAGTAATTAACTTAGCTAGCTAGTAAAAGTAACTTTTTTCTTTCAGATGGGCGGACCAGAAACCCAGTGAAAACACCCGGGTCTGCAGCTGCCATTTTCCAGTGGGAAAGAGAAATGGCCCTGTATTTACCAGAAAAGGTAGCTCATCCACCATGGCAGAAGAGGAAGACCCAGAGTGATGATTGGGAAACAAGGACAAACAATGAGGCATGAGGATTGGGTGTTGAGGGACCACTTGTCACATTGTCCAAGGTGTGTTTGTGTTATGATAAACAATGTGTTTTCTGTCCAGATAAAGACGGTGCTACAGCATTGAAAAATACCTATATATGGCTGCCAACGCAATGCCATATATGGACATGTGTGTATGATGTCCGAACTCATAGCTCTACTCTTATTGATCCTAGCGATTTGTTTACATTTTTTGCATGTAGCTTGCGACACAGCCGTCAAGACATCTGCCGCGTTCATGTGCTAGTCGGAACTAGGAAAATCAGAAATGTCCCAGTTTCCAAGTTCCGACTAGCATTTGAACGTGGCAATCATGGATGAGATCAATGGATCATCAGAAATGGGTAGGTACAGACAGACAGACAGACAGACAGACAGACAGACAGACAGACAGACAGACAGACAGACAGACAGACAGACAGACAGACAGACAGACAGACAGACAGACAGACAGACAGACAGACAGACAGACAGACAGACAGATAGATAGATAGATAGATAGATAGATAGATAGATACATACATACATACATACATACATACATACATACATACATACATACATACATACATACATACATACATACATACATACAGTGGCTTGCGAAAGTATTCACCCCCTTGGCATTTTTCCTATTTTGTTGCTTTACAACCTGGAATTAAAATTGATTTTTTGGGGATTTGTATCATTTGATTTACACAACATGCCTACCACTTTGAAGATGCAAGATATTTTTTGTGTGTGAAACAAACAAGAAATTAGACAAAAAAAACAGAAAACTTGAGCGTGCATAACTATTCACCCCCCTAAAGTCAATACTTTGTAGAGCCACCTTTTGTAGCAATTACAGCTGCAAGTTTCTTGGGGTATGTCTCTATAAACTTGGCACACTGGGATTTTTGCCCATTCTTCAAAGCAAAACTGCTCCAGCTCCTTCAAGTTGGATGGGTTCTGCTTGTGTACAGCAATCTTTAAGTCATACCACAGATTCTCAATTGGATTGAGGTCTGGGCTTTGACTTGGATTGAGGTCTGGGCTTCAACTCTTAATGATCGGCTATGAAAAGCCAACTGAGAGACCTGAGCCCTAGGACCATACGTCGGGACTACCGGCCGTGGTGACTCCTTGCTGTCCCCAGTCCGCCTGGCCTTGCTGCTATTCCAGTTTCAACTGTTCTGCCTGCGGTTATGGAACCCCTACCTGTCCCAGACCTGCTGTTTTCAACTCTTAATGATCGGCTATGAAAAGCCAACTGAGATTTATTCCTGATTATTATTTGACCATGCTTGTCACTTATGAACATTTTTGAACATCTTAGCATGGTTCTGTTATAATCTCCACCCGGCACAGCCAGAAGAGGACTGGCCACCCCTCATAGCCTGGTTCCTCTCTAGGTTTCTTCCTAGGTTTTGGCCTTTCTAGGGAGTTTTTCCTAGCCACCGTGCTTCTACACCTGCATTACTAGCTGTTTGGGGTTTTAGGCTGGGTTTCTGTACAGCACTTCGAGATATCAGCTGATGTACGAAGGGCTATATAAAATAAAATTGATTGATTGATTGATTGATTGACTAGGCCATTCCAAGACATTTAAATGTTTCCACTTAAACCACTCAAGTGTTGCTTTAGCAGTATGCTTAGGGTCATTGTCCTGCTGGAAGGTGAACCTCCGTCCCAGTCTCAAATCTCTGGAAGACTGAAACAGGATTCCCTCAAGAATTTCCCTGTATTTAGCGCCATCCATCATTCCTTCAATTCTGACCAGTTTCCCAGTCCCTGCCGATGAAAAACTTGGTGTTCTCGGGGTGATGAGAGGTGTTGGGTTTGTGACAGACATAGCGTTTTCCTTGATGGCCAAAAAGCTAAATTTTTGTCTAATCTGACCAGAGTACCTTCTTCCATATGTTTGGGGAGTCTCCCGCATGGCTTTTGGTGAACACCAAATGTGTTTGCTTATTATTTTCTTTAAGCAATGGCTATTTTCTGGCCACTCATCCGTAAAGCCAAGCTCTTTGGAGTGTATGACTTAAAGTATAGATACTCCAATCTCCACTGTGGAGCTTTGCAGCTTCTTCAGGGTTATCTTTGGTCTCTTTGTTGCCTCTCGGATTAATGCCCTCCTTGCCTGGTCCGTGAGTTTTGGTGGGCAGCCCTCTCTTGGCAGGTTTGTTGTGGTGCCATATTCTTTCCATTTTTTAATAATGGATTTAATGGTGCTCCGTGGGATTTTCAAAGTTTTGGATATTTTTTTTTATAACCCAACCCTGATCTGTACTTCTCCACAATTTTGTCCCTACCCTGTTTGGAGAGCTCCTTGGTCTTCATGGTGCCGCTTGCTTGATGGTGCCCCTTGCATAGTGGTGTTGCAGACTCTGGGGCCATTTAAATGACAGGTTGTAATGCAACAAAATAGGAAAAACGCCAATGGGGATGAATACTTTTGCAAGGCACTGTATGCATAAACACATAGACATTGTTGAGTGTAAAAGGAAGATAGAAGCTTCCTCAAGGCATCACAACTTGCCATACATTAGTCTCTTTGTATAAAAGGTTTGGCCTACTTGCCTCTGTTCCCTAGTCTTTCCCCTAACCCTTGTTTCTCTTTCCCCGAACCCCATTTTTCTACCCCAAATCCTGAGCTACTGAGCTAATTGAACAGTTCAGGTATTGCCTTATTTCAACACACCTGGTCTTCCAGGTTAGTTAATCAAAAACATGAAGTGCCTGCAGCACTCCAGGACCAGGGTTGCCAACCTCTGACATACTGTATCGGATGGAAAACACACACACACACAGACACACACACACACACACACACACTGCTTTCATTGTGAGATTTCAGCAATACAACCCAACAAAAGTGGCCACGCTGTTGATCCCTCCCTTAAACCACACATGCATGCATGCAAACATTCCGGTACTTTATTTGAATCCACAAATTACATTACATTAACAATTATTACAAAATGTCAAAGGTCTTGGAAAAAAGAAAAAAGAAAAAAGGACACAGCTAGGCTGCCCATAACAGCTGAAACAGAGCAGTAAATCTCCTTTCTCCACACAGCTAGGCTGCCCATAACAGCTGAAACAGAGCAGTAAATCTCCTTTCTCCACACAGCTAGGCTGCCCATAACAGCTGAAACAGAGCAGTAAATCTCCTTTCTCCACACAGCTAGGCTGCCCATAACAGCTAAAACAGAGCAGTAAATCTCCTTTCTCCACACAGCTAGGCTGCCCATAACAGCTGAAACAGAGCAGTAAATCTCCTTTCTCCACACAGCTAGGCTGCCCATAACAGCTGAAACAGAGCAGTAAATCTCCTTTCTCCACACAGCTAGGCTGCCCATAACAGCTAAAACAGAGCAGTAAATCTCCTTTCTCCACACAGCTAGGCTGCCCATAACAGCTGAAACAGAGCAGTAAATCTCCTTTCTCCACACAGCTAGGCTGCCCATAACAGCTGAAACAGAGCAGTAAATCTCCTTTCTCCACACAGCTAGGCTGCCCATAACAGCTAAAACAGAGCAGTAAATCTCCTTTCTCCACACAGCTAGGCTGCCCATAACAGCCAAAACAGAGCAGTAAATCTCCTTTCTCCACACAGCTAGGCTGCCCATAACAGCTAAAACAGAGCAGTAAATCTCCTTTCTCCACACAGCTAGGCTGCCCATAACAGCTGAAACAGAGCAGTAAATCACCTTTCTTCACACAGCTAGGCTGCCCATAACAGCTGAAACAGAGCAGTAAATCTCCTTTCTCCACACAGCTAGGCTGCCCATAACAGCTGAAACAGAGCAGTAAATCTCCTTTCTCCACACAGCTAGGCTGCCCATAACAGCTAAAACAGAGCAGTACTTCACCAGTTGCTCTGCTCTACTCTTAGACAGGCCAGCAATCTGAAGGCCACATACCGTAAGCCTATGCACATGGCCGAAACGGCAAAATATCAGTGCCATCAACTTGCACTTTATATCCAAGGCTGTCCAAGCGTGATACAAGGTTATGGTATTTCAGATGCTTGTCGGCAAAGGCCTGATCCATTTAACAGTGAAATGAGCAGCTTGTATTTGGTACAGAGGAAACCATATAACCATTATCATCAAACCAGCTTCTGCTTACACAATAATGTTTATGGAGGTGTGTTTGCTGTTGGTGAGGCTACATTTCTCACCTCAATGGCTATCTGGTCATTGAGGCGGTCATGTCTATCTGTATACATGTCCTTGTATGAACACCAACCATTCAACACACTCCATTTGACAGTGTGTAATATACAGAATGGGTCATGGTTTGCAGTGCACCAGAGTGCTACATTGTTTTTTTACTGTTTTTTTTTGGTCAGCATAGTCCAGCAGTGAGTTCCCCCTACAGCCTCAGGCTCATCCAGTGCTGCCACGCACGCAGTTGTTCAATATGGCTTATTTGTCTTCCCACTAACATGCCATTCAGTAATATACGATGAAGATTAATACTGGCCAGGGTCCAGTGTTTAGAAGAATCTGCAGGGACATTCAAGTATGAAGAATGATTTCTCTTACTGTTTTACATTACATAATAAACATCAACTACTACTGAAAAATACTATTCTAAACATTCCTGTGTTTTCTGTGTTGCTTTTTTTTCACAGGGAAATAGTCACCATGCAGTATGTCCTGACCTGGGGTTTGTCTGAAGTTGGGAAGCAGCACAAATAGGCTGTTCACACAAGCCAACACTTTTAGAGTGATACTTTGGTATCCAGTCACGACCATGTTCTGTATCAGAATCAGCAATAGTCTGTCATTATGAATTGCTTTGACTTGAAATCCATTTTCCTTACCTTATGCTGACACTTTTTGTGGAACCTTTTGATAGAAATGTATTGTGTGGAACAAACACGCCTCGCTGACTATTTAATAACAAATCATGTCAGCTCTGTTCATGACATTTATATCTGCAACGTTCCACAACTTTTTCCTACAGAAAGTCCCCAGGAAATAGAGGGGTCCAATCAGGGGTGTATTCATTACCTTTTGTAACAGAAACTGTTTACTGCAAATGCTGTTCAGTTCCGTTTTGTTTTTAACTCCCTTTCCTCTACTACTCATTATCCTAGCTTCCTTTCCTCGTATCCTATTGTTTCTGTGCTACCTTTCCTTTTCTCCTTTCCCAGTTCCCTTTCATCATTTATTTTCCTCATATCCTAGCAACCTTTCTTTATTTTCTTTGCCATCTCCCATTCCTTTCCTCCTTTTCTATTCAAGCACCTCTACCTTTCCTTTTCTATTCTAGCCCCTCTACCTTTCCTTTTCTCCTTTTCTATTCTAGCCCCTCTACCTTTCCTTTTCTCCTTTTCTATTCTAGCTCCTCTACCTTTCCTTTCCTCCTTTTATTTTCTAGCTCCTCGACCTTTCCTTTCCTCCTTTTCTATTTTAGCTCCTCTACCTTTCCTTTCCTCCTTTCTATTCTAGCTCCTCTACCTTTCCTTTACTCCTTTTCTATTCTAGCTCCTCTACCTTTCCTAGCTCCCTTTGCTTAGCCATTAGTGTTCTTGATATTAAATATCTAGTGTATTGATATGTTCAACACTATTTGGATTGGGATATTATAAATTGCTATGATTTATTTTACATTTGTGAATGATGTATGCAAGGTGGCTGACTGTATATACAAAAAGCAATTTTATGCCAGTTGTTCTAAATTAAATTACACTTCAATTGTTGTGGCAATGGGGGCTTCACATAGTGATTAAATACAAGTGTATTGGTTGTGTACACAGTTTAGCACATCAAAGTGCATTTGGAATTTTACACCGGTGACAAAGTGTACACACGACTTATTTTCCCCGATGATATATACATTTTAAATATTGTGTAACATATATCATGGCCTCGCCTACTGCTTGGGCTTATTAGTCACCCACGAATAATACAAAATGCCTATTCCCTATTTATATTTTGTGCAATGGCTTGAATAATTTGCTCAGGACATGGAAAAAAGTATTTGATCCCCTGCTGATTTTGTACGTTTGCCCACTGACAAAGAAATTATCAGTCTATAATTTTAATGGTAGGTTTATTTGAACAGTGCTGACAATTTTTGTGGAACCTTTAGATAGAAATGTATTGTGTGGAACATAACATTTTTGACATGCTGTCACGCTCGTTGATAGACGGATCAGACCAAGGTGCAGCGTGGTATGCGTACATATTCGTTTATTAACTGAATACCGATCAAAACAACAAAATACAATCGACCGTGAAGTTCACCAGGCTACACAAACACAAGCCAAAACAGAAACAAGATCTCACAACTAAGGTAGGCAAAATGGCTGCCTAACTATGATCCCCAATCAGAGACAACGATCGACGGCTGCCTCTGATTGGGAACCACACCCGGCCAACATAGAAATAGAAAATCTAGAATTCACACCCTGACCAAACCAACTAGAGAAAACAGGGCTCTCAAGGTCAGGGCGTGATACATGCGTTTTTCTGGATTTTTTTGTTGTTATTCTGTCTCTCACTGTTCAAATAAACCTACCATTAAAATTATAGACTGATCATTTCTTTGTCAGTGGGCGAACGTACAAAATCAGCAGGGGATCAAATACTTTTTTCCCTCACTGCCTGTAGATATTTGTTATGGTTTTCACAGTCCAACTATTGTTATGCTACTTTGTTGATAAAGTAACACACAGTATTTAAATACTTGGATGGCTCACAACTTCCTCCAGCTAAATCAAGACAAGAACAAGGTACTTATTATTTGAGCCAAAGCACACAGAGAGAATCTGGCCGCACATTTTAATTCACGGCCAATAAAGATAAAATAGCAGGTAAAAAACCTAGGTGTAATTTCTTATTCTGAACTCTATTTCGAATCACACATTACGAATGTGACCGAAATAGCTTTTTACCACCTGAGGAACATTGCCAAGGTATGTCAGTTTCTATCTCAGGTTGATACAGAGAGACCCATCCATGCTTTTATTACAAGCAGGCTTGACTACTGTAATGCTTGTCACAGATTCAGCCGAGGCTGCTCCTCCTCCTTGCTCGGGCAGGCTTCGGTGTTCGTCGTCATCGGAGTACTAGCTGCCACCGATCTATGTTTCTGTGTTCTACTTGTTTTGTCTTCATTGTACACACCTGGTTCCCATTATGTCTATGATTTGTTTTCCTATTTGAACCTCTGGCTCCCACTGTGTTGTGTGCGTGTTTGGTTGTCGTCTAGTGAGCGGGTTTGTTTCCTCCCTGCGTGGAGGGTATGTTCTTTACGTTACCTACGAGTAAAGTACGTTTTCGATTAGCTCTGTGTCCTGCGCCTGACTTCGTCCTACCGCATCACACTGACACCCTGACAGAAACATGCAACGAAAATGGAGTCAGCAGGTACATTCATTTCGTCCGGATCAATGGAGGAACATGTCCAACAGCAGGCGACCATGATCCAGACTCTCGGCACCGCAATGGAGCGCGTGTTGAACACTATGGAGCGATGGGAGAGAGGTGGTTATCCTACACCTCCTCCAACTACACAACCACCCACACCGCTGACCACCCCTTCGTCACCTGGGTCCAGTGGGATTCGGCTCTCGCTCCCGAGGGCATACGATGGTAAAGCTGCCGGGTGCAAGGGTTTTCTGCTCCAGGTAGAGCTCTACCTGGCTACCATCCACCCGGCTCCCTCGGGATACGAGAGCGTGTCCGCCCTCATCTCCTGTCTGTCGGGAAGAGCGCTCGAGTGGGCCAACGCCGAGTGGGGAGGAATAGACGCAGCGTCAGTACGCTATGAGGATTTCACCCGCCGCTTTCGGGCGGTATTCGATCATCCACCGGAGGGTAGAGTGGAGGGGGAACGTCTATTCCACCTCAGAAAGGGGAAGAGGAGTGCACAGGGCTTTGCACTGGACTTCAGGACTCTGGCTGCCAGCGCAGGATGGAATGAGAGGGCCCTGATCGACCATTACCGATGCAGCCTACGGGAGGACGTTCGTCAGGAACTGGCCTGCAGGGACACCACCCTTAACCTGGACCAACTGGTGGACATGTCGATAAGGCTGGATCACCTGTTGGCAACCCGCGGACGTCCGGATCTCGGGCCATCCATTCCATCCCCCAGCACCTCCGACCCTACCCCTATGGAGCTCCGAGGTGCTGCACTTAGGGAGACCGGAAGAAAGGCCATCTCCAGTACCAATTGTGGCCGCGGAGGACACACTGCTGGTCGGTGCTGGGGAGGGTCTTTCAGGAGTCGAGGCGGTAGGCAGAGCACTGGTGGTACTATTGATATTGTATTTCCAGAGTTTTCCCCTCATTCCCAGCATAAGGCGCTTGTAGATTCAGGCGCAGCTGGGAACTTTATTGATCGTCAGTTTTCCCGTAGTTTAGGGATTCCTATTGTTCCTGTTGATGTGCCCTTCCCTGTACATGCCTTAGATAGTCGCCCTTTAGGGTCAGGCCTGATTAGGGAGGTCACAGCTCCACTCTGGATGAAGACGCAGGGGGGGCATGAGGAGAACATTTGTCTCTATCTGATTGATTCTCCTGCGTTTCCAGTGGTGTTGGGGCTTCCCTGGTTAACTTCTCATGACCCCACGATGTCATGGCAACAGAGGGCTCTCAAGGGATGGTCTAGTCAGTGCTCGGGGAGGTGTGTAGGTGTTTCCATGTGGGCAACTACGGTGGAATTTCCAAACCAGGTCTCCACCATGTACATTCCTCCCGAATATGCCGATTTGGCTCTCGCTTTTGCCGACTCAATTACCACCCCATCAACAGGGGGATTGTGCGATAAATCTCCAGGTAGGCGCTGCACTTCCTGTGTATCCCCTGTCACAGGAAGAGACGGCGGCTATGGAGACATGTCTCCGAATCTCTGGGGCAGGGTTACATTCGGCCATCCACTTCACCTGTCTCCTCTAGTTTCTTTTTTGTGAAAAAGGATGGAGGTTTACGCCCGTGCATTGACTACCGGGGTCTCAATCAGATCACTGTCAAGTACAGTTATCCACTACCGCTCATTGCTAGTATGACGGAGTCATTGCACGGGGCGCGCTTCTTCACAAAATTGGATCTCAGAGTGCGTACAACCTGGTGCGTATCCGGGAGGGAGATGAGTGGATGACGGCATTTAGTACCACATCTGGGCACTATGAGTACCTCGTCATGCCGTACGGGTTGATGAATGCTCCATCAGTCTTCCAATCCTTTGTAGATTAGATTTTCAGGGACCTGCACGGACAGGGTGTAGTGGTATATATAGATGATATTCTCATATACTCCGCTACACGGGCCGAGCATGTGTCCCTGGTGCGCAAGGTGCTTGGTCGACTGTTGGAACATGACCTGTACGTCAAGGCAGAGAAATGCCTGTTCTTCCAAAAGTCCTTCTCCTTCCTAGGGCACCGCCTGTCCGCATCAGGGGTGGAGATGGAGATTGACCGCATTTCGGCCGTGCGTAATTGGCTGACTCCAACCACGGTTAAGGAGGTGCAGCGATTTTTAGGGTTTGCCAACTACTACCGGAGGATTATCTGGGGCTTTGGTCAGGTAACGGATCCCATTACCTCCTTGCTGAAGGGGGGACCGATGCGCCTGCAGTGGTCAGCCGAGGCGGACAGGGCGTTTGGTCACCTGAAGGACCTGTTTACCTTGGCTCCAGTGCTGGCTCATCCGGATCCCTCCTTAGCATTCACAGTAGAGGCGGACGCATCCGAGGCTGGGATAGGAGCTGTACTGTCTCAGCGCTCGGGTACGCCACCAAAACTCTGCCCCTGTGCTTTCTTTTCGAAGAAGCTCAGCCTGGTGGAGTGCAACTATGATGTGGGGGACCGGGAGCTGTTAGCTGTGGTGAAAGCTCTGAAAGTGTGGAGGCATTGGCTTGAGGGGGCTAAACACCCTTTTCTCATTTTGACTGACCACCGCAATCTGGAGTACATCCGGGCGGCGAGGAGATTGAACCCTTGCCAGGCAAGGTGGGCCATGTTTTTCACTCGTTTTGTGTTCACACTTTCTTACAGACCAGGTTCCCAGAACGCTAAGGCAGACGCCCTGTCCCGACTGTATGACACAGAGGAGAGGACCATTGAGCCCACTCCCATACTTCTGGTGGCACCGGTGGTGTGGGAGGTTGACGCAGACATCGAGCGGGCATTACGTACAGAGCCCACTCCTCCCCAGTGTCCAGAGGGTCGTACGTACATGCCGTTAGAGGTCCGCGATCGATTGATCTATTGGGCTCACACGTCACCCTGCTCTGGTCATCCTGGCATCGGTCGGACAGTGCACTGTCTTAGTGGGAAATACTGGTGGCCCACTTTAGCCAAGGACGTGAGGGTTTATGTTTCCTCTTGCTCGGTGTGCACTCAGTGTAAGGCACCTAGACACCTGCCCAGAGGGAAATTACAACCCCTACCCGTTCCACAACGGCCGTGGTCCCACCTATCGGTGGATTTCGTTATGGACCTTCCACCGTCACAAGGGAACACCACGATCTTGGTCGTTGTGGATCGGTTTTCTAAGTCCTGCCGTCTCATTCCTATGCCCGGTCTCCCTACGGCCCTACAAACTGCTGAGGCCCTATTTACACACGTCTTCCGGCACTACGGGGTACCTGAGGATATAGTGTCTGATCGGGGTTCCCAGTTCACCTCAAGGGTCTGGAGGGTGTTCATGGAACGTCTGGGGGTCTCGGTCAGCCTTACCTCAGGGTTTCACCCTGAGAGTATTGGGCAGGTGGAAAGAGTAAACCAGGATGTGGGTAGGTTTCTGCAGTCCTATTGCCAGGACCGGCCGGGGGAGTGGTGGGTTTTCATCCCCTGGGCAGAGATGGCCCAAAATTCCCTCCGACACTCCTCTACTAACCTTTCTTCATTTCAGTGTGTATTAGGTTATCATCCTGCATGGAGGGTATGTTCTTTACATTACCTACGAGTAAAGTACGTTTTCGATTAGCTCTGTGTCCTGCGCCTGACTTCGTCCTACTGCATCACACTGACACCCTGACAATGCTCTCCTGTCTGGTCTACCCAAGAAAACCATTGGTCAACTGCAAAACATACAGAATGCTGCAGCACGGGTACTGACCAAGACCAGACGGACAGCACACATTACACCAGTTTTAAAGTCTCTGCACTGACTGCCTGTGAGTTTTAAAATTAATTTTAAGATGATTCTATTGGTTTTCAACCCAATCCACTATTGTGCACCCCAATACATATCAGACATGCTTTTAAGTTATGTACCCAGTAGGTCCCTCAGGTCCTCTGGCACTGGCCTTTTAACTATCCCAAAGCCTAGGACAAAGAGGCATGGAGAGGCAGCCTTTAGTTATTATGCCCCCTGCCTCTGGAATAGCCTGCCAGAGAACCTGAGGGGGGCCGAAACTGTGGGCATATTTAAAAGGGATCTTACCTTTTTAGCTTTGCTTTTCCTTAGGGTTCTTTTTTTAGTCTTAAATTGTTAATATTATTTTTATCCTCTTATGTTTCTTGTGTAGTAAATATTCCATAGTTCATAGTTTTTCCTGTGAAGTGTATTGTGTTGCGTCTATGTCTGTGAAATGTGCTATATAAATAGAGCTTGATTTGATGTATTACTCTGTTCCAGAATAAATGGGCTTTGGAATGATCATGGTCCTTCCTCCACTGCAGCCTCCTCCACAGTTTATTTCCTTTGTAGAAACAATATTTTCATCCAGGCTTTGTGGCCTGTAAAGGGTAGTGACTATTAATACCTGAATCTAAAAATCTAACAGATGGGGTTTTGGAAAAGTAGGTACACCCCTATCTAGTGAATGTATAGTGTCAGAATGAGTAGGACATCACTATTCAAGACAAAGGCTGGAGGAACATTGTTTCTATAAAAGAATGAAAACACGATGGAGGGGATTTGTTATCACGTGGACTTATAGCTTATTACTACAGAGGCAAAATTGTTGACATCCAGACAATATAAATGATTGTATAATCAGGGAACAATCTTTGCAAAATAATGCAATTGGTATGAAATAAGGTATGAAATAAGGTATGAAATAATTGGAACGTTAATGACATCTCCATGGGTCCACCTTGGGGGGTCAAAGGTCATACAGTACCTGTATGCATTTTGGGGTATATTGACAAAATAGAATGGGCAGCAATGGGATGGTACCCTAGATGATAACTACACCAAACTTCCCACAGAACAAGGAGACCCATTGGAAAAGCTTCATAGAGTCATCATAGATTTAGTGTAAAATCAGTCACAGCAGCCTATTTTCAAGTTGGCCGCCATTCATTTCAATGTGGAGGAACTAAATAGATTTTTCAAAGCCATAAATGAATAAATAATTGGTGTAATAAGACCAATAAAGACTGAAAATATATGTTACTGTGAAGAAAATGCTAAAAGATGCCCAGAGATGTGTTACAGTATACAGTTGAAGTCGGAGGTTCACATACAACTCAGCCAAATACATCTCTTTTCACAATTCCTGACATTTAATCCTAGTAAGAATTCCATGTCTTAGGTGAGTTAGGATCACCACTTTATTTTAAGAATGTGAAATGTCAGAATAATAGTAGAGAGAATGATTTATTTCAGCTTTTATTTCTTTCATCACATTCCCAGTGGGTCAGAAGTTTACATACACTCAATTAGTATTTGGTAGCATTGCCTTTAAATTGTTTAACTTGGGTCAAATGTTTCGGGTAGCCTTCCATAAGCTTCCCACAATAAATTGGGTGAATTTTGGCCCATTCCTCCTGACAGAGCTGGTGTAACTGAGTCAGGTTTGTAGGCCTCTTTGCTCGCGCACGCTTTTTCAGTTCTGCCCACAAATGTTCTATAGGGTTGAGGTCAGGGCTTTGTGATGGCCACTCCAATACCTTGACTTTGTTGTCCTTAAGCCATTTTGCCACAACTTTGGAAGTATGCTTGGGGTCATTGTCCATTTGGAAGACCCATTTGCAACCAAGCTTTAACTTCCTGACTGATGTCTTGAGATGTTGCTTCAATATATCCACATAATTTTCCTTCCTTATGATGCCATCTATTTTCTGAAGTGCACCAGTTCCTCCTGCAGCAAAGCACCCCCACAGCATGATACTGCCACCCCCGTGCTTCACGTTTGGGATGGTGTTCTTCGGCTTGCAAGCATCCCCCCTTTTCCGCCAAACATAACGATGGTCATTATGGCCAAACAGTTCTATTTTTGTTTCATCAGACCAGAGGACATTTCTCCAAAAAGTACGATCTTTGTCCCCATGTGCAGTTGCAAACCGTAGTCTGGCTGTTTAATGGCGGTTTTGGAGCAGTGGCTTCTTCCTTGCTGAGCGGCCTTTCAGGTTATGTCGATATAGGACTTGTTTTACTGTGGCTATAGATAATTTTGTACCTGTTTCCTCCAGCATCTTCACAAGGTCCTTTGCTGTTGTTCTGGGATTGATTTGCACTTTTCGCACCAAAGTACGTTCATCTCTAGGAGACAGAACGCGTCTCCTTCCTGAGCGGTATGACGGCTGCGTGGTCCCATGGTGTTTATACTTGCGTACTATTGTTTGTACAGATGAACGTGGTATCTTCAGGTGTTTGGAAATTGCTCCCAATGATGAACCAGACTTGTGGAGGTCTACAATATTTTTTCTGAGGTCTTGGCTGATTTCTTATGATTTTCCCATGATGTCAAGCAAAGATGCACTGAGTTTGAAGGTAGGCCTTGAAATACCACAGGTACACCTCCAATTGACTCAAATGATGTCAATTAGACTATCAGAAGCTTCTAAAGCCATGACATCGTTTTCTGGAATTTTCCAAGCTGTTTAAAGACACCGTCAACTTAGTGTATGTAAACTTCTGACCCACTGGAATTGTGATACAGTGAATTATACGTGAAATAATCTGTCTGTAAACAATTGTTGGAAAAATTACTTGTCATGCACAAAGTAGATGTCTTAACCGACTTGCCAAAACTATAGTTTGTTAACAAGAAATTTGTGGAGTGGTTGAAAAACGAGTTTTAATGACTACAACCTAAGTGTATGTAAACTTCCGACTTCAACTGGTGCAGAGAGCAGGGTGGATGTAGTGGCGCCGCCTGGTGGTCGAGGGCAGGGGGTCGGCCCCCCTCGCTTGTTATGGTCATTTTTACATTTACATTTACATTTTAGTCATTTAGCAGACGCTCTTATCCAGAGCGACTTACAGGAGCAATTAGGGTTAAGTGCCTTGCTCAAGGGCACATTAACGTCATTTAGCAGACGCTCTTAGCCAGAGCGACTCACAAATTGGTCCGTTCACCCTATAGCCAGTGGGATAACCACTTTACAATTGGGGGGGGGGGGGGGGGGGGGGGGTAGAAGGATTCCTTTATCCTATCCCAGGTGTTCCTTAAAGAGGTGGGGTTTCAAATGTCTCCGGAAGGTGGTGAGTGACTCCGCTGTCCTGGCGTCGTGAGGGAGCTTGTTCCACCATTGGGGTGCCAGAGCAGCGAACAGTTTTACGCTAGCCTATTAGTAAAAATGACCATAACAAGCGTTCTAATCACCTGTAAATGTACTAAACAGGTGTAATGAACACGTGCACAAGAAATGACATTTGACACTTGAAAAAAGCAAGTGAAAAATGATCATTACAAGTGTTAAGACGTGTTCTGGGTAAGACGATTTTAACCTTTTGACTTTCCATACTGCCAATGTGCAAATGCTCTCCATACTAAATTACATTGGCCGGATGTATCATGTATACATCGGGCCGACGTCAGCGAGATGTATGTGTGCAGTCTGGGATATATTGTACTTCCAGACACAAATGAGAGAACACCTCACTGACCATTTTACTCGCTGTAGCAGAGCTGGTTAGGCTGTTTACATGTTATCTAGAGCATTCGTGACTAACTATTACTTTTTTCCCTACGTTTACTGACACCGGTCATATCTAGCGGGTGTTACACATTCGTAAATTCATCAGTTATTCTGCAATCTGGCACACTCACGAGAGTGCTCTGAAATCGGAGTAGATAGGCAGAGTGAATTTGCCAGAGTGAGATATGCTAACTGGATAACAGCCCTTACAAAAAAAAGATAGCAGTTGTGAAACTGCAGTAAAAGTGCAGTAACTGCAGTCGACTGTGGTATTTTGGACGCACTAATTGCAGAATAACTGCAGTGTACTGCAGTTATAATGCACTGTGTCTGCAGTCACACTGCAAAATTACTGCAGTAAAAAAACGGTGTTATTTTGGACGCAGTTATACAGCACTCTGACTGCAATCTGCTTTCGTAAGGGAGTCTTTCAAGTTCTTGCTAGCTAACCAAATGACATCTGCATCTCTAGCTGAATAGCCACCTTAAAACGATGAGGGGAAAAAGCCAGTCACTCACCATCTCCTCCAATGACATTACATAGCAGCTATAGCTATCTAGCTAACATTAGGCTCTGTGTTCTTAGCTTGCTACATAATAGATACGCTAGCCTATTAGCCACGTTATGACTGACTTGTGATCATTGCCCTTGCTAGTTTGATTGTATTGACATTCCCAGCCTTAGTTAGATTCGTCCGTTTTTGTCCAAAATATTGAGTCATTGAAACTGAAACAGTGTTTCCCAAATGGAGGCAGCAAACAATGTACCAGGCCAGCTGTGATTTACAACCTGATAGCAATATTTGTTGGACTACTAAGAAATGTATTGGTGAATTATATGAATCATGCAGTGAACTGCATCCATCTGTTCTGCCAACAATGCCAAGAGGTCTGGTTTTTTATGCACAGGTGGTAGGTAGTGTGTGGTCCTCTGTAGCTCAATTGGTAGAGCATGGCGCTTGTAACGCCAGGGTAGTGGGTTCGATCCCCGGGACCACCCATACGTAAAAATGTATGCGCACATGACTGTAAGTCGCTTTGGATAAAAGCGTCTGCTAAATGGCATATTATTATATTATTATACACAGGGTTGAATCCTGCTTAGCTGTCATAGTGTGTCTACCCATACATGCTACACTATTGAAAAGCTCTTCCTCACCTGTCTGCAGAGCAAGTCCAGAGCAAACCGAGCAGGAGTCAACCAAGAAGACGTGCAACCAATGGATAAGTAGACTTAAAAGCCAGTTCAAATGGAAGGTTATGATGCCTTACTATTGAAAAGCTAAAATGTATTAATCGGATCCCCTCTCAGCACCCATGAAGCAGCATGAGGTCTCCAGTAACCTTACTAGCTGAGCTACATATACATACTTTTAATTTATTTTCAGGTGTGAAAGTATGTTCTGATCCCTACAAGCCAAAGTGATGACCACAAACAACTGACCCTGCTATGGAAAAGAAGACACTGATGCTGATTAAGACTGTCCATTGAAGATGCTGAATCTCAGTTGCAGTGTGTTTGTGTGAGTGAATGCTACATGTGTGCTTGTGTGATTCGGTGGATGGATAGTTACTTTATCCTATGAATAACGTTGAAAGCACTTAGACCAATGGTCCACTTGAAATTGCTGCAAGGTACTTGTCTTGTAGTGCATTGGATGTGATACAAATGATGTCCACAAGGTGTCACTCTTTGCTCAGACAGTGACAGAGGTAGTCATGTTCTCAGCAGGCCTATATCCTACTTAGATGTATTGGTTTCAAAGAAAACCAATTCGTTTTTTATTCTTTGGGGTATATTTTTCAATACATTTGTATTGATAGACGTCCATGTCACTTGCACTATGTTTTAGGGACAGGGACACTGGCTAAAGAACAAACTAAAAAACGAATGATAAAGTGAAACACAACTAGACAAAAGTGCAGTGCGAAGAAAGCACTGTAACCAAGACAACGGGAATGCACACACACTTGAACACCTGCAGATCTCAAACCTCAGCCCACATCAAACTCCCACACACTCCACCATGCCATAGTAGAAGGCCCAGTTTGTAGAATTGGCCAATTTTGCTTCATGACTGGAAGGTGTGTGAGAATGAGATTAGTGGGAATATTTCAGATCTCATGTACAAAGGCATCATTGCCTATGTGAACCAACAAAGGCACTGATCCCAAAACTGTTGAAATAATGTTTGCCTTTGCCTTGTGACGTTTCACTGATCGTAACTTTCCCATCAGAATCCAGGACTGATAACAGTCCCTGCAGAATATTTTTGAAATAAAAAGAGAGAGAAAGAAAGGGAGTCTATAAAACATATGGGATTTGATTACCTCCCTACATTTCTAAGTTATAGGCAGTCCTGTCCACACTAAAATGTAGCCTACAGTATGTTTTAAAAAAAATCAGTTTGGGCCTGATGCCAACAAAACCCAGAGCCAAGGCCAATAACACTCACCCTCCCTGTCAACCCCTCAATCAACAAACCCCATTGTTTATGAGATGTTGTTATTGTTGGTCACCTTTCAGAAAAAAAAAGAACTTGAGAGCCCAGCGAGCACAGCCACTTCCAAAGTAAAGAGCGGAGAGAATGGAAGAAAAATTAAAAGTAAGGGAAAACAAAAAGCTGAAATTCCTCTCATTCCCTGCTGGTGTTTTCCAGATTCCTCCAACGACAGCTCCTCGAGCGTTTGAGTGAAATATGGGGAAATCGGAGTGTGCGGCGAGAGGAAGAGAACCACATTCTTGAGGGGACGCATCACCGTACAGAAAGACACAGAATACCGCGTCCTAGGCTTTGTAGGCTAGACATAGTGATGAAGGAAATAATTGATACAGTTACATATCGGGATATTATTTTTGACGATATATTGTATCGTTTTGACACTATATTATTTTTGCCCTAGTTGGCTGTACCTGCACCAATATGTTTGGAGAATGGAATCACAATCAAATCACAGTATTGAATCGTTAGAATCGGAACGCATATCTTATCAGCACCAAAGTATTGTGATATCGTATCATAAAGTCCCTAGCAATTCCCGGTCCTAATGCAATATGTATTGCAGGCTACTACTTATAGTGTACCTAAATAAATAGCTTCTCATTACAGAAGTCTACTCTCACTTCACTGAGGTGTATGAAATCCCTAACTCCAATTACCTAGTACATTTTTTAAAAAGTATTTTAAATGTCAAACGTCTCTCACTTTTAGGCTGCTTACATCTGCCAGTTGTAGAATAAGCCCTATACATCATGTACTATCGCATCCTCCTAATGTGTCATATGGTATCCTGTGTTCTTTACATTGTCTCTGTCCCATTCAGTGGAGAATGTAGATGGGCACCCTTCATCAAACAGCCCTCTGAATAGAGGCCACGATCCCGCCATAACCTACAACAGCCACACATTGTCTCTCTGCAACAGTTTTATCACCAAGCAATCAACCCATCACACAAATCAACCCATACCGATTGATTGCTTTTCTGAACGCAGCGGTGACAATTATATTTGAGTAGTTGTTAGGAGCATCGGTAATTGTTCACGGGTAAATGTTTCCCCTCTAATTGCTATGGGAACCAGGGTTGACAGACAGACAAACTGGAGGGATTAAGTAACAGCAGGAGTACTTTTAGGTTTAGGAGGGGGAGGAACGGAATATAATATACTACTTAGGTTCTAATGGGGAATATGTCATGCATGGAAATGAACTGAGAGAACTAAATTAGTGGATACACAGGGAATTTAGAATAAACAAACAAGAACTGCAAAGAGTTCCAAAAGTCGTTAATGAAAGACAGAGTGAGCTTTGAAGCATGTTGCTTGTGTTGTGGGGGAAGTTTTCAAATCAAACTGGGATGACTTTTACAGCTCTACTGACTGTGAACAGTTTGTTGTCACTATCACTGTGTGGGATCCTTAGGATTCAAAGGGACACATGTATCCATGTTTCCATTATTGTGAGGACAATTGTGGTGACATGTTTATGTGTCACAGAACACAGGCATACACATACACACACACTATCAATTAACCATGGTCTATAGCTGAATTCCTGTTCTCCAGTATAGCTACTTCTTGCCCTCAAAAACAATGTACTGTAGCACTGGGCCACATTCTTGGGTTACCAGGCCTAAACTCTGTGGAAACAGATAACGTAAGTATTTAGCAATGTCTGGAAAAAGCACATCCCAGCAGGCAGTCTTACAGGCCAAGTGACAGACGGTGTGGTCTGGGGTGAGCTAACAGCTAGCTAACATTACTCCATCTCATTGCCCAGAGAGAAAGAGAGAGAGAAAATTATCTTTGAACACACAGTAACACACACACACAGTAACACACACACAGAAACACACACACAGAAACACACACATAGAAACACACACATAGAAACACACACACAGTAACACACACACACAGTAACACACACACAGAAACACACACACAGAAACACACACACAGAAACACACACATAGAAACACACACATAGAAACACACACACAGTAACACACACACAGTAACACACACACAGTAACACACACACACAGTAACACACACACAGAAACACACACACAGAAATAAACATACGGTAACACACATACAGTAACACACACACATACTCTCACACACACACATGTTCTGTTTCTCGTGGGTTTTCATCAGAGTCCTGTGGATGACAACAGAAACTCAAAACTAAACAATAATGTTGGACTTACTGGAAGGCCATCATAGTTGTTGTGTGTGTGGTTGTGTTGAACAATGTTCAAAAATGTTTGGTGCAGAACCGCAATACATAATTATGGTCAGTGTTGGGTTCCAGCTCTCCACTGCTCAGTTGTGGAGGTATTGCTGCAATGATCTGTATTCTGTTTATTTCAGCAAAGCTTTAATTGAAGCAGTGTGCATGGGCAGACTATACCATTGAAATGTGAATGACGTATTGATGGTTTCTCCCGTTTCTTATTGGTTTTGTTTGTTTGTGTTTTGAGGTCTTTTTGAAATGATTAGACACATGTACAAAGGTACTGAGGTCTGTGGAAAGGTACTGAGATCTGTGGTGTAGTGTGTATGTCTGGTGTGTGTGCAGCGCGTGTGTGTGTGTGTGTGTGCACCTGTGTGAGTGTGTACATTTCTCTGTGTGTGTGAGCACAACAACAGGTGCCTTTTCACTTTCTCCTAGTCCCAACAGCTGACCTCTTCAGTGCTGACCAGTCTGTCCCATTAGCAGGCTAAGTGTATCCTCTGCACAATAAAAACAACCCTCCACACACAAGAACCCTTTCTCTCTTTCAGCCTGATTGCAAAAAACAGACAAATGTGAGGGGCAGCGAGAGGGGCAAGACTCAGCGACCCCTTAATCGTGTAAAACAGGTTCCCGGCTTGTGTACTCTATGGAATTCAATGGGTTAAGCTCAGAGAAGCTCAGAGGGGTTCTTAAAGGAAGTTGATGGCACGTTTAAGGCTAGATTGTATAGGCTTAAGTGGGAGGAAGGTAGCGTGCTAGGCTCCTAGGCTCTCCACAAAGCTGGTGAATGAGGGATGTGAAGAGGGAGGTGAAGAGGGACTTTAGGGGTCTTGAATGCTGCCCAGCGTCTAGAAATGTGTCAAAGGTATATAATTTGGTCACAGTGAAATTCAGCACAATCTATTGAATCTTTGTTAGCAGATCATGTATTTACCAAACTCTTTTCCACATCTCCACAGAATATTACTGCTTTACAAACTACTAAATATGTAGTTTTCTGCATTAACATATTCTCAGTCAGAACATAGCAGATTGAAGTAGTCCGGTCTCTTGTCCTATATACACACCATTACAGTACTGATGCATCATGCTGTGTGCGGCTTGGCTGTCAATCAAACTGCTTTGCACTGTTCCATTTTAATACAGTTCCATTAGAATCTTTATATCCATCATACATTTAGCAGCATGGGGGACTGTTGACTTGGGCCCCTCAGTACCAGGCCAGAGCTGTAGGCAGTCATGCCATTCCTGAACATTCTTGGATGCTCTCAAAAAAGGAAAGAAAAAGATTGTGATTTACTAGGCGCATGAAGACTTGACACTTTCATCTGAGAAATGAAGATGTATCAAAGCGATCACCCACATTACACGATGTGGAAAGTTCTTTAAAAGCAACTTTATATGCGTTCAGCTGATTTTTATTCATATTTCCTGGCAAGGGCGTTTTTTCCGAGGTCGCAGGAACCAAATATAAAAATAAACAGCAAAGCCTCCAGACGACCCTTAAAAAACGGTATTTCAGCAAGCTCCACACTGAAGCCACTTATGTTGTACATGGATTTGACAACACATTAGTTAATGTAACAGGGGATAAATGGGGATAAAATGATCTCCATCAATGGTGCTTTTGGATGACATGTTACAGAAGACTTTGTTGAAATTGGACTGAACCAGTTGTCAGTGATTCATGGTGCGTCAGTCTCTTTCTTTTTCAAGGTTCTATGTCCAACAACGTATCCTATTATTAGTGGTGAGCACAGATTACTGGCTAATTTAATAACTCAAACTATGCTTTCTTACATACCACTGACAGAATATAATGAAACAAGCTAATGGATGTTTAATATTGACGGTGAATCATGGTGAATCATATACGGTATCTATTTCTGTCGAAGCCACTGTGCCTGCACCACACACATGCAGACACACACACACACACACACACACACACACACACACACACACACAGACACACACACACGTGCGCATGCACACACACACACGTTTTCTGTTTCTCGTGGGTTTTCATTAGAGCCCTGTAGATGACAACAGAATATATGACTTGGCTTGAAGCAAGGATTCTGGGAAAGTAATGGAATTTTGGAACTGTTGACGGAACACAGGCTGTCCTCTCTTGGCCTGCCTGGCCCGATGAGGAATCCTTCTTCTTATTATGCATACTGGTGGAGTGGCCACAGCGAGCGGTGAAGGATCTAACTCTGACAGCAACCACAGCAGTGGGTTTAGTAGGCCTTCCAGACCAGAAGGATCTGACCCAGCAAAATGACACGTTTACATTCAACAACTCTTTTAAAAAAAGCTTCGGACGTCATCTCGCAGCATTGTTTGATCAGGCTTTTATAACCAATTATGCCAAAGAGCCAGGGTAGCTCAGTCGGTAGAGCAACAGACTTTTAAGCCATGATATACTGTCTGAAGTTTCAAGAAGGGTGGGCATGGCTAACTTCATTCTCTATGCGTCATTATACCTTTCTATGGAAGCATTCACAAAGCGTGAAGCAATACCATATACAGTATACTATACTGGTCCTATAACAGAAAAGGACATTTCCTCACTGAATAGAAGTGAAATATCCCACCTGAGCTTTCAAGCCGTCTTCCTTTGAGGCTCTGAACCTGAGTGGTCTGTGGTCTCTCTCTCTCTCTCTCTCTCTCTCTCTCTCTCCCTCCTCCCCTCCTCTTTCCCTCCTGCTCCATTCAGAGAAAGAAACACTAACCACATGTTTCTGTGTGGAATCCCAGACGGGCACGGGACCAGACCAGAAGTAGAGCTCTCTGCTTCTCTCTGCCCCCTGGCATGGCTGAGATTGACCTGTAATTACAGGGTGACAGGGGGGTTAATGGTGGATGTTGGACAGGGCCCATTGTTTGGGGAATGATGGCGTGAGGGGATAGCAGGAAGGAGAGCTAGGTATGATGTCATTGCTGGTTTGGTTTGGAACGCGGCCGCCTGCCTGTGGTGGCGGGGCTGGGTATTGCCTTTGGGCTTGCTGTGGCTGTGGCTGTGTGTGTGGGGTGTGTGTGTGTGGGGTGTGTGTGTGTGTGTGTGTGCATGTGTGTGTGTGTGCATGCTTGCACACATTGATAGAAGACATCATAAAGAAATGGAGGGATGGCAATCTGCAGCGAACAGGAGCAGTGTGTGTGTGTGCATGTGTGCATGTGTGTGTGTGTATGAAATGATTGTGTGGTTGGAAAACCATGCACTGTTTTAAATCCCATTTACCCTTTATTTTAATGTTTTTAGATGGATGGATGCAGAATGAATCATTTGGACAGAGGCTGAGGTATCAGATAGTGTGGTTTTCATTGGAAGAGAGGAGAGGGTTAGGAGGAAAAGGAGCTTGTGTTTGTGACTTCTGGAGTCCTTCTGTATGCATAATGTTGTCTTGCCCACTCCATACATCTGGAATGTATGTTAGGATTACATGGTATATGACTGTTTAAAATAAAAGGAACCTTTGACAAAAAAGCGGAAGATTAAATGTAATGTCACACGCCTTCTGCAGATCTACTGTGGATAATAAACTATTCCTAATTCGTAAATAATGTTTGCATAAGTCAATATATAGTATCAATACATATTTTGCATGCATGT